>NC_069504.1:1086257333-1086567333 GCF_027579735.1 Bombina bombina
CTCGTCTCTTCTTATGTCAGCAATGACAAATCTGGCTACCTCCAATCATGGCTTCCCCCCAGAGCAAACATTGCCTGAGGCCATGCTGTGATTGGAGGAAGCTGGATTCTTCATTGCTGATGTATGAAGAGACGAGCGGCGGGGGAAATCACTGCTCCGGCTTGCAAGAAGAAAAGGTAAGTATTTTAACAAAATCGGTGAAATGTAAACTTTCATGAATGAAAGTGCCCCTGTTTTTAATAGTATTTTTAAAAACCGGGCACACATTTGTGAAAGTTTACCTTCACTTTAAGTAAAAAATATCTACATATTATTCCCAAGTGACTCTAATACAACATGATGTCTACAACGTATTTACGGTTTAATGGCTCTTTGATAACTGGAGTTAAAGAGACATGAAACCAAAACATTTTCTTAATTTAGATAGAGCATACCATTTTAAACAACTTTCCAATTTACTTCTGTTATCTAATTTGCTTTGTACTCTTAGCATCCTTTGTTGAAAAGCATACCTAGTTAGGCTCACGAGGTAAGCTGCTCATTGATGGCTGCACAAATATATTTTTTATCATTGGCTTACCAATGTGTTCAGCTAGTTCCCAGTAGGGCATAGCTGCTTCTTGTTCAATAAAAGGATACTAAGAGAACAAAGCAAAATAGATAACATAATTAAATTGGGAAGTTGTTAAAAATACATTTTCTATCTGAATTTTGAAAGAAAAATATTGGCGTTCATGTCCCTTTAAGATGGTTATAAAATCTAAAGCACAGATATTCTAAAACATTCTTCATTTTACAATGGTTCAATTTCCACCAATTTACATTAACAACCATTAGAGCACGGACACCCAAAGGTGGGACATAAGAAAATCACATATTGCACTTCATGTGATAAATTACCAATAATATATCATTATCAGATACTGCTATTTTGTTATTTTTAAACAGTAATTTCCACTTAAAGGGAGATTATACACTAGATTTTTATTTGCATAAATGTTTTGTAGATGATCCATTCATATAGCCCATAAAGTTGTTTTTGTTTTGTTTGTTTTTTAAATGGATAGTTTTGCTTATTTTTAAATAACATTGCTCTGATTTTCAGACTCCTAACCAAGCCCCAAAGTTTTAGGAAAATACCAATGTATACCTACTCCAGTTTGCTTAAAGGGTCTTTTCATATGCAAAGGAAGAGGGCGAAGGGGGGGGGGGGGGGAGTATGATATTTCCCACTTGCAGTGGGGGTTCCAGTAACCTTTTAACCCCTTAGTGACCATAGCACTTTTCCATTTTCTGACCGTTTGGGACCAGGGCTATTTTTACCTTTCTGAGGTGTTTGTGTTTAGCTGTAATTTTCCTCTTACTCATTTACTGTACCCACACATATTATATACCATTTTTTCTCGCCAATAAATGGACTTTCTAAAGATACCATTATTTTCATCATATCATAATTTACTATAAAAAAAATAATTAAAAATGGAAAAAAACACACTTTTTCTAACTTTGACCCCCAAAATCTGTTACACATCTACAACCACCAAACAACAAACATACTAAATAGTTTCTAAATTTTGTCCTGAGTTTAGAAATACCCAATATTTACATGTTCTTTGCAAGTTATAGGGCAATAAATAAAAGTAGCATTTTGCTATTTCCAAACCATTTATTTTCAAAATGAGTGCTAGTTACATTGGAACCCTGATATCTGTCAGGAATCCCTGAATATCCCTTGACATGTATATATTTTTTTTAGCAGACAACCCAAAGTATTGATCTAGGTCCATTTTGATATATTTAATGCCACCATTTCACCGCCAAATGTGATGAAATAAAAAAAAAAAAAAAAGTGTTCACTTTTTCACAAACTTTAGGTTTCTCACTGAAATTATTTACAAATAGCTTGTGCAATTATGGCACAAATGGTTGTAAATGCTTCTCTGGGATCCCCTTTGCTCAGAAATAGCAGACTTATATGGCTTTAGCATTGCTTTTTGGTAATTAGAAGGCCGCAAAATGCCGCTGTGCACCACACGTGTATTATGCCAAGCAGTGAAGGGGTTAAGTAGGGAGCTTGTATGGTTAATTTTAGCTTTAGTGTAGTAGACAACCCAAAGTATTAATCTAGGCCCATTTTGGTATATTTCATGCCACCATATCACCACCAAATGTGATCAAATTAAAAAAAAATCGTTCACTTTTTCACAAATTTTAGGTTTCTCACGGAAATTAAACAGAGCTAAACTGAGAGCTTCTAAGTAAGTTTTTAAACAGTTTTATACTGACTTTTTATATCAGTATCTGTGCATCTTGTTCTTTATAGTAGTGTCTATTACATGCAGTTATATGAAAATTGGTGTACACTGTCCCTTTAAAGGAAGAGTATTTTGACAATAAGTATTTTGGGAGAGCTCACTTATTGCTTATATTTTAAATATAGTTAAAGTGTGAAACTTATTGACTAATAGATTTAGCACATAAATTAGTTTTTTTTACTTTCATATCATGCATTTCAGAACTTTAAATATATTATTATATAATTAAAGGGATATGAAACCCAAAGGTTTCTTTTGTGATTCAGACAGAGCACACCATTTACTTCTGTTATCAAATTTGCTTTGTTCCCATGGTATTCTTTGTTGAAAAAATACCTAGGTAGGCATCTTGTGCCCTGCATGGTAGGAAATAGTGCTCGTGCAAAACGGCTGTCATATAGTGCTCCAGACCCGTGCACGCTCCTGAGCTTTCATGTTTTTCAAGAAAAATACCAAGAGACTGAAGCAAATTTCATAATATAAAGAAACGAGAAAGTTGTTTAGAATTGCATGGTCTACCTGAATAATGAAACATACATTTTGGGTTTCATGTCCCTTTAATGTCACTTTTGAGAGAGGCCTTACATTATATAAAAAAATACATTTTGCACAATTATTTTCGCAACAGGTTTTTTTTTTTTACGAATGGAACCCAGGTGTACCTATAAATTTCCTGACTTAATCATATGTCTTTTAAATAAAAGTAACAATTCAGTTTAATGCAAAAGTTAGTGGTGCTTGTAACACTTTTTCAAACAAACTGCTACTTCTTTCAAAGCTATTTCAGTCCATTAGAAACTTAGTTTTGGGGGGGGGGGTTCTACATCCTTTACAGGTTGTTTACTTCCTATTTAAAAGCTTATGGAAACTTTTGTAAAATTCCAGAGAAAGCTATTTTTGTAGGGTTTCTGCTTTCTCATTTAACACTCCTGTAAACAGGTTGTTTTTGACATTTAAATCCCCCACTCCATTTACGGTGTAAAAAACTGAATTCAATCTCTTGGATATGGCACTCAAATTTTTATTATCGTGTATGTGAAAAAGCAGTTAAAAGATTGTTTCACGCTAAGTTCTTGTGTAAAAGCAGTTTAAATTGAATTTGAAACAAAAAGGAGCACAATTTTGTACAACGGAGTACTTGGGGCCGAATTATCAAGCTCCGAACAGCAGTTATGAAGCAGCGGTCTTAAGATCACTGCCCCATAACTGGTCCGCCTGCTCTGAGGCTGCGGACATCAATCCGCCCGATCCTATACCATCGGGCTGATTGACATCCCCTGCTGGCGGCCGATTGGCCGCAAATCTGAAGGGGGGCAGCATTGCACAAGCAGTTCACAAGAACTGCTTGTGCAATGATAAATGCCGACAGCGGCATGTGGATCATGTCGGACAGGCCGATGATAAATCAGCCCCTTGGTCTCTACAGGTCACTGATCGACATGGTCAACTCACACAGTAGAAAAAAAAAAAAAAAAAAAAGTGTATTCAGGCTAGGAACATTCATTTATCAAATAAATCAATTATGAAATAGTCTTAACTAGAACATAGAACATTTTTGATTAACTACATTTTTTTCATCTAATGCTTAACCCCTTCCCGCCGTAAGGACGTTCTTTGCCATCTTAACTGCGCTGGGTTTTAGCGCTGTTAGGACGGCATGGAACGCCCTAGCCATTTGGCTGTACTGAAGCCATAGGAGCTTCCTTAATGGGATCGCAGGCTGGAGGGTGTGCCTAGCGTCATAGGCACTCCCCCCCGACACAATCCTATCTTTGAAATCCCACAATCACTTTATTCAGATGTAGACAAATAAGTCCAGGCGGGAAGGGGTTAAAAAAAGCACCACAAAATGTGCTTACCATGCAGAACCAAAATAACAAATGTTATCAATAATAAAAATGAAAATAAAAAACACACACAAGTCATGTTTATAAGTTTATAAAGGAGCAACTCATATGCATATTCCTGTCTTAAATAAACTAACAAAAGCTACAAACCCCCAAAGCTGGAATTCCATAATCCATAACTTTTTAAATTAATATTTATTTATTTTTAAATAAAATTATCAAAAATGACTTCTTTTTTCCGCCTGTAACAATCTTCTCTGTCTGTGTCTTTGGTTAGAACTTTGTGTCGGTTGCAAGTATAGGCTGTATTATGACATCATGTAAATATTGTTGTTTACACTTGGTTCCGTCCCCTCTCCAAACTGTCCCATTTTACAGATTCAAATATTCCAAAATCCAAACCTTTTCCAGTGTCAAGCAGTTTGGATAAAGGGTTTTCTATCTGTACTCTCTTTACTCAAAGTGAGGAGAGCGTTTGACCACAAAATATTAAAGGGAAGCAAAATCCAATTTTTTTCTTTCATGATTCAGATAGAACATTCAATTTTAATCAACTTTCCAATTTACTTATATTTTTTAATTTGTGTTATTCTTTTGATATCCTTTGTTGAAGAAGCAGCAATGCACTACTGAGAGCTAGCTGAATGCATTGGGTGAGACAACAACATGAGACACATATGTTCAGCCACCAATCAGCAGCTTCTGAGTCTACCTAGGTATCCTTTTTAACAAAGAATATCAAGAGAACCAAAATTATATAATAGAAGTAAATTGGAAAGTTGTTTAAAATCACATGCTCTATCTGAATCACAAAAGAAAAAAAAATGGATTTCATGTCGCTTTAATAAAGTTATTGGTGTGCTATCCAAAAAGTGTGTGAGTGAGTGAGTGAACAACCAATGAAGTGTTTGTACTATACAAACCCTTACACAGGTAGCTGACAATGTTATTACGTGTGAGAAATACATCATACGGTCTAATAAGCCATGGATTAGCCTCTGGGTGTCTTACTTGGATTAAACACCTCACCCTCTCCCGACCTCCACAGCTCATTGGTTGCCAGAGAGAAGATAGTAACTGGGTTCTTTCCATCTCCTTGTCTCATGACGGGGTCCTGCCCCACACGGCCAAGTAACTGTACCCTGTTAAGAGCTGAGGGGGGAAAAAAAAAACAAACACACAGTTTAGGATGACTCATTAAAGGTCATGAAGTAATCACCAAACACACAATGAACCTGTACTGAGCTATGATGTTACATGCCAGGGCTCACATATTGTCAGACCATAAAACATAAGAATTAACATAATGATCACAAATGTAAAAAAATTTATACTAATACATAATTTCATAATATTTGCCTTAAATCACCAAAGGAACACAACCCCCAAAATTGAAATACAAGTGTGTGCATTTCAGTTCTTAATAGAAGCACTTTGCAATACACTTGTACTTACAAAAAGGCATTTAGTAAAAGCGTTCATGGTTTCAGTTTTAAGGTCACTTTTACTGTGCACAGAGCATATGCAGAATACGTACATATGCCATGTGCCCATGCATTTTAACACTGTTTTGTCTCAGAGAATCAGGGGCAATTATGTTGGCTCTCTGAGCAGGTACAGTATCTGAACATGTGAGAACAAGGCATATGTACATATGCGTCACACGCTCGCGTCCGGAAAAAGTTATCGGTGAAACGAAGATAGCAAAAAAGCATTAGGCAAAAGCGAATACATGTGTAATACAAAAAGGTTTTATGCAAAACTGAAATACACTCACGTGTACTACTTATATTAAGATAATCTTGGTCGCTTCATAGATATCTTTCCCACATTTTTTATCAACTGCCCATAAAAAGCAAACCAAATGAGCCTATATAAAGGGCTCCTAAATATAACAAGTATACGTCATACATATACTGTGCATCTGATCTCTATAAATTACTGCTTGGCCCTTAAAGGGCCAGTAAACATCTCTTGCTGTACCCAAAGTGTTTATATGCAGCAGATTACCTACACAAGTTATTTGCTACATTAGCAGATTTCAGAATGTGCTTTTTGCTGTCAGACAAGCACAAATTTTACATAAAAGCAAGAGCTGTTAATAACAATATCTATGAGTAGCGATAGCCATAAGAGTAATGTATAATACACGGATAAACAACATGCAGCCAATTAACTACATACAGCCCCCTAAGGATTTCACTGCAGAGGGTGAACAGTTTCACAGATTTGTTCTAAAAGTCCATAGATACAACAGAGATCTTTGCTACTCACATCTCTCCAAAATAGCAGAAGACGACGGTGAATCGGTGGATCCATTTCTAACAAGCTGCCGGAGCACCTGAAGAACAAAGCATTTTTGTTACTTGTAGATGGGGGGGCGGGGGGGTGGAGGCACAGAGCGACACACAAACCCATGTAGCAATCTCTGTATGGTGTCTGTTTATGGATACATTTCAAATGAACTTATATTTCCATTACCTCACAAAAGTATCCCACCCCTGATCTTGCACAACCAATCACATGAGAGCAGACTCTGTCATCATCCTGGTCATATCAGATTCAGTTTGGTAGACTTTAATCCCTAATTTCCGGACATGTTCTTAACTTGTGGCTGCAGACTTGCATGAGCAAGGGCTTCAAAGCTTCATAAATGAGGCCTAATATGTGCGTGCATATGAAGATATCATAGTTCACCAGTCAGGTATAAACATAGTGGTCCACTTATTAATTACCAATTTAATTTATGTCCGCTGCAATATCTTATTAGTGAAGGACTAGTGTCATTAGTGAACATTATCAACTATCAATCTGAGTATATAAAAAAGCAGTTCATATAATATTTAAAAAATATATAGATACATAAAACAGTAATATTGCCAGAAAACATTTATCCAGAAAGCACAATAAAAGAAATAAACTTAAAGAAAAAAAATGGTTTTTTTTAACATTTTCTAAGAGTTCAAATAGCTCTATTGGTCATCTAAAACTATCTGCAAAGCAGTTAAACACATAGTTAAAGTCAGCTGTGGAGAGCTTATGCATTTCTACTCCTGTTTGACATGGGCTGGTAACTGGCAGTTACCCACATACACTGGGTGTGACTGGCTCACTGTGCCAGTTCTGGAGTGGAAGTGCATTGCTACTCCAGAGCTGAGCTAAAAGGGACATATCTGAAAATCAAGATTAAACTTTCATGACTTTTTAGAGAGCCTTTTCAATTTACTTCTATTAACAAATCTACTTCTTTCTCTTGGTATCCTTTGATGAAAAGCATACCATAGTAGGCTCAGGAGTGGTTATGCTAGCTGGTTATTGGCTGCCACCCACATATGCCTCATGTTATTGGCTCACCATATGTGTACTGCTAGTTCCCAGTCCTGCATTGAGAGACTGGGGCCGACTCACTATATACCCTGTGCAGCAGTTAAACACATAACAATATGCGAGGCACAATACAATAATAAAATGCTCTATACAGAGGTATAGGCAAACAATGAGAAAGCAATGCCTTAGAGACATTTCTCATGCCAACCTTTTCTCCCTTTCATTTTTTTTTTTTTTTTTTAAAACAATTATAACAAATACAAATTTCTGACCGTACCCTCCAGAGGTTTGTCCCACTGCACCCAGCCATAATGTAACTGTACAATGCTTAAAATATAAAGGCTCAGACTAGTTGTTACCCACATAACGGTCTCTCTCAGCACTAAAACATACACGTATCTGATACAAACCTGAGTCACAGGCCTTCGGAACATCTGCTTTCAGTTTTCTTACGATTTTATCGTACAAAAAAGTCAATCACCTAAAAGAAAAAGAACTTTATCAGAAATAATATAAACCTTAATTCAGTGTCTGACCGACCCTTGCAGCCAGGAAGCTCTGAAAAATTTGCTTTTGTCCTATATCTTTTGGATTATTTTACATTTATTTTACATTTATTTATAAAACACAGTAGATTTGCATAATCAACAAATGCAAAATAACAAGACAATACAGTAGCATTTACTCTGAATTTTTAATGAGTAGTAGATTTTTTTCTAACAAATTTCAAAGTTACTTGACAGCTTGTGTATGCAGAACACAACACTCAGTATATAACTTGTATTTACAAAGCATTTAACCCATCATTATACAGCAGTAGCTAGTGCCTGCAGACCATTGCTCTCAGTACTATACAGCTAGTATTTGCAGATCAATGCTAACAGTACTTGACAGCTTGTGTATGCAGAACACAACACTCAGTATATAACTTGTATTTACAAAGAATTTAACCCATCATTAGACAGCAGTAGCTAGTGCCTGCAGACCATTGCTCTCAGTACTATACAGCTAGTATTTGCAGATCAATGCTAACAGTACTTAACAGCTTGTGTATGCAGAACACAACACTCAGTATATAACTTGTATTTACAAAGCATTTAACCCATCATTAGACAGCAGTAGCTAGTGCCTGCAGACCATTGCTCTCAGTACTATACAGCTAGTATTTGCAGATCAATGCTAACAGTACTTGACAGCTTGTGTATGCAGAACACAACACTCAGTATATAACTTGTATTTACAAAGCATTTAACCCATCATTAGACAGCAGTAGCTAGTGCCTGCAGACCATTGCTCTTTATATTACATATGTAGTACCCGCTTCCCACTTTTAAACATGCAGCTGCCCTACACTTCTTACCGCACCGAGTAACGCACTCACCGGGGTCACTCTCTCCTTCCCCACGTGAGTAAAAGCAAGGGGACACATCCAAAGCAACACCACCCTACGTCACTTCCTGCTGCCAGTAAACCACGAATTTCTTCCTCCCTACTTCCGGGAATGAGTATCAGCTGTTATACAAACTTCCGGTAACCCGTTTTTTATTTCTCAAGCGAGTGAGACATGGTACTTTCTTATATGCATAAATACAGCTAAATTAGATTTCCCTTTATGTCATAAAGATACCGTGCAGCTGTAGTTCAAATGAACATCAAAGGAGCATAAAAGTACAAAAAAATGCTCTATGTTTTGCCAGGTGCCCAATATTTTTGAAGGCTGTCCGGTAAAATCTGTACAAATATCCAGCTAAATATAAAGGGCCTTCTATGCATTAGAAATATGGCTCAAAAATAAGTTACACTGTGCATTTTCTATTATAAGGCAATCATGGGGGTTTTCCAATCATTGCTGGGTGTGTACCTCTAGCAGACAAGGGGTTCACATCACTGCTCTGTACATGTGTTACTGGCAACCAAGGGGATAAAATGACTGCATAGTTGTGAAAAATATATGTGGTGGGATCAAGGGTGGGCCTAAGGTTAAGCTTTTGTGGAGATGTGTGAACCCAGCTACTTCTGTTTCCAGTCACCAATAGGTCTTCTGTTTTTTTCTTGAAGCACAGCTGGCAACCCTATGTTACATTGTATTTGTGCACTGTTGGATAGGACTATAGTTTTGCCCTTCATAAGAGGTTACATATACAGTAATAGTCAGATTCAGTGAAGCAATGCACCATGGGGACCTAGCTGGACAGATCTGGTGAGCCAATGACAAGAGGCATATGTGTGATGCCACCAATCACCAGCTAGCTCCCAGTAGCTTATACTGCTTAATATTAACCTTCATGTCCCTTAATGTTCCCTTAAGTCATTTGCAATTCGGTGCGGAATACAAAAAAAAACCTGAATATAAATAAATGTTTTAAAAGTATTGTAAATTGTCACTTTATTTACTGATTTACAAAACTTTGTACTTTATGCCAACTACCCTGGTGAGTAGCCAATTAGCAATTAGGTCTAGCAGTACACATGTTTGTGCACTGCTCTAAACAACCACTGGGTGTTTCTAGTTTGTTTGTTTTTACAGCAAGAGCAATATATTTTACTCAGTCTCATCTGAACATCTTTGAGAACATTTGAAAATGGAAAAGTTAAAACACTAAAACTGATGCTCTAATGGAGTCCTGGAATAAAGTGGTTTGTAAAATGTGTAGAATCAATGTCATACAGAAATAAAGTAATAAGACAAATGGTAGTTGTGGCAAATATTGAGAATTGTTTATTTTCAGTATGTACAAATATATTTATTTACATTTATTAGTGGACATTGTGTATTTTTGTTAGAGAAATACAAATTTGTTTTTCAGAAATACTGGAATAAAAACAGATTTTGTTAGTGGACTCCGACTTTTGCAGGCTACTGAGTGTTAAATGAAAACAAGAAAAACATAATTTATGTAAGAACTTACCTGATAAATTCATTTCTTTCATATTAGCAAGAGTCCATGAGCTAGTGACGTATGGGATATACATTCCTACCAGGAGGGGCAAAGTTTCCCAAACCTCAAAATGCCTATAAATACACCCCTCACCACACCCACAATTCAGTTTAACGAATAGCCAAGAAGTGGGGTGACAAAAAAGTGCGGAAGCATATAAAATAAGGAATTGGAATAATTGTGCTTTATACAAAAAAATCAAAACCACCACAAAAAAGGGCGGGCCTCATGGACTCTTGCTAATATGAAAGAAATGAATTTATCAGGTAAGTTCTTACATAAATTATGTTTTCTTTCATGTAATTAGCAAGAGTCCATGAGCTAGTGACGTATGGGATAATGACTACCCAAGATGTGGATCTTTCCACACAAGAGTCACTAGAGAGGGAGGGATAAAATAAAGACAGCCAATTCCTGCTGAAAATAATCCACACCCAAAATAAAGTTTAACGAAAAACATAAGCAGAAGATTCAAACTGAAACCACTGCCTGAAGTACTTTTCTACCAAAAACTGCTTCAGAAGAAGAAAATACATCAAAATGGTAGAATTTAGTAAAAGTATGCAAAGAGGACCAGGTTGCTGCTTTGCAGATCTGGTCAACCGAAGCTTCATTCCTAAACGCCCAGGAAGTAGAAACTGACCTAGTAGAATGAGCCGTAATTCTCTGAGGCGGAGTTTTACCCGACTCAACATAGGCAAGATGAATTAAAGATTTCAACCAAGATGCCAAAGAAATGGCAGAAGCTTTCTGGCCTTTTCTAGAACCGGAAAAGATAACAAATAGACTAGAAGTCTTACGGAAAGATTTCGTAGCTTCAACATAATATTTCAAAGCTCTAACAACATCCAAAGAATGCAACGATTTCTCCTTAGAATTCTTAGGATTAGGACATAATGAAGGAACCACAATTTCCCTACTAATGTTGTTGGAATTCACAACTTTAGGTAAAAATTCAAAAGAAGTTCGCAACACCGCCTTATCCTGATGAAAAATCAGAAAAGGAGACTCACAAGAAAGAGCAGATAATTCAGAAACTCTTCTGGCAGAAGAGATGGCCAAAAGGAACAAAACTTTCCAAGAAAGTAATTTAATGTCCAATAAATGCATAGGTTCAAACGGAGAAGCTTGAAGAGCTCCCAGAACCAAATTCAAACTCCAAGGAGGAGAAATTGACTTAATAACAGGTTTTATATGTACCAAAGCTTGTACAAAACAATGAATATCAGGAAGAATAGCAATCTTTCTATGAAAAAGAACTGAAAGAGCAGAGATTTGTCCTTTCAAAGAACTTGCGGACAAACCCTTATCTAAACCATCCTGAAGAAACTGTAAAATTCTTGGTATTCTAAAAGAATGCCAAGAAAAATGATGAGAAAGACACCAAGAAATATAAGTCTTCCAGACTCTATAATATATCTCTCGAGATACAGATTTACGAGCCTGTAACATAGTATTAATGACAGAGTCAGAGAAACCTCTTTGACCAAGAATCAAGCGTTCAATCTCCATACCTTTAAATTTAAGGATTTCAGATCCTGATGGAAAAAGGGACCTTGTGACAGAAGGTCTGGTCTTAACGGAAGAGTCCACGGTTGGCAAGAGGCCATCCGGACAAGATCCGCATACCAAAACCTGTGAGGCCATGCCGGAGCTACCAGCAGAACAAACGAGCATTCCTTCAGAATCTTGGAGATTACTCTTGGAAGAAGAACTAGAGGCGGAAAGATATAGGCAGGATGATACTTCCAAGGAAGTGATAATGCATCCACTACCTCCGCCTGAGGATCCCGGGATCTGGACAGATACCTGGGAAGTTTCTTGTTTAGATGGGACGCCATCAGATCTATTTCTGGAAGTTCCCACATTTGAACAATCTGAAGAAATACCTCTGGGTGAAGAGACCATTCGCCCGGATGCAACGTTTGGCGACTGAGATAATCCGCTTCCCAATTGTCTATACCCGGGAAATGAACCGCAGAGATTAGACAGGAGCTGGATTCCGCCCAAACCAAAATTCGAGATACTTCTTTCATAGCCAGAGGACTGTGAGTCCCTCCTTGATGATTGATGTATGCCACAGTTGTGACATTGTCTGTCTGAAAACAAATGAACGATTCTCTCTTCAGAAGAGGCCAAAACTGAAGAGCTCTGAAAATTGCACGGAGTTCCAAAATATTGATCGGTAATCTCACCTCCTGAGATTCCCAAACTCCTTGTGCTGTCAGAGATCCCCACACAGCTCCCCAACCCGTGAGACTTGCATCTGTTGAAATTACAGTCCAGGTCGGAAGCACAAAAGAAGCCCCCTGAATTAAACAATGGTGATCTGTCCACCATGTTAGAGAGTGACAAACAATCGGTTTTAAAGATATTGTTTGAGATATCTTCGTGTAATCCTTGCACCATTGCTTCAGCATACAGAGCTGAAGAGGTCGCATGTGAAAACAAGCAAAGGGGATCGCGTCCGATGCAGCAGTCATAAGACCTAGAATTTCCATGCATAAGGCTACCGAAGGGAATGATTGTGACTGAAGGTTTCGACAAGCTGCAATCAATTTTAGACGTCTCTTGTCTGTTAAAGACAGAGTCATGGACACTGAATCCATCTGGAAACCCAGAAAGGTTACCCTTGTCTGAGGAATCAAAGAACTTTTTTGTAAATTGATCCTCCAACCATGATCTTGAAGAAACAACACAAGTCGATTCGTATGAGATTCTGCTAAATGTAAAGACTGAGCAAGTACCAAGATATCGTCCAAATAAGGAAATACCACAATACCCTGTTCTCTGATTACAGACAGAAGGGCACCGAGAACCTTTGTAAAAATTCTTGGAGCTGTAGCTAGGCCAAATGGCAGAGCCACAAACTGGTAATGCTTGTCCAGAAAAGAGAATCTCAGGAACTGATAATGATCTGGATGAATCGGAATATGCAGATATGCATCCTGTAAATCTATTGTGGACATATAATTCCCTTGCTGAACAAAAGGCAAGATAGTCCTTACAGTTACCATTTTGAACGTTGGTATTCGTACATAACGATTCAATATTTTTAGATCCAGAACTGGTCTGAAGGAGTTCTCCTTCTTTGGTACAATGAAGAGATTTGAATAAAACCCCATCCCCTGTTCCGGAACTGGAACTGGCATAATTACTCCAGTCAACTCTAGATCTGAAACACATTTCAGAAACGCTTGAGCTTTTACTGGATTTACTGGGACACGGGAAAGAAAAAATCTCTTTGCAGGAGGTCTCATCTTGAAACCAATCCTGTACCCTTCCGAAACAATGTTCTGAATCCAAAGATTGTGAACAGAATTGATCCAAATTTCTTTGAAAAAACGTAACCTGCCCCCTACCAGCTGAGCTGGAATGAGGGCCGCACCTTCATGTGGACTTAGAAGCAGGCTTTGCCTTTCTAGCTGGCTTGGATTTATTCCAGACTGGAGATGGTTTCCAAACTGAAACTGCTCCTGAAGATGAAGGATCAGGCTTTTGTTCTTTGTTGAAACGAAAGGAACGAAAACGATTATTAGCCCTACTTTTACCTTTAGATTTTTTATCCTGTGGTAAAAAAGTTCCTTTCCCACCAGTAACAGTTGAAATGATGGAATCCAACTGAGAACCAAATAATTTGTTACACTGGAAAGAAATAGAAAGTAAAGTTGATTTAGAAGCCATATCAGCATTCCAAGTTTTAAGCCATAAAGCTCTTCTAGCTAAAATAGCTAGAGACATAAACCTGACATCAACTCTGATAATATCAAAAATGGCATCACAGATAAAATTATTAGCATGTTGTAGAAGAATAATAATATCATGAGAATCACGATGTGATACTTGTTGCGCTAAAGTTTCCAGCCAAAAAGTTGAAGCTGCAGCAACATCCGCCAAAGATATAGCAGGTCTAAGAAGATTACCTGAACACAGATAAGCTTTTCTTAGGAAGGACTCAATTTTCCTATCTAGAGGATCCTTAAACGAAGTACCATCTGACGTAGGAATAGTAGTACGTTTAGCAAGGGTAGAAATAGCCCCATCAACTTTAGGGATTTTGTCCCAAAATTCCAATCCGTCAGACGGCACAGGATATAAATGCTTAAAACGTTTAGAAGGAGTAAATGAATTACCCAATTTATCCCATTCTTTGGATATTACTGCAGAAATAGCATTAGGAACAGGAAAAACTTCTGGATTGTGGGTGTGGTGAGGGGTGTATTTATAGGCATTTTGAGGTTTGGGAAACTTTGCCCCTCCTGGTAGGAATGTATATCCCATACGTCACTAGCTCATGGACTCTTGCTAATTACATGAAAGAAACTTGCATTAAAGGGACATTAAACACTTTGAGATGGTAAAATGAAATGATAAATTGTTTATATAAAAAAAGCTCTGGAATATGCTTTATTATTTATTGTATCCCCTTTTCCTGTAATTCCATTCTGAATTTGTGTGCTTTTCAGTTCCTGTTAGAAATGGAAGTGCAGAACACTGTTATATTCCACACAGCCATTGGCTGCACATTCTAGTGACCTATTTATAACTGTCTCTAATTGGCCACACAGTAGAGAAGGCAATCTAAGTTACAACATGGCAGCTCCCATTGTTTTATAGACACAAAGTTTACACTTATTTTGTCAATATTTAATCAGCTAATGAAACTTTAAAAAGTACATCTACATGTTATTCTCAGACTAATCATTTATTTGAATGCTTCATTCTATCTAGCATTTATTTAGTGTTTAATGACCATTTAAAGATTCAGGCAGAACATACAATTGTAAAAAAAAGAATAATTTCAATTTACTTCTATTATCAAATTGACTTTGTTCTCATGGTATTCTTTGTAGAAGAAGATAGTGTGCACATTTCTGGAGCACTGCATGACAGTAAACACTGCTGCCACCTACTGTTCATGCAATTGTAAAACTGCTGCCATAAATTGCTCCAGTCTCGTGCACACTACTACACCTTCCTATCTGCTTTCTAACAAAGGGTACTAACGGCTAGATTACGATTTGTGTGTTAGGGTAAAAAAGCAGCGTTAACAGGTCCTAACGCTGCTTTTTTACGCCCGCTGGTATTACGAGTCTTGAAGGTTTAGGGTCACTGCACACTTTTTTGTCCTTACCGCAAAACGACTAACGTAAACTTCGTAAAGTCTTTTTTCTATGGGACTTCCATAGCGCCGGTATTACTAGTCTGTCCTGGGAGGCCAAAAAGTGAGCGGTACACCCTACCCCGTCAAGAGTCCTAACGCATTTAAAAGTCAGTAGTTAAGAGTTTTATGGTACAACGCCGTAACATAAAACTCATAACTAAAGTGCTAAAAGGAACACTAACACCCATAAACTACCTATTAACCCCTAAACCGAGGCCCTCCCGCATCGCAAACACTAAAATAAAATTTTTAACCCCTAATCTGCCGCTCCGGACATCGCCCCAACTATAATAAACATATTAACCCCTAAACCGCCGCACTCCCGCCTCGCAAACATTAGTTAAATATTATTAACCCCTAATCTGCCACCCCCAATGTCGCCGCCACTATACTATATTTATTAACTCCTAAACCTAAGTCTAACCCTAACACCCCCTAACTTAAATATAATTTAAATAAATCTAAATAAATATTACTATCATTAACTAAATTATTCCTATTTAAAACTAATAGTTAAATTGTATCTAGCTTAGGGTTTATTTTTATTTTACAGGCAAGTTTGTATTTATTTTAACTAGGTAGAATAGTTATTAAATAGTTATTAACTATTTAATAACTACCTAGCTAAAATAAATACAAAAGTACCTGTAAAATAAAACCTAAGTTACAATAACACCTAACACTACACTATAATTAAATAAATTAACTACATTAACAGCAATTAAATAAATTAAATTAGCACAAAAGTACAAAAAAAAAACACTAAATTACAGAAAATAATAAACAAATTACAAGATATTTAAACTAATTACACCTAATCTAATAGCCCTATCAAAATAAAAAAAAGCCCCCCCAAAATAAAAAAAACCCTAGCCTAACCTTAACTACCAATAGCCCTTAAAAGGGCCTTTTGCGGTGCATTGCCCCAAAGTAATCAGCTCTTTTACCTGTAAAAAAAATAAAAACAACCCCCCCAACAGTAAAACCCACCACCCACACAACCAACCCCCCAAATAAAATACTATCTAAAAAAACCTAAGCTCCCCATTGCCCTGAAAAGGGCATTTGGATGGGCATTGCCCTTAAAAGGGCAGTTAGCTCTTTTGCGGCCCAAACCCTAATCTAAAAATTAAACCCCACCCAATACTCCCTTAAAAAAAACTAACACTAACCCCCTGAAGATCGACTTACTGTTCTGAAGACCGGACATCCATCCTCAAGAAAGCGGCAGAAGTCTTCATCCAACCGGGCCGAAGTCCTCAACGAAGCCGGGAGAAGTCTTCATCCAAGCCGTGCAAAGTGGTCCTCCAGACGGGCAGAAGTCTTCATCCAGACGGCATCTTCTATCTTCATCCATCCAACGCGGAGCGGGTCCATCTTCAAGACATCCGGCGCGGAGCATCCTCTTCAAACGACAGCTTCTTACTGAATGAAGGTTCCTTTAAGTGACGTCATCCAAGATGGCATCCCTTAGATTCCGATTGGCTGATAGAATTCTATCAGCCAATCGGAATTAAGGTAGAAAAAATCCTATTGGCTGATGCAATCAGCCAATAGGATTGAGCTTGCATTCTATTGGCTGTTCCAATCAGGTTTGAACTTCAATCCTATTGGCTGATTGCATCAGCCAATAGGATTTTTTCTACCTTAATTCCGATTGGCTGATAGAATTCTATCAGCCAATCGGAATCTAAGGGATGCCATCTTGGATGACGTCACTTAAAGGAACCGCCATTCAGTAAGAAGCCGTCGTTTGAAGAGGATGCTCCACGCCGGATGTCTTGAAGATGGACCCGCTCCGCGTCGGAAGGATGAAGATAGAAGATGCCGTCTGGATGAAGACTTCTGCCCGTCTGGAGGACCACTTTGCCTGGCTTGGATGAAGACTTCTCCCGGCTTCGTTGAGGACTTCAGCCCGGTTGGATGAAGACTTCTGCCGCTTCCTTGAGAATGGATGTCCGGTCTTCAGAACAGTAAGTCAATCTTCAGGGGGTTAGTGTTAGGTTTTTTTAAGGGTGTATTGGGTGGGTTTTAATTTTTAGTTTAAGGTTTGGGCTGCAAAAGAGCTAACTGCCCTTTTAGGGGCAATTCCCATCCAAATGCCCTTTTCAGGGCAATGGGGTGCTTAGGTTTTTTTAGATAGTTTTTTATTTGGGGGGTTGGTTGTGTGGGTGGTGGGTTTTACTGTTGGGTGGGATGTTTGTATTTTTTTTACAGTTAAAAGAGCGGATTACTTTGGGGCAATGCCCCGAAAAAGGCCCTTTTAAGGGCTATTGGTAGTTTAGGTTAGACTAGGGGTTTGTTTTTATTTTGGGGGGCTTTTTTATTTTGATAGGGCTATTAGATTAGGTGTAATTCGTTTAAATATCTTGTAATTTGTTTATTATTTTCTGTAATTTAGTGTTTATTTTTTTTGTACTTTAGCTAATTTAATTTATTTAATTGTTGTTAATTTAGTTAATTTATTTAATTATAGTGTAGTGTTAGGTGTTATTGTAACTTAGGTTAGGTTTTATTTTACAGGTACTTTTGTATTTATTTTAGCTAGGTAGTTATTAAATAGTTAATAACTATTTAATAACTATTCTACCTAGTTAAAATAAATACAAACTTGCCTGTAAAATAAAAATAAACCCTAAGCTAGATACAATTTAACTATTAGTTATATTGTAGCTAGCTTAGGGTTTATTTTATAAGTATTTAGTTTTAAATAGGAATTATTTAGGTAATAATATTCATTTTTATTTAGATTTATTGTAATTATATTTAAGTTAGGGGATGTTAGGGTTAGGTTTAGGGGTTAATACATTTAGTATAGTGGCGGTGACGTTGGGGGCAGCAGATTAGGGGTTAATAAATGTAGGTAGGTGGCGGCGATGTTAGGGACAGCTGATTAGGGGTTAATAATATTTAACTGTTTGCAAGGCGGGAGTGCGGCGGTTTAGGGGTTAATATGTTTATTATAGTGGCGGCGACTTGGGGGCTGCAGATTAGGGGTTAATAAGTGTTGGTAGGTTGCGGCGACATTGGGGGCGGCAGATTAGGGGTTAATAAATATAATGTAGGTGTCGGCGATGTTGGGGGCAGCAGATTAGGGGTTCATAAGTATAATGTAGGTGGCGGCGGGGTGTCTGGAGCGGCCGATTAGAGGTTAATAAATATAATGCAGGTGTCGGCGATGTCAGGGGCGGCAGATTAGGGGTTAATAAGTGTAAGATTAGGGGTGTTTAGACTCGGGGTTCATGTTAGGGTGTTAGGTGTAAACATAAATTTTATTTCCCCATAGGAATCAATGGGGCTGCGTTACTGAGTTTTACGCTGCTTTATTGCAGGTGTTAGACTTTTTTTTCAACCGACTCTCCCCGTTGATTCCTATGGGGAAATTGTAACGTATGATCAGCTCACCGCTGACTTAAGCAGCACTGGTATTGGAGTGAGATATGGAGCAAAATTTTGCTCTACGCTCACTTCTTGTCTTTTAACACTGGGTTTGTAATAACTCGTAATACCAGCGCTGCATGTAAGTGAGCGGTGAGAGAAAACTGCTTGTTAGCATCGCATAGCCTCTAACGCAAAACTCGTAATCTAGCCGTAAGATAGCAAAGTATATTTGATGATAAAAGTAATTTTTTTTTTTTTCTATTTTACACTCTCTCAATCATTAATTATTTTTTTCTTGGGGGAGGCCAATTCTTAAAGGGACATATTGAGAATTTTAAATGTTTATTAATGCATATATAATTTCATTATTTATTTTGCACCTTTTCATGCAAGTTAGCTCTGAAACTTAGAACTTGAAATGCACCCTGCTGACTTATGAAGGCTAACCCTGTTACATACAGTATATATCCTTAATTGGATTAAAATGATAATAACTGCAGAACAATGCATTTTATACTAAAATTATGGCCATGGCCAGGCTGCAGTGGCATAGCCAGAAAGTGTATATATGGGTGCATTCCTCAGAGGGCAATTGGAATTCTGTAGGCAAGAGGAACAAGGCAGGGCATGGTCGGACCTGTCGTGAGTGGGACAGGTGGGCAGTGGATGAAGTATAGCTAGGGAGGCAGAGTGGTGGTAGGGAAAAACAGGGTTGATTACATTTGGGGAAGCACATGGGGCCATTATGGTGTTAATTTGTTTTAAAAATGATTTGTCTTTGGTAATGTTATTCTATATGAACACCAGAAATATCTTGTAATCGCAAGGTGTTTACTGTCCCTTTAAAGGGATATGAAAAACAAATTGTTTCTTTCATGCCTCAGATAGCGTGTACAATTACAATTAAAAAAAACTTTCCAATTTACTTCTATTTTAAAAATTTACTTTGTTTTTTGGTATATTTTGTTGAAAAGCAAGAAGGCAGGCTGAGGAGCATGCACATATGTAGAGCAATATTCAGCAGCAGGTTTTCAAGAATTATACATTGTTTAAACCCTGCTGCCATCTAGTGCTACTACTTTGGTATTCTCCTGCAAAAAAGAACACAATGAGAAAAACATGATACGCTCTACCTGAGTCATGAAAGAAACATTTTGAGGATTGTCTCCATTTAATTTCTGGGCTTCTGCAAATAAAGTTTGAACCTTCAGTTACTAAATTACTGTGCTATTCTAATGCTGTTTTATTTATGTGCACTTATTGCATTTGCAACCCAGGCAAACCATAAATTCTTAAAGAAAACAACATTAGTTTGCATAAGTACGGAAATAAGGGAAAAAACTAAATTTATACTTACCTGATAAAACATAATTTATGTAAGAACTTACCTGATAAATTAATTTCTTTCATATTAGCAAGAGTCCATGAGCTAGTGACGTATGGGATATACATTCCTACCAGGAGGGGCAAAGTTTCCCAACCTTAAAATGCCTATAAATACACCCCTCACCACACCCACAAATCAGTTTAACGAATAGCCAAGAAGTGGGGTGATAAGAAAAAAGTGCGAAAGCATAAAAAATAAGGAATTGGAATAATTGTGCTTTATACAAAAAAATCATAACCACCACAAAAAAGGGTGGGCCTCATGGACTCTTGCTAATATGAAAGAAATGAATTTATCAGGTAAGTTCTTACATAAATTATGTTTTCTTTCATGTAATTAGTAAGAGTCCATGAGCTAGTGACGTATGGGATAATGACTACCCAAGATGTGGATCTTTCCACGCAAGAGTCACTAGAGAGGGAGGGATAAAATAAAGACAGCCAATTCCTGCTGAAAATAATCCACACCCAAAATAAAGTTTAATGAAAACATAAGCAGAAGATTCAAACTGAAACCACTGCCTGAAGTACTTTTCTACCAAAAACTGCTTCAGAAGAAGAAAATACATCAAAATGGTAGAATTAGTAAAAGTATGCAAAGAGGACCAAGTTGCTGCTTTGCAAATCTGAACAACCGAAGCTTCATTCCTAAACGCCCAGGAAGTAAAAACTGACCTAGTAGAATGAGCTGTAATCCTTTGAGGCAGAGTTTTACCCGACTCGACATAGGCATGATGAAATAAAGATTTCAACCAAGATGCCAAAGAAATGGCAGAAGCTTTCTGGCCCTTTCTAGAACCAGAAAAGATGAAAAATAGACTAGAAGTCTTTCGGAAAGACTTAGTAGCTTCAAAATAATATTTCAAAGCTCTAACAACATCAAAAGAATGCAATGATTTCTCCTTAGAATTCTTAGGATTAGGACATAATGAAGGAACCACAATTTCTCTACTAATGTTGTTAGAATACACAACCTTAGGTAAAAATTCAAAAGAAGTTCACAACACCGCCTTATCCTGATGAAAAATCAGAAAAGGAGACTCACAAGAAAGAGCAGATAATTCAGAGACTCTTCTGGCAGAAGAGATGACCAAAAGAAACAAAACTTTCCAAGAAAGAAGTTTAATGTCCAATGAATGCATGGGTTCAAAAGGAGGAGCTAGAAGAGCCCCCAGAACCAAATTCAAACTCCAAGAAGGAGAAATTGACTTAATGACAGGTTTTATACGAACCAAGTCTTGTACAAAACAATGAATATCAGGAAGATTAGCAATCTTTCTGTGAAAAAGAACAGAAAGGGCAGAGATTTGTCCTGTCAAGGAACTTGCGGACAAACCTTTATCTAAACCATCCTGAAGAAACTGTAAAATTCTCGGAATTCTAAAAGAATGCCAGGAAAAAAGATGAGAAGACACCAAGAAATATAAGTCTTCCAGACTCTATAATATATCTCTCTAGATACAGATTTACGAGCCTGTAACATAGTATTAATCACAGAGTCAGAGAAACCTCTTTGATCAAGAATCAAGCGTTCAATCTCCATACCCTTAAATTTAAAGATTTGAGAACCTGATGGAAAAAAAGGACCTTGCGACAGAAGGTCTGGTCTGAACGGAAGAGCCCACGGTTGGCAAGAGGCCATCCGAACAAGATCCGTCCATGCTGGAGCTACCTGCAGAACAAACGAGCATTCCTTCAGAATCTTGGAGATTACTCTTGGAAGAAGAACTAGAGGTGGAGAGATATAGGCAGGATGATACTTCCAAGGAAGTGATAATGCATTCACTGCCTCCGCCTGAGGATCCCGGGATCTGAACAGATACCTGGGAAGTTTCTTGTTTAGATGAGAAGCCATCAGATCTATTTCTGGAAGTTCCCACATTTGAACAATCTGAAGAAATACCTCTGGGTGAAGAGACCATTCGCCCGGATGCAACGTTTGGCGACTGAGATAATCCGCTTCCCAATTGTCTATACCTGGGAAATGAACCGCAGAGATTAGACAGGAGCTGGATTTCGCCCAAACCAGAATTCGAGATACTTCTTTCATAGCCAGAGGACTGTGAGTCCCTCCTTGATGATCGATGTATGCCACAGTTGTGACATTGTCTGAAAACAAATGAACGACTCTCTCTTCAGAAGAGGCCAAGACTGAAGAGCTCTGAAAATTGCACGGAGTTCCAAAATATTGATCGGTAATCTCACCCCCTGAGATTCCCAAACCCCTTGTGCCGTCAGAGACCCCCACACAGCTCCCCAACCTGTAAGACTTGCATCTGTGAAATTACAGTCCAGGTCAGAAGAACAAAAGAAGCCCCCTGAACTAAACGATGGTGATCTGTCCACCACGTCAGAGAGTGTCGTACAATCGGTTTTAATGTATTAATTGAGATATCTTTGTGTAATCCCTGCACCATTGGTTCAGCATACAGAGCTGAAGAGGTCGCATGTGAAAACGAGCAAAGGAGAACCACCTCCATAGGAGGCAAAGTTTGTAAAACTGATTTGTGGGTGTGGTGAGGGGTGTATTTATAGGCATTTTAAGGTTTGGGAAACTTTGCCCCTCCTGGTAGGAATGTATATCCCATACGTCACTAGCTCATGGACTCTTGCTAATTACATGAAAGAAATGTATTTCTCTTGTAGTATATCCAGTCCACGGGTTCATCCATTACTTGTGGGATAGTCTCCTTCCCAACAGGAAGTTGCAAGAGGACACCCACAGCAGAGCTGTCTATATAGCTCCTCCCATAACCCTCACCTCCAGTCATTCGACCGAAGACAAGTAAGAAAAAGGAGAAACTATAGGGTGCAGTGGTGACTGTAGTTATAAAAATAAAAACACCTGCCTTAAAGTGACAGGGCGGGCCGTGGACTGGATACACCACAAGAGAAATAAATTTATCAGGTAAGCATAAATTTTGTTTTCTCTTGTAAGGTGTATCCAGTCCACGGGTTCATCCATTACTTGTGGGATACCAATACCAAAGCTTTAGGACACGGATGAAGGGAGGGACAAGGCAGGCACTTAAACGGAAGGCACCACTGCCTGTAAGACCTTTCTCCCAAAAATAGCCTCCGAGGAAGCAAAAGTATCAAATTTGTAGAATTTAGAAAAAGTATGAAGCGAAGAACAAGTCGCCGCCTTACAAATCTGTTCAACAGAGGCCTCATGTTTAAAAGCCCATGTGGAAGCTACCGCTCTAGTAGAATGAGCTGTAATTCTTTGAGGAGGCTGCTGGCCAGCAGTCTCATAAGCTAAACGGATTATGCTTCTCAGCCAAAAAGAAAGAGAAGTTGCCGAAGCCTTTAGGCCTCTCCTCTTTCCAGAGTAGACAACAAACAATGCAGATGTTTGACGAAAATCCTTAGTAGTTTGCAAATAAAACTTTAAAGCACGAACCACGTCAAGATTGTGTAACAGACGTTCCTTCTTTGAAGAAGGATTAGGACACAGAGACGGAACAACAATTTCCTGATTGATATTCCTATTAGATACTACCTTAGGAAGAAACCCAGGTTTGGTACGCAAAACTACCTTATCTGCATGGAAGATCAGATAAGGGGAATCACACTGCAAGGCAGATAACTCTGAAACTCTTCGAGCCGAAGAGATAGCTACTAAAAACAGAACTTTCCAAGATAAAAGCTTGATATCTATGGAATGCAAGGGTTCAAACGGAACCCCTTGAAGAACTTTAAGAACTAAATTTAAACTCCATTGCGGAGCAACAGGTTTAAACACCGGTCGGATTCTAACCAAAGCCTGACAAAACGCCTGAACGTCTGGAACATCAGCCAGGCGCTTGTGCAAAAGAATAGACAGAGCAGAAATCTGTCCCTTTAAGGAACTAGCCAATAATCCCTTTTCCAATCCTTCTTGGAGAAAAGATAGTATCCTAGGAATCCTGACCTTACTCCACGAGTAACCCTTGGATTCACACCAATGAAGATATTTACACCATATCTTATGATAGATTTTCCTGGTGACAGGCTTTCGAGCCTGAATCAAGGTATCAATGACCGACTCAGAGAAACCACGTTTTGATAAAATCAAGCGTTCAATCTCCAAGCAGTCAGATGCAGAGAAATTAGATTTGGATGTTTGAATGGACCTTGGAGTAGAAGGTCCTGCCTCAGCGGTAGAGTCCATGGTGGAAAGGATGACATGTCCACCAGATCTGCATACCAAGTCCTGCGTGGCCACGCAGGCGCTATCAAAATCACTGAAGCTCTCTCCTGCTTGATCTTGGCAATCAGACGAGGGAGGAGAGGAAACGGTGGAAACACATAAGCCAGGCTGAAGGACCAGGGCACTGCTAGAGCATCTATCAGCGCTGCCTGGGGATCCCTTGACCTGGACCCGTAACAAGGAAGCTTGGCGTTCTGACGAGACGCCATCATATCCAGTTCTGGTTTGCCCCATAGTTGAATCAGCTGGGCAAATACCTACGGATGGAGTTCCCACTCCCCCAGATGAAAAGTCTGCCGACTTAGAAAATCCGCCTCCTAGTTCTCTACTCCTGGGATATGGATAGCTGAGAGATGGCAAGAGTGAACCTCTGCTCATAAAATTATCTTGGAAACCTTCATCATTGCCAGGGGACTCCTTGTTCCCCCCTGATGGTTGATATAGGCTACAGTCGTGATATTGTCCGACTGAAATCTGATGAACTTGGCCGCAGCTAGTTGAGGCCAAGCCTGAAGAGCATTGAATATCGCTCTTAGTTCCAGAATGTTTATCGGAAGGAGGGCTTCCTCCTGAGTCCATGAACCCTGAGCCTTCAGGGAGTTCCAGACTGCGCCCCAGCCCAGAAGGCTGGCATCTGTCGTCACTATAGTCCACTCTGGCCTGCGGAAACTCATTCCCCTGGACAGATGGACCCGAGATAACCACCAGAGAAGAGAATCTCTGGTCTCTTGATCCAGATTTAACAGAGGAGATAAATCTGTGTAGTCCCCATTCCACTGGTTGAGCATGCAAAGTTGCAGTGGTCTGAGATGTAGGCGGGCAAACGGAACTATGTCCATTGCCGCTACCATTAGGCCGATCATTTCCATACACTGAGCCACTGACGGCCGAGAAATGGAATGAAGAGCACGGCAGGAAGTTAGAAGCTTTGATATCCTGACTTCTGTCATAAAAATTTTCATTTCTACTGAATCTATCAGAGTTCCTAAGAAGGAAACTCTTGTGAGAGGAGAGAGAGAACTCTTTTCTATGTTCACTTTCAACCCTTGAGACCTCAGAAAGGCCAGAACAATGTTCGTATGGGACTTGGCGATTTGAAAAGTCGACGCCTGAATCAGAATGTCACCTAGGTAAGGGGCTACCGCTATGCCCCGTGGCCTTAGAACCACCAGAAGGGACCCTAGAACCTTTGTAAAGATTCTTGGTGCCGTGGCTAACCCGAAGGGAAGAGCCACAAACTGGTAATGCCTGTCTAGGAAGGCGAATCTGAGGAACTGATGATGATCTCTGTGAATCGGAATGTGGAGATAAGCATCCTTTAAGTCCACGGTAGTCATGTATTGACCCTCCTGGATCATAGGGAGGATGGTTCGAATTGTCTCGATCTTGAAGGATGGGACCCTGAGAAATTTGTTTAGGATCTTGAGATCCAAGATAGGTCTGAAAGTTCCCTCTTTTTTGGGAACTATAAACAGGTTTGAATAGAAACCCAGCCCCTGTTCCTCTCTTGGAACTGGGCGGATCACTCCCATAACCAGTAGGTCTTGAACGCAACGTAAGAATGCCTCTCTCTTTATCTGGTTTGCAGATAATTGTGAGAGATGAAATCTCCCCTTTGGAGATGATCCTTTGAATTCCAGAAGATATCCCTGGGAAACAATCTCTAGTGCCCAGGGATCCTGGACGTCTCTTGCCCAAGCCTGGGCGAAGAGAGAAAGTCTGCCCCCCACTAGATCCGGTCCCGGATCGGGGGCTACTCCTTCATGCTGTCTTAGAGGCAGCAGCAGGCTTCTTGGCCTGCTTCCCTTTGTTCCAAGTCTGGTGAGGTCTCCAGACTGGTTTGGACTGGGTGAAATTTCCCTCTTGTTTTGCATTAGAGGAAGTTGAAGCTGCGCCACCCTTGAAGTTTCGAAAGGAACGAAAATTATTCTGTTTGGTCCTTAACTTATTGGACCTATCCTGAGGAAGGGCGTGACCTTTTCCTCCAGTAATATCAGAAATGATCTCCTTCAGACCAGGCCTGAATAGGGTCTGTCCCTTGAAGGGGATGCTTAGAAGTTTAGACTTTGAAGTAACGTCTGCTGACCAGGACTTAAGCCATAGCGCCCTACACGCCAAAATGGCAAAACCTGAATTCTTAGCCGTTAGCTTGGTTAAATGAAAAACGGCATCAGAAATAAAGGAATTAGCTAACTTAAGAGCTTTAATCCTGTCTAGAATATCGTCTAACGGGGTCTCCACCTGTAGAGCCTCCTCAAGAGACTCAAACCAAAAAGCCGCTGCAGCAGTAATGCATGCAAGAGGCTGGAGAATAAAACCTTGATGTATAAAAAAAATTTTAAGGAGACCCTCCAATTTTTTATCCATAGGATCTAGGAAAGCACAACTGTCCTCGACGGGGATAGTTGTACGCTTAGCTAGGGTAGAGACTGCTCCCTCCACCTTAGGGACCGTCTGCCACGAGTCCCGCATGGCGGCATCTATGGGAAACATCTTTTTGAAAGCAGGAGGGGGAGAGAACGGCACACCTGGTCTATCCCATTCCTTAGTAATAATTTCCGAAAACCTCTTAGGGACTGGAAAAACATCAGTGTAAACAGGCACTGCAAAGTATTTGTCCATTTTACACAATTTCTCTGGAACCACAATGGGGTTACAGTCATCCAGAGTCGCTAAAACCTCCCTAAGCAATAAGCGGAGGTGTTCAAGCTTAAATTCAAACGCTGTCATTTCAGAATCAGACTGAAGCAACGCCTTCCCTGAGTCTGAAATGTCACCCACAGATAGACGCTCACCTGCCTCAGCTTCTGAGCATTGTGAGGGTATATCAGACCCAGGCATTAAAGCGTCAGAAAGCTCTGTATTAGTTCTAGCCCCAGAGCTGTCTCGCTTTCCTTGTAACCCTGGCAGTTTGGACAATACCTCTGAGAGGGTAGCATTCATAACTGCCGCCATGTAAGGTAAAAGAATTAGACGGGCTAGATGTACTTGGCGTCACTTGAGCGGGAGTTATAGGTTCTGACACATTGGGAGAGCTAGATGGCATAATCTCCCTTTTTTCAGTCAGAGAATCCCCTGGAGATAAATCTTTAAGCGCCATAATATGGTCTTTATAGTTTATAGACATTTCAGTACATTTGGTACACATTCTAAGAGGGGGTTCCACAATGGCTTCCAAACATATTGAACAAGGAGTTTCCTCTATGTCAGACATGTTTAACAGACTAGTAATGAGACAAGCAAGCTTGGAAAACACTTTAATAAAGGTGAAACAGCAATTAAACAAACACATTACTGTGCCTTTAAGAGAAAAAACTAGCACTTAAACTGCAAAACAGTGTAAAAATATAGTAAAGGTGTGTGTGTGTAAGGGACTAAAGCAACATTGCACCCACTTGCAAATGGATGATTAACCCCTTAGGCCCCAAACCGGATTAAAAAAACGTTAAAAAACGTTAAAAGACAGTTGAGCACCTTGCCACTGCTCTGCTGAGGCTCCTACCTGCCCTTAAATACGATTTTGTGCAGAAATAAACCCTTTGTAATGGTCCTCAGATGCCAGAGGACTCCTCTAGGGAAGCTGGATGTCTCAGTCTGAATTAAAACTGCGCATCTAGAGCGCTAAAATAGGCCCCTCCCACCATGTACTGGATGTCAGAGGGGCCTTAAGAAAATACTCCTAGGAGTATCTGACTAGCCATGTGGAAACTAGGCCCCAAATAAAGACTTATCTCCCTCAGAGAAAAAACGTCCTATTTATGAAATCATGTAAACGTTTTGTCACTAAGTAATGTGAGTATTACCCTGTTTTGTAAGCATGATCCCAGTCGTTATATCACTGCATCAGGCTTACCTCAAATATACAAGGCTCTGTCAGCATTTTCTAGAACTTATTCATCTCTCTAGAAATAAAAATACTGAACATACCTCAAAGCAGGTAATCTGCAGACCGTTCCCCCAACTGAAGTTTTCCCATACTCTTCAGTTATGTGTGAGAACAGCAATGGACCTTAGTTACAAACCGCTAAGATCATCAAACCTCCAGGCAGAACTCTTCTTCTAATTTCTGCCTGAGAGTAAAACAGTACAACGCCGGTACCATTTAAAAATAACAAACTCTTGATTGAAGGTAAAACTACACTAAGTCACCACATATCTCTTGACACTTCCTTTCTTGTCGAGAGTTGCAAGAGAATGACTGGAGGTGGGGTTAGGGGAGGAGCTATATAGACAGCTCTGCTGTGGGTGTCCTCTTGCAACTTCCTGTTGGGAAGGAGAATATCCCACAAGTAATGGATGAACCCGTGGACTGGATACACCTTACAAGAGAAACTAACCATATAAAATGAAATAATTAAAAAAAAAGCATAGGAGTCATTATTTCCTAAATATTTAAAGAAAACAAAATTTATACTTACCTGATAAATTTATTTTATTTCTTGACACGGTGATTCCATGGATCATCATCAATTACTGTTAGGAATATCACTCCTGGCCAGCAGGATGAGGCAAAGAGCACCACAGCAAAGCTGCTAAATATCACTCCCCTACCCACAATCCCCCAATCATTCGACCAAAGGGAAAGGAGAGAAAGGAAGTAACACAAGGGTGCCTGAGGTTTATATAAAAATAAACTGTCTGAATACAAGGCAGGCCGTGGACTCACCGTGTCAAGAAAGAAATACATTTATCAGGTAAGCATAAATTTCTTTTTCTTTCTAATGACAAGGTGAGTCCATGGATCATCATCAATTACTGTTGGGAACCAATACCCAAGCCAGAGGACACAGATGATAAGGGAGGGACAAGACAGGAACCTAAACAGAAGGCACCACTGCTTGAAGAACCTTTCTCCCAAAAGAAGCCTCAGCCGAGGCAAAAGTATCAAATTTATAGAATTTGGAAAAAGTGTGCAAAGATGACCAAGTTGCAGCCTTGCAAATCTGTTCCACAGAAGCTTCATTTTTGAAGGCCCATGAAGAAGAAACAGCCCTTGTGGAATGAACAGTGATTTTCTCAGGAGGTTGCTGTCCAGCAGTCTCATATGCCAAGCAAAAAACACTCTTCAGCCAAAGGGAAAGTGAAGTAGCTGTAGCTTTCTGACCCTTGTGTTTCCCAGAAAGCAAACAAACAATGCAGAAGACTAACGAAAGTCCTTAGTTGTCTGCAAATAAAATTTTAGCGCTCGCACAACATCCAGATTATGTAACAAGCGTTCTTTGTGAGAAGAAGGATTAGGACACAAAGAAGGTACAACGATTTCCTAATTAATATTCTTGACCGAAACAACCTTGGGCAGGAAACCAAACTTAGTATGCAGAACCACCTTATCAGAGTGAAATATAAGATAAGGGGAATCACACTGTAAAGCAGAGAGTTCAGAAATTTTCAGAGCAGAGAAAATAGCAACAAGAAACAAAACTTTCCAAGAGAACATCTTAATATCTAAAGAATGCATAGGCTTAAACAGAGCCTGTTGTAAAACTTTAAGAACAAGGTTAAGACTCCATGGAGGAGTAACAGGTTTAAACACAGGTCAAATTCTAACCAAGACCTGACAAAACGAATGCACGTCTGGTACATCTGCCAAGCGCTTATGTAACAAAATAGACAATGCCAAAATCTGACCCTTTAGAGTACTTGCCGACAAACCCTTCTCCAGACCATCCTTGAGAAAGGACAAAATCCTAGGAATCCTTACTCTACTCCAAGAGTATCCTTTGGATTCACACCAATACAAGTATTTACGCCAGATCTTATGGTAAATCCTGCGAGTCACAGGCTTACTAGCCTGAATCAAGGTCTCAATGACCGACTCTGAAAATCCACACTTAGATAAAACTAAGCGTTCAATCTCCAAGCAGTCAGCTTCAGAGAAATGAGATTTGGATGAAGGAAGGGACCCTGAAGTAGAAGATCCTTCCTCAGAGGCAGTCTCCAAGGTGGAAAGGATGACATTTCCAATAGGTCTACATACCAAATCCTGCGAGGCGACACTGGGGCTATGAGAATTACAGATGCCCTCTCCTGCTTGATTCGAGCAATGACTCTTGGAAGGAGAGCGAACGGAGGAAACAGGTATGCTAGACTGAAGTTCCAAGGAACTGCCAGAACATCGATCAGAAATGCCTGCGGATCTCTTGACCTTGAGCCGTATCTCGGAAGTTTGGCATTCTGATGAGAAGCCATGAGATCCAGATCCAGCTGCCCCCACTTGAGGGTCAAGCTGGAAAACACATCCGAATGAAGTTCCCACTCCCCGGTATGAAAAGTCTGTTTGCTCAGAAAATCCGCTTCCCAATTGTCCACTCTTGGGATGTGGATCGCAGAAAGACAGCAGTTGTGGGTCTCCGCCCACTGAATAATTCGGGCCACCTCTGTCATGGCCAAATAACTCCGAGTCCCCCCCCTGGTGGTTGATGTAGGCAACCGAGGTTATGTTGTCCGACTGGAATCTGATAAACCGGGCTAAGGCTAACTGAGGCCAGAAGAGCATTAAGGATTGCTCTCAGCTCCAAGATGTTTATGGGCAGGACTGACTCCTCCAGGGTCCATAAGCCCTGAGCCTTCAACGAGCCCCATACTGCTCCCCAACCTAAAAGGCTGGCATCCGTGGTCACAATCACCCAGGAGGGTCTGCGGAAGCAAGTACCCTGGGAGAGATGATCCTGAGAAAGCCACCAGGGAAGAGAGTCTATTGACGCCTGATCTAGATTTACACGCGGAGACAGGCCCATTGTCTGAGCATGCATAACTGCAGAGGTCTGAGATGGAATGGAATGATATCCATGGAAGCCACCATCAGACCGATTACCTCCATACATTGAGCCACTGACGGACGTGGAGAGGACTGAAGGGCAAAACAAGAGTCAAAAATCTTTCTTTTTCTGACCTCCGTCAGAAAAATCTTCATTAACAGGGAGTCTATTATGGTCCCCAAAAAATACGACCCTTGTAGCTGGAACCAGAGAACTTTTTTCCCGATTCACCTTCCATCCGTGGGATCAAAGATAAGACAACAATATCTCCATATGAGATTCTGCTTGTTGAAAAGATGGCGCCTGAACCAGAATGTCGTCCAGATAAGGTGCCACTGCAATGCCCCGAGATCAAAGCACAGTTAAAAGAGCCCCCAGAACCTTTGAAAAAATTCTGGGAGCTGTGGTAAGGCCGAATGGAAGGGCCACGAACTGAAAATGATTGTCCAACAAAGGCGAATCTCAGAAACTTGTGATGGTCCCTGTGAATGGGAACATGAAGATATGCATCCTTTAGGTATATGGTTGTCATGAACTCACCCTCTTGTACCAAGGGAAGAATGGAGCGTATAGTCTCTATCTTGAAGGATGGCACTCTGAGAAACTTGTTTAAACATTTTAGATCTAGGATTGGTCGAAAAGTTCCCTCCTTTTTGGGAACCACAAACAGATTTGAGTAAAATCCCAGACCCCTTTCCTGAAAGGGAACTGGAACTATTACCCCCAGGGCGGCAAGGTCCTTGATACAATGTAAGAACGCCTCTTTTTTTATCTGGTCTACAGATAATCTGGTGAGGAAAAACCTGCCTCTGGGAGGAAAAGATTTGAAGTCTATTTTGTATTATGTCCACTGCCCAGGGATTCGGTACAGCTATTATACAAGCCTGGGAAAAAAGAGAGAGTCTGTCTCCTACAAGATCCGCTCCCGGATCGGGGGCCAACCCTTCATGCTGACTTGGAATCAGCTGAAGGCTTTTTAGATTGTTTTACCTTATTCCAGGACTGGTTGGGACTCCAGGAAGGCTTGGCTTGATCTTGCTTGGAGGAAGGGGAGGAAGACTTGCCTTTAAAGTTACAGGAATGAAAATTACTCTGATGTCCCTTCTGCTTATTCTTTTTATCTTGAGGAAGAAATGAATCCTTCCCTCCAGTAATATCTGAGATAATTTCCGCCAAACCAGGTCCAAACAAGGTCTTACCCTTGTAAGAAATAGCCATGAGCTTAGATTTAGATGAAACATCCGCAGACCAGGACTTCAACCACAAGGCCCTGCGGGCTAGGACCGCAAAACCAGAAATTTTGGCGCCCAGTTTAATAACCTGTAAGGAAGCATCTGTAATGAATGAATTGGCTAACTTGAGAGCCTTAATCCTGTCCTGGATCTCATCAAGAGGGGTATCCGTCTGAAGAGATTCAGACAACGCATCAAACCAGTAAGCCGCATTGCTGGTAACAGTGGCGATACATACCGCAGGTTGCCATTGTAGACCCTGGTGAACATACATCTTTTTTAGTAAAGCCTCCAATTTTTTATCCATTGGAACTTTAAAAGAACAACTATCCTCTATGGGAATAGTAGTCCTCTTGGCTAAAGTGGAGATCACTCCTTCTACCTTAGGAACCATCTGCCATCACTCCTTAATAGAATCCGCTATAGGAAACCTTCTTAAAAATAGGAGATGGAGTAAAGGGAATACCAGGTCTTTCGCATTCTCGAGCAATAGTCTCCGCAGCACGGCCAGGAACTTGAAAATTCTCCACCATGGAGGGAACATCAAAGTATTTGTTCAATTTACTAGACTTTTTAGAATTGACTACTATAGTTGTGTCGGAGTCGTCCAACGTAGCCAAAACCTCCTTAAGTAATAAGCTTAAATCTGAAGGATACCACTTCAGCATCAGAAGAAGGAATTACACTGTCTGAGTCTGAGATTTCCCCCTCAGATGCTACTAACATGTCTTCTTCCTCAGGCTGGGAAGGGACACTCTGGATAGCCAGAACTTGATCAGAAACCATACTAACTGTTTCCTTAAATTTCCTTTTACGCCTTCCCTGCAACATGGGGAAAGGTGACAAGGCCTCAGATACCGCAAGGGATACCTGGGAAGCAATCTCTTGTAGAGAAAATCCTACAGGATTGCAAGAGGAAACACATGGCACTGTATGTGGAGACTGAAAAAGTTGGGACGCTTGAGAAAAAAGCTGCGGTATATCTGCAACAGGAGACACCTGAACAGCATTTGCCTGGGATAATGGTGGCTCATGGTCAAATATTTTATCTCTATAACTTAAAGTTCTCTCAATACATGAGAAACAAAAAGGAACTGGGGGTTCCATCTGAGCATCAAAACATAACTGACAAGCAGCAACTTCGCCTGGGATAATGGTTTGAAAAGCCTCTTGATCCATCTTATGTAATAAATAAGGATAAAGTGTAAAAAATCTTTATTTGAAAATAAAAAATAAATGTGGTCTGTGTCTTTAAATAGAAATGTGTGTTAACGCAACAAACCAAATAGACCTCAGGCTACCTATACACCTCAGTAGCTTTACTGAGGTGCCTACCTGTCCTGCAGCTCACAGAGTGACTTCCCTCACAGAAGAAACAATTCCCTTTTCAAATACAGAGTGGTTACAGAGCCCTAACTGCTGAAAAAAATGGCTTACAACAGTAAAAACTACTATAACACACTGAGCCACCATAAATCACCTCACAGTCTCAATGCCCAAACTGCCTAAAAGAAACCCCAAACATGAAGGTTTAATAAAGTCCCATATTAACCCTTTAAGGACACAGCTTTCAGTTTGCTCAATTGTTTTATGACGGAAAAATTCCGTCATATGTCCTTAAGAGGTTAAATAAGACAGCTTTTAGCTGTAACAAGTGCCAACAATCTCCTTGCAAAAGAAAATTAAAATGGCACTTACCTGAAAGTACTGTCCAGCAGCAGGACAGTTCACCTGGTTTGAAAGGGTGCAGCACCTCACATGGACCTGTGAAGAGAGAAAAACTGAGTAAACCTGCTCAGGTTTTCTAGTTAGGACAGCAGATTCTTGAGAAAACGCAGTGAGGATTGTACCTCACAAGTTCTCAAGATCAGAGTAAGCTTACTCTGCTAAAAAAAAAAGTAATAAAATCTTGATTGAAGAAAACTTCTCATCAGTCACCTAAACTTCACCTCCTCCTTGCACTACAGGCAAGAGAATGACTGAGGGATTGTGGGTAGGGGAGTGATATTTAACAGCTTTGCTGTGGCGCTCTTTGACTCCTTCTGCTGGCCAGGAGTGATATTCCCAACAGTAATTGATGATGATCCATGGACTCACCGTGTCATTAGAAAGAAATACATTTTATAGTTCTTCTACATTTAATGGATGTATATTATACACCGAGGTGCAAAAATATAAATAAGATGCGCCTATAGATAGTATAATAAAAGCATAAGATATATGATAATATAACGTAGTTGATAAATGACTTAATACAAAATGTCAATCAGCATTCGCAAAAAATATATTAATGCTTTCTGTGTGCAAAAAGTGAATCACTAGAAAAAAATGGGGGCTAATACAATTGGATGTGCATAAAAACAAAAAACATAAAACATAAGTAACACTAGAAGATAAAAAAGTAAGAGAATATATAAAAAATATATAAACCAATATGAAAAAATAGTGATCTGTGAGTAACTGTGTGTTACAAACAGTGATTAAAAAACATAAGTGTCCTTTCTGTGAGAAACACAAAACATGACCGTTAAGTTCTGATGTCTGGAAAATATACCAGAAAGTGTTAAAAAAAAAAAAGAAACAGATAATGTTCAAAAGAAGAGACAAATGTTCGCTGTTTCAGGTGAATCTGCAATTGGATACGGGAGTTCGGTGTTTTGAGGCTGCTTCTCTTGGTGCTGGCGGTGAATCAGGTATCTATAAGGTAGAAGAGAATAGAGAGCGCCTCATAGTGTAGATATCGCTATGCTATTGAATGGTGAAGTGTAGTGCAATCCAGTGGAAAGGTACTCACAAGTGAGGTGGCACTTTTCGCTAAAAAAGTGCAAGCAGGCAGGCTGACATTTAACAGCAGTCAGTACGCTGACCAAAAAGGTGCAGTGGAATCCGGTTGGGCGTCTCACTGTCGGGATATCGTCAGACAGGACCCTGGAGGTGTTTGGAGCCGTGCTCCACTGAGTCTTTTCTTTGTCCCGGTATGAAACAATCTGTTTGAGGGGGACTGGTAAAAGCTGACTGGAAAATGTCAGTAACGTCTAACGGGTTATAAAAACTGGCAATAATTGGAAGTAATCCAAACTTAGCAATTTAAAACAAGTTTAATAGAGCTAATAACGCGTTTCTCGGCCGCTAGCTCCTGGCCGTTTCATCAGATAAAATATTTTAAATCGAAAACAGATTCTATTGAAACCTTTCCAATAACTGAATCTTTAAAGAATTTTTATAAGGAGGAATTTTCAAAGAATAAAAAACTGTTTGTTTCAGAGAAATTATTTAAAAATGTTCCTTTGTCAAACTACTTCATTGTCAATTTTCTATTCCACCTAAAATTGATGCAGCAATTTCAAGATTAACTAAGAAAATGTTATTTACTAATGATGACGCTGGTGCTTTTAGAGACGTAATGGAAAGAAAAATGGAGCATAATTTTAAAAAGCTTTATTTGCAGTAAGGAGCTGTTTCGCATCCTCTTTTGGCTTTAAAGCTACAGATAAAAACAACTAAAATAGTTTAGGAGCGCTAAAAAGCTATAAGGGTTTTATGGAGACAAATATATTAATTTTCACAATGTTAATATTAATAAAATGTATTAAATCAATTGTTTAAAACAGAATTTGCGGGACTTCTCCCTTCAAGCAATACTATATCATAAGGGTAGTACAAAAAAAGTAATAAAGAATAACATAGATTCACAGTTTAAAATAATAAGACGATCTTAAGCTTGATAAGACAAGTAAAGCTAAATGATTGCAGCTTATCAATGTTTCCACCTTATATAGTAAAAATAACTAAGAACAAAGTTTGCTCACGTATCACAGAATTTTGCCGGTATGTGACAAATCATAGGGATGTTTTTCACTCTTGTGGTTAATTTGACACAGTTAGTACAATGTTTCTTTTCACTGAAGCTAATTTGACACAATAGGTAAATACAGTCTCTTGTAATTAGATGTTTTTTCTCTTGTAGTATACAAGATATCAGTGTTCGTAGGAACTCACTAGTTGCTGTATATACAAATGGGCTTACCGGGTCTTCTGACATATTGAGTGTCTGATGTTGGTTTTATATGCCTTACCGATATAATAATAGGCCTTTTATTCACTTTTCAGACTTGTACGATACAAGAATTCGCCGGGTGTTGAAAATACCAAGCACGCTCCTGCGTGTATGTGATTCAGATGTCAACACTCGTTCCCGACAAAGGATGTCTTTGGCTCTTATGAGTAAAGTGTAGGCTCTAGTAAATGGCTTCTGCACTTATACGTTATAAGTGGATCTCCAGAGCTTACGGTTGTGATGCACGCTCCAGCGTGTTTGCAGGATCCCAGGCTTGGGTAAACAAACTGCCATTTGTTAACAATCTGCTCCCCTGTACTCGTATGGGTCTGAGATTATGCAGGGGACAGCAGAAAGAATGTCCAGTCCTTAGAGTTTGTAGTTACTTGTAAAACGTCTACGCGTTTCGCCAGCAGGCTTTATCAAGACGGATATTGAAGATTGATATACCGGCCTTTTAAATAGCCCTCCTATCTTTCCTATTGGTCAGTGAGTTCTTCCCTTCAATAGGTTGTTGGTTAAGGTGGATTATAAGACAATCATAAGGTGGAATAGCTGAACATTCAGAATTTGTATATTTGCAGACAAGATTTCTCAAATCCGTTAAGGAATATATCGTTTAAATATAATGACAGAGACTAATTTTGGGTGAACTTCAACATCTACAATATTTATAAAAACGTGAAAGAAGTATAACTAGTAGTATGTAAAAATCTATCATATACCTATACAAATTCACTAGCCTATATAATGATATCTGAAAAAGCAGAAATTAATATAATTTAACACTACAGGCATATAATTTTGATTCTATGTTGTAAATCTATACTTATGAGTAAAGAGAATTATTCTCCTCCAATCTAAACTACATTTTGAGGTGGTTAACGTATATACAGGATATCTATTCTGGCATCAAAGATAGTTCTAAGGGGTGATCTAAACAAATACATTCGAAATGGAGAATAGATTAAAATGAATAGGAAGTGTAGTGTAGAGTGACATTAATTCCACTTATACTTCTAGAGATTCAATATGTTAATTCATTTTTTAAGATGGATCTTAAAGGTGGGCATATTTATATAATTATATTTAGATCTAGTGTTTATATTCGCCTATTAGTCTTACTTATTTGAACTAGATATTTCATATCTTCAATAATACCTTATCAAATGGAAGATGTTAGAAATTCCAGACTTGTTGTATAAAACATAGCTCACTATCTATTGTCTATCAGACTCTACTTGATATAGAGGAGAAATTAATCAATATGATTTTAGTATTTATTTCCCTCCCTTATCTAAGGGCTAATTTACCGGAATCTTAGTTGCTTATCACTCTATTGTAAAATACTGATTATTCTAATGATATTTAGTGTTTTTATGATGTAAGAAAAGGGGAGAGATCCAATTCAGAATTTAATCCTGAAGGGTAGAGGGTCTGCATGTTATAAATTAACTCAGCTTCTTTTCTTAGTAGTTTTTCTTCAAAATTTCCCCCTCTCCATTCAGGTTTTAGTTTCTTTATGACCCAAAAAGTAAAATATTTTAGATTGTTCTTATGTACTTCCCTAAAGTGAGTATATAGATGTGTTTCTAAATTCCCCCTGTCAATACATGAAAGATGTTCACGTATGCGCTCCCTTAGGGTCCTGGTGGTCTCTCCTATGTATTGTAACTGACATGTGCATTGTATAATGTAAATTACACCCTTATCTTGTCATCTGATAGTTTCTTTTATGTGATGTATCGAACCATTTTTGCTAGATATAATTTTCTTGCATTTGCTACTAAATCTGCAAGATCTACAACCAAAACAGGGAAAAAAAACCTGTTAGTTTATTTCCAGATAGGTCTTTTTCTAATGTAGATTTTATCTGTGTTTGTTTGAATTCACTGGGAGCTAGTATCCTTTTAAATTTTTTTGCTTTTCTATAAATAATTCTAGGGTGTTCTGTCATTTTCTCCCCTATTATAGGATCTGTTTGGACCAAATGCCAGTGTTTCTTAATTATTTTTTGTAAGATGTAATGATCACAAATATAATCAGTAATTAATGCGACTTTAATTTTTTCTTTGTCCTCTATATTATCATTGGTTTTAATATCTTTATTTTTATATGATAGCAGGCTACTTCTCTCTTTTTTATCTATCTGTGTTCTTGCTCTCCTTATTGTCTGGGGATCGTATCCTCTTTTGACAAACTTCTTCTCAAATATCTCTATTTGTTCCATATAATCTGAAGTTTTAGAGCAGTTGCGTCTTATCCTAAGACACTGACCTTTAGGGATATTTTCCTTCCATTTGTTCAAGTGACAACTAATAAAATTTATTAAATTATTAGTGTCCACCTTTTTGAAATGTGTTTTAGTGATTATCTCTTTTTCAACAATTTCTATATCTAGATCTAAGAATGTAATTTTATCCTTACTGATGGTATGTGTAAAGCCGATTCCTATATCATTGTGATTCATGTCTGTTATGAACTTGTCCAGTTCAATAGGTGTCCCCTTCCATATAAATATGTCGTCAATATACCTTCTATAGAACACGAGATTTGCGCCGAGCTCATGCTTGGGAATAAATTCTTACTCCCATTTACCCAGAAAAAGGTTCGCATAGCTAGGCGCAAATCTCGTGCCCATAGCGGTTCCTCTTGTCCCGCAAATTCTGTTTTAAACAATTGATTTAATAAATTTTTATTAATATTAACATTGTGAAAATTAATATATTTGTCTCCATAAAACCTGTATAGCTTTTTAGCACTCCTACACTATTTTAGTTGTTTTTATCTGTGTATATTTGGTTAATCATAGGGAAGATTACCTGTAAGGGAGCTTAGGGGTAATATACTGGGCGCTTAACTTAGTACTTCCTCATTGTCCATTTAAAGCTACAGATACCTGGTCTACTAATTTCATGCAAAGTATTTCTACCTCTCAAGATGTGCAAACATTTATGCCTTTTATTTCAGATTTAAAGAAAGCTTTTGCCTTTTCATTATCTGCTGCTTCTGAGCTGTTATATTTAACAGCCAGATCCATGAATACAGCTAACATGGTAAGAAGAGCACTTTGGCTATGTCACTAGGAGGCTGAGCCCAGTTCCAAGATTAATTTGCTGGGCCTACTATTTAATGGTAAAATGTTATTTGCTAAATAGCTTGATACCTTTATTTCAAAACTTTCAGGGGGGAAAGTTAATTTCTTTCCCAGGCACCAAGATTTAACAAGTATTTTTCTTATGCCCATAGACATAAAAATCATTATCAAAATTTTAAAACTTCTTTCAGAAGGGAGTCCTTTCTTAATCCAGACTGGAAAATACAGGTACAGGCAAGAGGTAGAGGTTGTACAAGGGTGGCAAATTTTCATCAGAACAAGAAACTAGGGTTGCACCGGTACCAGCTTACAGGAGTAGGTAGTTACTTAAGCACACAGGCAGGTTAAGCTTTTCACTTGATCAAATTAGAGAGTTCATAAGTGAATACAGATTAACTGAATCAGAATGCACCTTGTGGAGTTACCTTTAGATGTTGCAATAATAAGGCATACGCTTAAAGTGTTTGCTATGATACAAATTAGGTAATTGTAACAATCGTTACTATACTTGCGGTAGTACAGGTCCAGTCTTGCTCATCAAGAGCGAGGTAGTAGCTTGGTGCCGGATCTACTTACAACTAGGCGTCCGATAATGTTTGTCCTGAGATCCAGGACGTGAGCTGGTAGAAGTGAACACACCGTGAGCGGTATGTGCGGTCCAAATGAGGAAGTGAAGTTTGCAGGCCGGAACTAGATTCGACGTAGGAACTCCCGACTTGGAGTTGGTTCCGGAAGTGATGGGAGCTGCTCAGAGTGTATGAGGGAGGATGTCCTGTAAGCACCAAGGAGAAGGTTAGGATCCAATCCAGTAGTTCATAGAGGAGTGGGTTAATCTGATGAAGGATATCTCTGTGAGTTCTTAGATAAGCAAAATACTTAGAGTAGCGATTAGACTTGAATAAGGCTGAAGTGTTCAAGTAGAACATAGGCACAAAATAATCAAGCAAAGATGTGTGGAAAAGGGGGAGGTTTTATAGGCAGGAGGAAGTGAGTGGAATGTCTTAAAGGGACATTACATATCCCCCCACTCAGGACATCCTCTCCGAGGATGAAGAAAAAGGTCTATCAGGGTATCGGAGATGGAAAGCCCTTATCAACTGAGGAGCATGGACATGGGACTTAGGAACCCATGAATCCTCCTCGGAACCGTGTCCCTTCCAACGGAGGAGGTACTTCAGACGACCTCGAGAGATTCTGGAGTCCAAAATGGAATCAAGCTCGAACTCTTCCTGACTATTCAACCGAATGGGCGGCGGTGGTGCCTGTGGTTGAGCCCTAGAAGTACTTGAGAAATACGGTTTTAGAAGTGAAACATGAAAAGTGGAGTGAATTTTATACCTTCTCGGTAAGTCCAGAGTAACAGACGTTGGACTCAAAATTCGAGTGATGGGAAAAGGAATAATGAATTGGCTAGCCAGCTTCTTTGAGGGCACTGACAGTTTTAGGTATTTAGTGGAGAGCCAGACCCGATCCCCTAGTTTGTAATTCGGGCATGGCCTGTGTTTCAGGTCATAATACAGTTTTTGTCCGGCCTTAGCAGTGCTTAAATGTTCCTTTAGCAGTGTCAAAGTGTTTTGCAGATTGGTTAGGTAAGTTGATGCTGAAGGAGATGTCCTTCTAGCTTGTGAAAGTGAGATGGATTGAGGATGGTATCCATAAGTAGCGAAAAAAGGTGTTACTTTGGTGGAAGATGAAACTGAATTGTTGTAAGAATACCGCTAGAGGAAGTAAAGTGATCCAATCATCCTGTAAGTTAGTGATGTAACAACTTAAATATTGTTTGAGTAAACCGTTCACTCTTTCTGTGAGGCCATTTGCCTGCGGATGATAAGATGAGGTTAGTCTTGGTTGTATACGTAAACTAGTAAAAAGTGCCTTCCAAAAGTGGGAGGTGAACTGAGTGCCGCGATCGGTAATAATGGAATTTGGAATTCAATGTAAGCGTACAATGTTGCTAATGAAGGTGTCTGCAGTTTCAATAGCAGTAGAAAGTGTTTTCAATGGTATAAAATGTGCCAACTTGGTCAAGTGATCGACCACTACCATTATGGTATTATGGTTTTGAGATGAAGGAAGTTCTACTATGAAATCCATAGCAATTAGTGTCCAAGGTAAATCTGGTATGGGTAATGGAGTTAGGTATCCAATGGGTTTCTTTCTTTCAGTTTTGTTTCTAGCACAGACATCACAGGAATTGATATAGTCCTGGATAGAATCTGCCATATGGGGCCACCAAAAATCCCTGCAAAGTAGTTCTTTGGTTTTATGTATGCCTGGATGACCTGACAGTGGGCCGTCATGGTAGTGGTTTAAAAATGAAATACCGTAATTGTTTTGGTATGTATAGCTTTTTATGATATGTGTAAAGGTCAGTGTTTTCTTTTATTAGATGGGTTAACTTAGGTAGGTCGTCAGTTTGAAGTGCTCTGATAATGTCATGCTCAAATGTTGATAATTGTCCTATTATTTTATGTGGGGGTATTAAAAACATGGTTTGATCTGGCCTTGAGTTTTGTTCATGGATGCGGGACAATGCGTCAGCTTTAGTGTTTAGGTTACCAGGTCTATAAGTAATCAGGAAGTTAAACCTATCCAAGAATAATGTCCAACATACTTGACGGGAGGAGAGAGTTTTACTTTGGCGTAAATAATGGAGGTTTTTATGGTCTGTGTATATTATGAAAGGGGTCTTTGTGCCTTCTAGTATATGTCTCCATACTTCTAGCGCAGATTTTACAGCTAACAATTCTTTGTCCCCTATGGAATAATTAATTTCTGCAGGTTGTAGGGTTCTGGAGTAATAGGCTATGGGGTGTTGAATGTTGTCTAATTCTGACTTTTGAGAAAGGACTGCCCCAATACCAGTGTCTGAAGCATCTGCTTCTACTATAAACTGACAAGTGTGATCTGGTAAATTCAATATAGGAGCTGACATAAATCTATCTTTTAATAAGATGAAAGTCTTCTCAGCGTCAGATGACCAAGTAAATTTAGTATTTTTCTTAGTTAATACGGTCAGGGGTTTAACAAGTGTTGAGAAGTTATGAATAAATTTGCGATAAAAGTTGGTAAAACCCAGAAATCTCTGTAAGGATTTTACGGTAGTGGGTGTTGGCCAATCCTTTATGGCAAATAGCTTATCTGGATCCATTCGGATTTGATCTGGTGTTACAATGTATCCAAGAAACTTTATCTCATGTACATGAAAAAGGCATTTCTCAATTTTGGCAAATAATCTGTGTTCACGCAACCGTGTCAATACCCACTTAACATGTTTTATGTGATCTGATGGTGTCCTAGAATATATCAGAATATCGTCTAGGTAGATTATAACACAAACATCAATGAGGTCTTTAAAAATATCATTAATAAAGTGTTGGAAGGTGGCAGGGGCATTACAAAGGCCGAAAGGCATGACCTTATATTCAAAGAGGCTGTATCTTGTTCTGAATGCAGTTTTCCACTCATCCCCGTCTTTAATTCTAATCAAATTGTACGCCCCTTCAGATCTAATTTGGTGAATATAGTTGCACCATTGAGACGTTCTAAAAGTTCAGGGATGAGTGGGAGTGGATATCAGTTTTTTATAGTTACTGCATTCAGAGCTCTATAATCTATAATGGCCGTTAACGACTGATCTTTGTTTTTTACGAAAAATATTCCTGCAGCAGCGGGTGAGACAGATGGTACTATAAAACCTTTTCTGAGGTTCTCATCTAGGTAGTCTCTGAGATAGTGTAACTCATTTTAGGAAAGCGGATATATCTTTCTATATGGAATGACTGCTCCAGGAACCAAATCTATAGGGCAGTCAAATCTCTATGGGGAGGCAGTGTCTCTGCTTCCTTTAAATAAAAAACGTCACTTAAATCCTGATACTGCATAGGTATGGTAACATTTAACACTCCTATAGTCTGTAGATGAAAACAGTTGGTTTTACAGAAAGGGGAGGAGAAATATATTTTAGAGAGTTCCCAATCTATAGAGGGGTTGTGTTTAAGCAACCAGGGAAACCCTAGAATGATGGTATGTAGAGCTGAAGGTATAATATCAAAGCTTTGATATTCTGTGTGACCATCTGCAGTAGATATTAATAGAGGAATAGTGTGTTGTTTTATAGGGCCACTATGTACCAAAGAGCCATCTATTACTTTAATAAAAAGAGGTTTTTGCTTATGAACACAAGGTATTTTATTATCACTGACAAAAGTGGCATCCATAAAACACCCATATGCCCCTGAATCAACAATGGCCTCACTCTTGATTTGAAGACGATCCCCACTGTAAAGACAAAATCAGTGTGAGAGCATTGTTGTGGTTATAAAGTGAAGTATTGCATATGTGGAGTGGCTTACCCTTCTTTGATCTTTGTAAGATTGGACAGGTTGCTACCGGGTGATCTTTACTAGCACAATAAAGACACAAGTTGGAAATGCGTCTTCTATTTTTCTCCTCAGAGGTAAGTGGGGCTTTAACTACACCAATCTCCATAGGTGTGGGGTTATGGCTTGCTCTTTCTGTATAAGTAACTAAAGGTCTCCTTATTGTGGAATCTGTGGTCAGTCTTTCTGAACGGCGTTCCCTAAGTCTGCGGTCCAGTGTAGTTGCTAGTTTAATGAGACCAGTCAGGGTGTCGGGCATTTCAAGTCTGGATATTTCATCCTTTAAAGTATCGTTAAGTCCCAGTCTGAACTGGTTTCTCAGGGTAATGTCATTCCATAAGGTGTCTGTGGCCCACATTTGGAACTTGTTATAAAGTCCTCCAAAGGACGCTTTCCTTGTTTTAATGCTCTTAGTCTCTGCATTTATTTGAGTATTGCTGTCCTCATAAAGGGATGCCATTGCAGCAAAGAATTGATCAAGCAAGTTTAATATCTCACTTTGTGACTCAAAGAACCGGTTAGCCCATGCCCTGGGTTCACCTGTAAGATAGGATATAGCAGTGCAAACCTTTATTTTCTCTGTGTAATAAGTTCTAGGCTTCATTGAGAACAGGAGGTAACAAGCATTTTTAAAACCTCTGAAGTCAGACCTTTTACCAGAAAAAAAGAGCAGGTGGGTTAATTAGTGGTTTTGGGGGTTCCGGAATTTTTGGGGCTACAATATCTTTAAGTACATTTTTCAGTGCAGTGTTCTCTGCCTGAAGTTCTGTGAGACCTCTTGCAAGAAAATCAACTTTCTGGTTAAGTGTGTCAAACTCTGTTTTAACAGCCTGAGGGTCCATTATACTTTACAACAGTTTTTTTTTTTTTTTTTTTTTAATGGGCTTGATTATTACCAGAATGCTATGCTTGAACACCTGGTAGAATTTGTGCCAGCAAGTTAATAAGTCTTAATAAGAGGTTCACAAAAAGGATATGGCTTTCTTTACACAGTATGTGCTAATTGCTTTTAGCAGACACATGCAGCTTGCAGGAGTAGGTAGTTACTTAAAGCATAGAAGTATTTTCTATAGGAAAAAACTAAGGGGACGCGCTGTAGTGTTGATAGAAATTGTGTTGATGTGAATGAAATTCCTCTGGTATCGTGTGAGTTGAACCGTGACAGATAAGTATGTGAAAGTAGAGGTGTATATGTGTATATGATTGAGTGAAATCTTGTTAATCAAAGGAGAATGTGTGACTTGTTACAAACCGTAAGACTTGAAACAATTGTGATACATAAGCAAAAAAATCATGAAACAATTGTGATACCTAAACAAAAAATCAATTGGAATATTGCAAAGAACTAAAGACTTGCAACAAAATATGTGACCAGTTGAATTTGATTAAACTCAAAAAACTGAAAAGTCCAATATGTGATAAGTGTTCAGAGATAAAAAGTCCAAATTCAATGTAAAGGATATATAAAGAACAAAAGTTCAAAGGATCAAAACAAATGGCTTGCTCCGCTTGAATCCAAGGTGTGATGAATCAGGAAATCTAGGAGGATAGAAAAACAAGGGGCGCCAACATAGTGTGAATCAGTTTGGAAAACTGGAAAACAGTAGTTATAATAAAATCTACTCACAAGTGGAGTGGCACCTAGAACCAACTGGGTGCATACAGGCAGGCTGACATTCAGGACCAGCAGTCAGTACGCTGGGGGTCTCACCCGGGAGACCTGTGGGTAGGTCAAATGAGGTAGATGGAGTCGGCTGTGTATCGTCTGGTGAGCCGGATCGCCACTGTGGAAGTCCAAAGGGCTGTGTTGTTTGTCCCAAAAGGGTAGCTGCTCACACGATCAGCCTTGTTTCCAAACGAGTTTCCAATGTCAGTGTATGGAACAAAGGGATAAAAACCAAACTGGGTATAACCACTGCAAACTGTGGTAATATTAAAAAGGCACAGAAAACCGGGTCTGTCTAAAAACAAGTATTTAATTGCTACGCGTTTCTCAGTCCGTAAAGGACCGTTTCCTCAGGCATATACAAAGGTGTTCAACAGGCTACCATTTATACCTGACAGTGACCCGGAATCAAAATGTGGAGGTCATCTCCAAAGAATTGACAATAATACAATAAAAAATGGAACATGTATCAAAATTGTGTTTGAGCAGCAATCAGATAATATATTCATATCATGAAAAAACAAAAAACAAAAAGAACAAACATAAAAACAGCATGTATTTGCATTGATGAGTAACACCTGTGATAGTGTTTCTGAAAAAAAAAAAAAAAGCTAAACCTGTGTATGTATCCTATCCTATAGATAAACATGTTGTCACCTCAAAAGACTATTGGGTTATATGAAAATAAGATCCCAATGGTGACTATTGTTTAGTGTGCAAAACAAATCTGTATATAATCAATAAAGAATATATATAAACTAGAAAAAATATATATATATGTTTTCCTCTGGGTTGGGCTCAACCCAGAGGAAAACATTATCGGACAACTAGGCGTCCGATAACGTTTGTCCTGAGATCCGGGAAGTGAGCTGGTAGAAGTGAACACACCGTGAGCGGTATGTGCGGTCCAAACGAGGAAGTGAAGTTTGCAGGCCGGAACTAGTTTCGACGTAGCACCAAGGAGAAGGTTAGGATCCGATCCAGTAGTTCATAGAGGAGTGGGTTAATCCGATGAAGGATATCTCTGTGAGTGCTTAGATAAGCAAACTACTTAGAGTAGCGATTAGACTTGAATAAGGCTGAAGTGTTCAAGTAGAACATAGGCATAAAATAATCAAGCAAAGATGTGTGGAAAAGGGGGAGGTTTTATAGGCAGGAGGAAGTGAGTGGAATGTCTTAAAGGGACATTACACACGCTCTCTGATTGTATTAGCGCGGAAGCTCACGTCAAGTCCCTCCTTCCCTCACAGGGCTCAAAAAGTATCGGCTGAGGCATCGGAGCATTGTAAAACGAGTACAAGTGCTTGTGAAAATGCTCAATATCAGCACCGATACTAGTATCGGTTACGGTGCATCCCTACAAGAAACAACGAAGGTACTTCTGTCCAGATGCCTTTGGGAGGAAGGCTTTCCAGATGCGGCTGCATCTGGACAAAGGTAATTTCAGACAGATGGGTGTATTAAAGATTCTCAAGAGAGGATGTACACTGGCGTTCAAGAAGAAACCTCCAATTTCTTGCTTTGTAATATCACCACTCCTAGAGAATGAAATGAAACATCAGGTAATTCTGCAATTTGTTCAGAAACTTCTGGAACAGGAGGTAATTCAAGAGGTTCCACCATGCCAACGATTTCAAGGTTTCTAGTCTCCTCTGTTTCTAGTGAAAAAGAACAATAAGTTTTGGATCTCAGGCATTTAAATTCATTTCTGGAGGTCAAGAAGTTTAAAATGGAATCACTCATTACAGTGATAAACCCAGTGCTTCCAGCGGAATACCTGTTATCAGTGGATCTAAAGGATGCATATTTCCACATTCCTATCACAGAGGTTCACAGGCAATTTCTAAGATTTGCCATAGGAAGAAGACGCTACCAGTTCACTGCTCTTCCATTCGGCATATCCACAGCACCTCGAGTATTTACAAAGACCCTAGTACCTCTTATTGCAGAACTAAGGGTCAGGGGTCTAGGTGTGATACATTATCTAGACAACATTCTCTTGATCTCCAACACTGTTCAACATGCAGAGTGTCACAGAGAACAGCTACTTCATACCCTACAGGAGTTTGGATGGTTGATAAATCTACAAAGTCAGCATCAGCCAACTCAGTCGTTCATTTTCCTGGGGGCACATTTCGAGACAAAGAATGCACTAGTCTCTGTGTCCCTGCAAAGAAGGAAAAACTTAACTTACTTCAAAAATCATCTTAACAGCTTGAATATGGATGCAATTGTTGGGCCACATGTCTTCCCTCATCCATTTGAAAGCGAGAACTATTAATAACCCTGCACAGTTTATGGCAGGGGTCAGCAACCTTCAGCTCCCAGATGTTTTGTAACTACATTTCCCATAATGCTCAGATAGCCTAAAGAGTGTCTCAGCATCGTGGGAAATGTAGTTCCAAAACATCTGGGAGCCGAAGATTGCTGACCCCTGGTTTATGGTAATCCATTTTTGTTTTAATTGAATATTGAGGTTCAAATATAAGGTCAGTGTACAAAATAAACTGATGACAGACAAACTTTACATTATAGCTTGTATATAACAACCTCAATGTATTTTACAGATAATAAACAAAATATAAACTAACAAGGTCCTAATATTTGCTTAGAGGAATCCAATAATTAAATAGAAACAAGGCATGAAATATCAAAAGTTATATCAAAAACATACTACCGCTCATTGGCTTGCTAGACCGTTTTGAAAACAGCCAAACCAACTGCAGGGGAACTGAATAAACGAATAGTGAGTGTAAGAGAATAGTTATGCACTATAGGAATTGGTATCATACACCTCTCTGAAAGACAGCTTCCCCAAAGTGTTGTCTACGAAAAAACAGTAGTAAGCAAAAACTTATGTATAGAGAGGGCGCCTATTGGGCTAAAGATATCAACACTTTCAAATATTCAAAGATATTTATTAAAAGTATAACAATAAGATAAAATATGGTACGTCTCCCTATAAAACAAGATAGTCTAAATAATCAGGCGTTATATAAAAAGTGCAGCATTCACAATGTACGTTGCAATATAACAGGCTAGCATTCAAAAAATAAAATGTAACAGTGTCCGTTATATTTGATATCAGATGATACTATTATGTTGCAAATCCAAACTATTGTTACACAGTCTTATTAATGTATACCAACAATAATGCGTACTTCAAGACTTTCAATCAGATACCACTCCAATTGGTGATTCAGTTGCTCTATGAACAAACAAGGTACCTCTCAGAGCGATAATGGTTCCATTCAGAGCCAAATAAATATTACCCTTTCGTGTAGTGGGTATATTACCCTTTCGTATAGCGAGGTACTTCTGCTCCTTCTCGGAGTCACTTTCCAAGTGAGTTTTTCCATGTGACTGTTAGCGTCTGACGTCACGGATTGACCTCCGTCTTAGCAGGGTAAACAGATAATGGTTCTGGAGACAGCTAGTTGCTATTTGCCAGTACAGACAATTGGCAATATGAAACTGGAAACCTGCACTTAGTGCTTTGCACGCAGGAGAAAAAAACAGAATTTATGCTTACCTGATAAATTACTTTCTCCAACGGTGTGTCCGGTCCACGGCGTCATCCTTACTTGTGGGATATCTCTTCCCCAACAGGAAATGGCAAAGAGTCCCAGCAAAGCTGGCCATATAGTCCCTCCTAGGCTCCGCCCACCCCAGTCATTCGACCGACGGACAGGAGGAAATATATATAGGAGAAACCATATGGTACCGTGGTGACTGTAGTTAGAGAAAATAATTAATCAGACCTGATTAAAAAACCAGGGCAGGCCGTGGACCGGACACACCGTTGGAGAAAGTAATTTATCAGGTAAGCATAAATTCTGTTTTCTCCAACATTGGTGTGTCCGGTCCACGGCGTCATCCTTACTTGTGGGAACCAATACCAAAGCTTTAGGACACGGATGAAGGGAGGGAGCAAATCAGGTTACCTAAACGGAAGGCACCACAGCTTGCAAAACCTTTCTCCCAAAAATAGCCTCCGAAGAAGCAAAAGTATCAAATTTGTAAAATTTGGCAAAAGTGTGCTGTGAAGACCAAGTCGCTGCCTTACATATCTGGTCAACAGAAGCCTCGTTCTTGAAGGCCCATGTGGAAGCCACAGCCCTAGTGGAGTGAGCTGTGATTCTTTCAGGAGGCTGCCGTCCGGCAGTCTCATAAGCCAATCGGATGATGCTTTTAAGCCAAAAGGAAAGAGAGGTAGAAGTCGCTTTTTGACCTCTCCTTTTACCAGAATAAACAACAAACAAGGAAGATGTTTGTCTGAAATCTTTTGTAGCCTCTAAATAGAATTTTAGAGCACGGACTACGTCCAAATTGTGTAACAAACGTTCCTTCTTTGAAACTGGATTCGGACATAAAGAAGGTACAACTATCTCCTGGTTAATATTTTTGTTAGAAACAACCTTAGGAAGAAAACCAGGCTTAGTACGCAAAACCACCTTATCTGCATGGAACACCAGATAGGGCGGAGAACACTGCAGAGCAGATAACTCTGAAACTCTTCTAGCAGAAGAAATTGCAACCAAAAACAAAACTTTCCAAGATAGTAACTTAAAATCTATGGAATGTAAAGGTTCAAACGGAACCCCTTGAAGAACTGAAAGAACTAGATTTAGACTCCAGGGAGGAGTCAAAGGTCTGTAAACAGGCTTGATCCTAACCAGAGCCTGAACAAATGCTTGAACATCTGGCACAGCTGCCAGTCTTTTGTGTAGTAAGACAGATAAAGCAGAGATCTGTCCCTTTAGAGAACTTGCAGATAATCCTTTCTCCAAACCTTCTTGTAGAAAGGAGAGAATCTTAGGAATTTTTATCTTATTCCATGGGAATCCTTTGGATTCACACCAACAGATATATCTTTTCCATATTTTATGATAAATCTTTCTAGTTACCGGTTTTCTGGCCTGAACCAGAGTATCTATCACAGAATCTGAAAACCCACGCTTCGATAGAATCAAGCGTTCAATCTCCAAGCCGTCAGCTGGAGGGAGACCAGATTTGGATGTTCGAATGGACCCTGAACAAGAAGGTCCTGTCTCAAAGGTAGCTTCCATGGTGGAAACGATGACATATTCACCAGGTCTGCATACCAAGTCCTGCGTGGCCACGCAGGAGCTATCAAGATCACCGAGGCCCTCTCCTGATTGATCCTGGCTACCAGCCTGGGAATGAGAGGAAACGGTGGAAATACATAAGCTAGGTTGAAGGTCCAAGGTGCTACTAGTGCATCTACTAGAGTCGCCTTGGGATCCCTGGATCTGTACACGTAGCAAGGAACCTTGAAGTTCTGACGAGACGCCATCAGATCCATGTGTGGAATGCCCCATAATTGAGTTATTTGGGCAAAGATCTCCGGATGGAGTTCCCACTCCCCCGGATGGAATGTCTGACGACTCAGAAAATCCGCCTCCCAGTTTTCCACACCTGGGATGTGGATCGCAGACAGGTGGCAGGAGTGATCCTCCGCCCATTGAATTATTTTGGTCACTTCTTTCATCGCCAGAGAACTCCTTGTTCCCCCCTGATGATTGATATACGCAACGGTCGTCATGTTGTCTGATTGGAACCTTATGAATCTGGCCTTTGCTAGTTGAGGCCAAGCCCTGAGAGCATTGAATTTCGCTCTCAGTTCCAGAATGTTTATCGGGAGAAGAGACTCTTCCCGAGACCATAGACCCTGAGCTTTCAGGGATTCCCAGACCGCGCCCCAGCCCACTAGACTGGCGTCGGTCGTGACAATGACCCACTCTGGTCTGCGGAAGCTCATTCCCTGGGACAGATGGTCCAGGGTCAGCCACCAACGGAGTGAATCTCTGGTCTTCTGATCTACTTGAATCATTGGAGACAAGTCTGTATAGTCCCCATTCCACTGTTTGAGCATGCACAGTTGTAATGGTCTTAGATGAATTTGTGCAAAAGGAACTATGTCCATTGCTGCAACCATCAACCCTACTACTTCCATGCACTGCGCTATGGAAGGACGAGGAACAGAATGAAGAACTTGACAAGTGCTTAGAAGTTTTGACTTTCTGACCTCTGTCAGAAAAATCCTCATTTCTAAGGAATCTATTATTGTTCCCAAGAAGGGAACTCTTGTCGACGGAGACAGAGAACTTTTTTCTATGTTCACCTTCCATCCGTGTGATCTGAGAAAGGCCAGAACGATGTCTGTAAGAGCCTTTGCTTTTGACAGGGACGACGCCTGAGCAAAGAGAGAGAGTCTGCCCCCCACTAGATCCGGTCCCGGATCGGGGGCTACTCCTTCATGCTGTTTTGTTAGCAGCGGCAGGCTTCTTGGCCTGCTTACCCTTGTTCCAGCCTTGCATCGGTTTCCAGGCTGGTTTGGGTTGTGAAGAAACAGAGCAGAAAAAAGGGCGCCTCCTAGTGTAGCCAATTTTTATAAAAGGAATAATGCAAAAGTAAGCATACTCACAATGTGTGAAGGCAGAGATAATGCCTAGGTGAACGTTCTGGGAACTTCACAGTGTCCCAGCTAACTGTGCACTTTGCTGAGGGCTGCTCCTCCCAAACGCAGAAAGGATATCTGTAATCTGGAAATCAAGAGAGAAAACAAGAGGGCGACCCCTAGTGCAAATCAATGTGGAACCAGTGATGAATATCTGTTGCAGCTTGCGAATGGATACTCACAGAAAGTATTGCACCCTATAGTGCAAATGAAGCATACTAGGAATATTATGGTGTCCTAGTGCACAAATCCGCCCAAAAGCACTGTCGTGATGAGAGGTGAACTTCAAATATATCAGGTTGATGAAAAAACAGAGAACTCCAGTATCGATAAAAAAGTTTAATTAAAAAAATACACAGATCTACAATGACATCTGTAGTAAAATTGCAACGCGTTTCTAAGCGCTAACCACGCTTTTTCCTCAGGCAAATGATCATGTGTATTTTTTTAATTAAACTTTTTTATCGATACTGGAGTTCTCTGTTTTTTCATCAACCTGATATATTTGAAGTTCACCTCTCATCACGACAGTGCTTTTGGGCGGATTTGTGCACTAGGACACCATAATATTCCTAGTATGCTTCATTTGCACTATAGGGTGCAATACTTTCTGTGAGTATCCATTCGCAAGCTGCAACAGATATTCATCACTGGTTCCACATTGATTTGCACTAGGGGTCGCCCTCTTGTTTTCTCTCTTGGTTTGGGTTGTGAGGCATTACCCTCTTGCTTAGAGGATGCAGAATTAGAGGCCGGTCCGTTCCTGAAATTGCGAAAGGAACGAAAATTAGACTTATTCTTGGCCTTGAAAGGCCTATCTTGTGGAAGGGCGTGGCCCTTTCCCCCAGTGATGTCTGAAATAATCTCTTTCAATTCTGGTCCAAATAGAGTTTTACCTTTGAAAGGGATGTTAAGCAATTTTGTCTTGGATGACACATCCGCTGACCAAGACTTTAGTCAAAGCGATCTGCGCGCCACGATAGCAAACCCTGAATTTTTCGCCGCTAATCTAGCTAATTGCAAAGCGGCATCTAAAATAAAAGAGTTAGCCAACTTAAGTGCGTGAACTCTGTCCATAACCTCCTCATATGGAGTCTCTCTACTAAGCGAGTTTTCTAGTTCCTCGAACCAGAACCACGCTGCTGTAGTGACAGGAACAATGCACAAAATGGGTTGTAGAAGGTAACCTTGCTGTACAAAAATCTTTTTAAGCAAACCCTCCAATTTTTTATCCATAGGATCTTTGAAAGCACAACTATCTTCGATAGGAATAGTAGTGCGTTTGTTTAGAGTAGAAACTGCCCCCTCGACCTTAGGGACTGTCTGCCATAAGTCCTTTCTGGGGTCGACCATAGGAAATAATTTCTTAAATATAGGGGGGGGGGACAAAAGGTATGCCGGGCTTTTCCCACTCCTTATTTACTATGTCCGCCACCCGCTTGGGTATAGGAAAAGCGTCGGGGTGCACCGGAACCTCTAGGAACTTGTCCATCTTGCATAATTTCTCTGGAATGACCAAGTTGTCACAATCATCCAGAGTAGATAACACCTCCTTAAGCAGTGCGCGGAGATGTTCTAATTTAAATTTAAATGTCACAACATCAGGTTCAGCTTGTTGAGAAATTTTTCCTGAATCTGAAATTTCCCCATCTGACAAAACCTCCCTAATGGCCTCTTCAGATTGGTGTGAGGGTATGACAGAACAATTATCATCAGCGCCCTCCTGCTCTTCAGTGTTTAAAACAGAGCAATTGCGCTTTCTCTGATAAGTAGGCATTTTGGATAAAATATTTGCTATGGAGTTATCCATTACAGCCGTTAATTGTTGCATGGTAATAAGCATTGGCGCACTAGATGTACTAGGGGCCTCCTGTGTGGGCAAAACTGGTGTAGACACAGTAGGAGATGATGTAGTATCATGTTTACTCCCCTCATCTGAGGAATCATCTTGGGCAATTTCATTATCTGTGGCAGTACTGTCCTTACTTTGTTTGGACGCTATGGCACAATTATCACATAAATTTAAATGGGGAGACACATTGGCTTTCATACATATAGAACATAGCTTATCCGAAGGCACAGACATGTTAAACAGGCTTAAACTTGTCAACAAAGCACAAAAAACGTTTTAAAACAAAACCGTTACTGTCTCTTTAAATTTTAAACAGTGCACACTTTATTACTGAATATGTGAAAAAGTATGAAGGAATTGTTCAAAAATTACCAAAATTTCACCACAGTGTCTTAAAGCATTAAGAGTATTGCACACCAAATTTCAGAGCTTTAACCCTTAAAATAACGGAACCGGAGCCGTTTACAAATTTAACTGCTATACAGTCCCAGCTAAAGCCTTTGCTGAGACCCAACCAAGCCCAGAGGGGAATACGATACCAATTGACGCCTTCTAGAAGCTTTTCCAGCAAATTTCAGATCCTCACACATGCATCTGCATGCCCTGCTCTCAAAAAACAACTGCGCAGTAATGGCGTGAAAATGAGGCTCAGTCTACAACTAGGAAGGCCCCCTGACTGGAAAAGGTGTCTAACATAGTGCCTGCCGTTTAATAAACGTTCCCCAAGTTTATAAATGCGAATTGTCAGCATAAATATGAATAAAATGCCCAAATAAAGCAATCGATTTAGCCCATAAAAATGTCTACCAGTTTTTTAGCCCATATTAAGCCCTTTATTCTGTTTGTTTGACTAAGAAAATGGCTTACCGGTCCCCATGAGGGGAAATGACAGCCTTCCAACATTACATGGTCTTGTTAGAAATATGGCTAGTCATACCTTAAGCAGAAAAGTCTGCTAACTGTTTCCCCCAACTGAAGTTACTTCATCTCAACAGTCCTATGTGGAAACAGCAATCGATTTTAGTTACTGTCTGCTAAAATCATCTTCCTCTCACAAACAGAAATCTTCATCCTTTTCTGTTTCAGAGTAAATAGTACATACCAGCACTATTTTAAAATAACAAACACTTGATAGAAGAATAAAAACTACATTTAAACACCAAAAAACTCTTAACCATCTCCGTGGAGATGTTGCCTGTGCAATGGCAAAGAGAATGACTGGGTTGGGCGGAGCCTAGGAGGGACTATATGGCCAGCTTTGCTGGGACTCTTTGCCATTTCCTGTTGGGGAAGAGATATCCCACAAGTAAGGATGACGCCGTGGACCGGACACACCAATGTTGGAGAAAGTTGTATTAAGTATGTTCTCACCCTCTAGATTCCAGCTTAGATTTTTTTTTAAGTAGTTAGAGAATTAATAATAACTCGGGTTATGTTAAAAAGTCCATAGACCATGTAGACACAATAATTGTGTATATTGATCCACAACGATATCAGTGCCACACAAACAACGCGTTTCGCCCTTCTCAGGGCTTTATAAAGATGTTTGTGGCATGTAGTGGGCTCCCTTATAAATGGTATCCTTATCTGCAATTGGTGGAAACATGATTGGCAATTATCAAATTCACTTTCTTTAAGGTGGTATTGACTCATTCTCTTTAAGATGGTATGCAGGATTTCAGTTGAAACTTTAAACATTTGCATTTTTCTAGGTAGTATACATTTGGCATATTAATACATCTTACATTCCAGTTTTCATAACAATAACCTTAAATATACAGTTGTTTTCAAAGATAAAGTTGATGATTTCAAGAGATATGAAAGATACTTCCTTATTAGTGAGTGTGATATATTGAGCATTATATTAATGCATATTAGAATTTTTTTAAACTATTATAGTGAAAGGTGGTTACTATATATAAACCTAAAACAGAATAGACTATTTCTGGAATGTGTAAATAAATACAATAATTGTGTCATTCAAACAGAAAGGGTGAGGTCTAATTCTGAATTAAGACCTCTTGGAGATAAGGTGTCACATTTATAAATAAGTTCTGCTTCTTTTATAAGCAGGGTTTTTTCTATATTCCCCCCTCTCCAGTGACCTTTGACTTTGTAAATACCCCAATAGTGTAACTCCTTGGTGTTTCCATGGTGTACTTCCTTAAAGTGTTTGTGTAAATGAGTGTCTTCCTTTTCTTTTTCTATACACCACAAGTGTTCTCTTATTCTGTCTCTGAGGCATCTCTTGGTCTCTCCAATATAAAACAAATTACAAGTACATTTTAATGCATAGATCACATTTTTTTGTGTACATCTAATCACTTCCTTTATGGTGAAATCATCAACTGAATTATTTATCTTAAGATTTTTGATTTTGTAGCTATGTTTGCAGGCTTTGCATGTATAACAGGGGGAAAATCCAGCTATTTTACCTCCCTCAATATCTACCTGATTTTTTATTTTTGTCTTATAATTCAGTTCACTTGGAGCCAGTACAGTCTTAAAAAATTTTTTGCTTTCCTACAAATAATGGTAGGTTTTTGTGCTAATTTTTCCCCTATAACATTGTCCTCCTTAAGTAAAAGCCAGTGTTTGTTAACTATCTTTTTAATGCAATTGAAATCTGCATTGTAGTCTGTTATAAATGGTACTTTGATCGTATCATCATTATCTCTATCTTTAGTTTTGTATTTTAATAGAGTCTCCATTTCTACAGTTTTGGCTTTTTTAATCGCTTTATCAATATTTTCCTCTCGATAACCTCTTATGTTAAATTTATCTGCTAAAAGGGTTATTTGATTTTCAAAGTCTTCGATTCTGGAGCAGTTCTTTCTTATACATAGACTCTGACCAAATAGAATATTGTCTTTCCATGCTTTGAGATGGCAACTATTAGCATGTATAAGGTTATTACAGTCTACTTTTTTAAAATTAGTTTTGGTCTCTAATTTCTTGTCTATTACCGTAATTTCTAAATCATGAAAAACCACCTTATCTTTACTCTGAGTACAGACAAATTTTAGTCCGCAGTCATTTTTATTATTTTTTTCAAACAGCCCTAATAATTCCATCTCAGATCCCCTCCATACTATTAATAGGTCATCTATATACAGTTTATAGAGTATGAGGCTTGCACCAAGGTAGCTGTCTCTGAGAAAAGTTTCTTCCCAGACTCCCATAAAAAGATTAGCGTAACTCGGCGCAAAGCTCGTACCCATAGCGGTCCCTTCCACCTGTAGGAAGAATTTGTTGTCAAATGAAAAATAGTTGTGTTCCAATATATATTTAATACTTGCAAGAATACATTTCTTATGCTTATCTTTCATCTCTATCTTTATCTAAGAAATAATTTACTGCTTTGATTCCCTGCTTGTGGTTTATTACCGTGTATAGGGATGACACATCGCAGGTTGCCAAAATCATGTCTTCCCCCCCAATTCTATGGAATTTGGAATGTTTAGAACCTGAGTTGAATCTTTGATATAGGACTTTAAATTATGTACATATGGTTGAAGAAACCTATCTACATATTGAGATAGGTTTGCTGAAATGGAATTTATGCCTGAGATTATAGGCCTCCCAGGGAGATTTTTTTTAAGCACTTGTGGACCTTAGGGAGGAAGTAAAAAAATTGGTATTTTAGGGAAGCGGAGTGTTAGGGGGGTTTGAATGATAGAGTTTGCATACCAATTTTTTTACCTTCATTTAGAATTGTATTCAATATACTTGTAAATCTATTGGTAGGGTTAGTTTGTAAAACTTTATAGTTTTTTATTTCCATCATTCAGAAGTCTGTAGGCTTCACACATATATTTCTCTGTGTCCATTATTACAATCCCCCCTCCCTTGTCCACTGGCTTGATTTCTTTCCTATTGATGTTTTGACTCCTAAATTTTTTGGGGGGGGGTTACATTTTTTCACCTTTTAAAACTATTTTTTTTCAAACGTATCCAAATAATTGCCTTTGGCATGGGCAGGATAAAATTTAGATTTGGGTTTGAGATTAGTGTGTCGGAAAATCTCAGTTTTCTCAGGTTGAGATAGCGCCCGTCTTTCTAGGGGACTTTTCATAAAAAAAACCTTTAAGTGTTAAGTTCCTTACAAAGCACTAAGTGCAGGTTTCCAGTTTCATATTGCCAATTGTCTGTACTGGCAAATAGCAACTAGCTGTCTCCAGAACCATTATCTGTTTACCCTGCTAAGACGGAGGTCAATCCGTGACGTCAGACGCTAACAGTCACGTGGAAAAACTCCCTTGGAAAGTGACTCAGAGAAGGAGCAGAAGTACCTCGCTATACGAAAGGGTAATATACCCACTACACGAAAAGGTAATATACCTGCTTACCAGTCCGGAATCGCTACAGTGATACAAGTATTATCCATCTATTATATATTGGAAAAAAACACAATTTATGCTTACCTGATAAATTTATTTCACTTGTGGTGTATCCAGTCCACGGATCATCCATTACTTGTGGGATATTCTCATTCCCAACAGGAAGTTGCAAGAGGACACCCACAGCAGAGCTGTAATATAGCTCCTCCCCTAACTGTCATAGCCAGTCATTCGACCGAAAACAAGCCGAGAAAGGAGGAACCATAGGGTGCAGTGGTTACTGTAGTTTAAATTTAAAAATTACCTGCCTTAAAATGACAGGGCGGGCCGTGGACTGGATACACCACAAGAGAAATAAATTTATCAGGTAAGCATAAATTGTTTTTTCTCTTGTAAGGTGTATCCAGTCCACGGATCATCCATTACTTGTGGGATACCAATACCAAAGCTAAAGTACACGGATGAAGGGAGGGACAAGGCAGGAACTTAAATGGAAGGAACCACTGCCCGTATAGCCTCCGAAGAAGCAAAAGTATCAAATTTGTAAAATTTTGAAAAAATATGAAGCGAAGACCAAGTCGTCGCCTTGAAAATCTGATCAAAAGAAGCCTCAGAAGGCCCAAGTGGAAGCCACAGCTCTAGTGGAATGAGCTGTAATCCTTTCAGGAGGTTGCTGTCCAGCAGTCTCATAGGCTAAGCGGATTAAGCTTCTTAGCCAAAAATATTAGAATCAGGTATCTTTCCTGAGTCATTAACATCACCCACTGACTGAAGCTCTCTTTCCTCAGCTTCTGCATATTGTGAGGCAGTATCAGACATGGTTCTTAAAGCGTCAGTATGCTCTGCATTTTGTCTCACCCCAGAGCTATCTTGCTTACCTCTAAGTTCAGGTAGTCTGGCTAATACCGCTGACAGTGTATTATCCATGACTGCCGCCATGTCTTGTAAAGTAAACGCTATGGGCGCCCTAGATGTACTTGGCGCCATTTGAGCGTGAGTCCCTTAAGCGGGAGTCAAAGGGTCTGACACGTGGGGAAAGTTAGTCGGCATAACTTCCCCCTCGTCAGATTCCTCTGGTGATACATTTTTTAAAGATAGAAAATGATCTTTATTGCATAAAATGAAATCAGTACATTTGGTACACATTCTAAGAGGGGGTTCCACCATGGCTTTTAAACTGTATAAACATGTCTGACATAGTTTCTTCTATGTCAGACATGTTTATACAGAATAGCAATGAGACTAGCAAGCTTGGAAAACACTTTAAATCAAGTTAACAAGCAAATATAAAAAAACGGTACTGTGCCTTTAAGAGAAACAAATTTTGTCAGAATTTGAAAAACAGTGAAAAAATGCAGTAAATCAAACGAAAATTTTACAGTGTGTATAATAGGCTAACAGAGCATTGCACCCACTTGCAAATGGATGATTAACCCCTTAGTTCAAAAAACGGATCAAAAAAACGAAATAGACGTTTTTTAACAGTCGCAACCAACTGCCACAGCAAGCTGTGGCCCTACCTTCCCCAATAAACGACTTTGGAAAGCCTTTGGGCCCTTTAGAGATGTCCTATAGCATTCAGAGGGCCTTTGAGGGAAGCTGGATGTCACAGTTTGTAATTTTAATTGCACCAACTGTAACTTTTATACTACAACAGTGGAAATTGTTTCTAGTCAAAATTTAAGCCAGCCATGTGGAAAAAAACTAGGCCCCAATAAAGTTTTATCACCAAAGCATATATAAAAACGATTAAACATGCCAGCAAACGTTTTATATTGTAAATATCATAAGGGTATTACCCCTGGGAGTAAGCATGATACCAGTCGTTATTAAATCACTGTATTCAGGCTTAACTTACATTAATCCGGTATCAGCAGCATTTTCTAGTGTTTTCCATCTCTAGAAAAAATTATAACTGCACATACCTGATAGCAGAATAAACTGCACGCCATTCTCTCGCTGAAGTTACCTCATCTGTGTAATCCCCTCAGACATATGTGAGAATAGCAATGGATCTTAGTTACAACCTGCTAAGATCATAGAAACCTCAGGCAGATTCTTCTTCTATTTACTGCCTGAGATAAAATAGCACAACTCCGGTACTATTTAAAAAACATAATTTATGCTTACCTGATAAATTCCTTTCTCCTGTAGTGTGAACAGTCCACGGGTCATCATTACTTCTGGGATATTACTCCTCCCCAACAGGAAGTGCAAGAGGATTCACCCAGCAGAGCTGCCATATAGCTCCTCCCCTCTACATCACCTCCAGTCATTCGACCAAGGACCAACGGGAAAGGAGAAGCCAAAGGGTGTAGTGGTGACTGGAGTATAATTTAAAAAATATTTACCTGCCGTAAAAAACAGGGCGGGCCGTGGACTGATCACACTACAGGAGAAAGGAATTTATCAGGTAAGCATAAATTATGTTTTCTCCTGTTAAGTGTGATCAGTCCACGGGTCATCATTACTTCTGGGATACCAATACCAAAGCAAAAGTACACGGATGACGGGAGGGACAGGCAGGATCTTTATACAGAAGGAACCACTGCCTGAAGAACCTTTCTCCCAAAAATAGCCTCCGAAGAAGCAAAAGTGTCAAATTTGTAAAATTTGGAAAAAGTATGAAGCGAAGACCAAGTTGCAGCCTTGCAAATCTGTTCAACAGAGGCCTCATTCTTAAAGGCCCAAGTGGAAGCCACAGCTCTAGTGGAATGAGCTGTAATTCTTTCAGGAGGCTGCTGTCCAGCAGTCTCATAAGCTAAACGTATTATGCTACGAAGCCAAAAAGAGAGAGAGGTAGCAGAAGCTTTTTGACCTCTCCTCTGACCAGAGTAAACGACAAACAGGGAAGACGTTTGTCGAAAATCTTTAGTTGCCTGTAAATAAAATTTTAGGGCACGAACTACATCCAGATTGTGCAGAAGTCGTTCCTTCCTTGAAGAAGGATTTGGACACAAGGATGGAACAACAATCTCTTGATTGATATTCCTGTTAGTGACTACCTTAGGTAAGAACCCAGGTTTAGTACGCAGAACTACCTTATCCGAGTGAAAAATCAAATAAGGAGAATCACAATGTAAGGCTGATAACTCAGAGACTCTTCGAGCCGAGGAAATAGCCATTAAAAATAGAACTTTCCAAGATAACAACTTTATATCAATGGAATGAAGGGGTTCAAACGGAACGCCCTGTAAAACGTTAAGAACAAGGTTTAAACTCCATGGCGGAGCAACAGTTTTAAACACAGGCTTAATCTTGGCCAAAGCCTGACAAAAAGCCTGAACATCTGGAACTTCTGACAGACGTTTGTGCAACAGAATGGACAGAGCTGAGATCTGTCCCTTTAAGGAACTAGCGGATAAACCCTTTTCTAAACCTTCTTGTAGAAAAGACAATATCCTAGGAATCCTAACCTTACTCCAAGAGTAACCTTTGGATTCGCACCAATATAGGTATTTACGCCATATTTTATGGTAAATCTTTCTGGTAACAGGCTTCCTAGCCTGTATTAAGGTATCAATAACTGACTCAGAAAAACCACGTTTTGATAAAATCAAGCGTTCAATTTCCAAGCAGTCAGCTTCAGAGAAGTTAGATTTTGATGTTTGAAAGGACCCTGTATCAGAAGGTCCTGTTTCAGAGGTAGAGACCAAGGTGGAGAGGATGACATGTCCACCAGATCTGCATACCAAGTCCTGCGTGGCCATGCAGGCGCTATTAGAATCACTGATGCTCTCTCCTGTTTGATTCTGGCAATCAATCGAGGAAGCATCGGGAAGGGTGGAAACACATAAGCCATCCTGAAGGTCCAAGGTGCTGTCAAGGCATCTATCAGGACCGCTCCCGGATCCCTGGATCTGGACCCGTAACGAGGAAGCTTGGCGTTCTGTCGAGACGCCATGAGATCTATCTCTGGTTTGCCCCAATGTCGAAGTATTTGGGCAAAGACCTCCGGATGAAGTTCCCACTCCCCCGGATGAAAAGTCTGACGACTTAGGAAATCCGCCTCCCAGTTCTCCACTCCCGGGATGTGGATTGCTGACAGGTGGCAAGAGTGAGACTCTGCCCAGCGAATTATCTTTGATACTTCCATCATTGCTAGGGAGCTTCTTGTCCCTCCCTGATGGTTGATGTAGGCTACAGTCGTGATGTTGTCCGACTGAAACCTGATGAACCCCCGAGTTGTCAACTGGGGCCAAGCCAGAAGGGCATTGAGAACTGCTCTCAATTCCAGAATGTTTATTGGTAGGAGACTCTCCTCCTGATTCCATGGTCCCTGAGCCTTCAGAGAATTCCAGACAGCGCCCCAACCTAGTAGGCTGGCCTGCTGAATGGCATCCCCCTGGACAGATGTGGCCGAGAAAGCCACCATAGAAGAGAATTTCTGGTCTCTTGATCCAGATTCAGGGAAGGGGACAAGTCTGAGTAATCCCCATTCCACTGACTTAGCATGCACAATTGCAGCGGTCTGAGGTGTAGGCGTGCAAAGGGTACTATGTCCATTGCCGCTACCATTAAGCCGATTACCTCCATGCATTGAGCCACTGACGGGTGTTGAATGGAATGAAGGACACGGCATGCACTTTGAAGTTTTGTTAACCTGTCTTCTGTCAGGTAAATTTTCATTTCTACAGAATCTATAAGAGTCCCCAGGAAGGGAACTCTTGTGAGTGGAAAGAGAGAACTCTTCTTTTCGTTCACCTTCCATCCATGCGACCTTAGAAATGCCAGTACTAACTCTGTATGAGACTTGGCAGTTTGAAAGCTTGAAGCTTGTATCAGAATGTCGTCTAGGTACGGAGCTACCGAAATTCCTCGCGGTCTTAGTACCGCCAGAAGAGCACCCAGAACCTTTGTGAAGATTCTTGGAGCCGTAGCCAATCCGAATGGAAGAGCTACAAACTGGTAATGCCTGTCTAGAAAGGCAAACCTTAGATACCGGTAATGATCTTTGTGGATCGGTATGTGAAGGTAAGCATCTTTTAAATCCACTGTGGTCATGTACTGACCCTTTTGGATCATGGGTAAAATTGTCCGAATAGTCTCCATTTTGAACGATGGAACTCTTAGGAATTTGTTTAGGATCTTTAAATCCAGAATTGGCCTGAAAGTTCCCTCTTTTTTGGGAACCACAAACAGATTTGAGTAAAACCCTTGTCCCTGTTCCGACCGTGGAACTGGATGGATTACTCCCATTAATAAAAGCTCTTGTACGCAGCGTAGAAACGCCTCTTTCTTTATTTGGTTTGTTGACAACCTTGACAGATGAAATCTCTCTCTTGGGGGAGAGTATTTGAAGTCCAGAAGGTATCCCTGAGATATTATCTCTAGCGCCCAGGGATCCTGGACATCTCTTGCCCAAGCCTGGGCGAAGAGAGAAAGTCTGCCCCCCACTAGATCCGTTCCCGGATCGGGGGCCCTCAATTCATGCTGTTTTAGGGGCAGCAGCAGGTTTCCTGGCCTGCTTGCCCTTGTTCCAGGACTGGTTAGGTCTCCAGCCTTGTCTGTAGCGAGCAACAGATCCTTCTTGTTTTGGAGCAGAGGAAGTTGATGCTGCTCCTGCTTTGAAATTCCGAAAGGAACGAAAATTAGACTGTCTAGCCTTAGGTTTGGCTCTGTCTTGAGGCAGGGCATGGCCTTTACCTCCTGTAATGTCAGCGATAATTTCTTTCAATCCGGGCCCGAATAAGGTCTGCCCTTTGAAAGGTATATTAAGTAATTTAGACTTAGAAGTAACGTCAGCTGACCAGGATTTTAGCCACAGTGCTCTGCGCGCCTGAATGGCGAATCCGGAATTCTTAGCCGTAAGCTTAGTTAAATGTACTACGGCATCTGAAATAAATGAGTTAGCTAACTTAAGAGCTTTAAGCTTGTGTGTAATCTCATCTAATGGAGCTGATTCAAGTGTCTCTTCCAGAGACTCAAACCAAAATGCTGCTGCAGCCGTGACAGGCGCAATGCATGCAAGGGGTTGCAATATAAAACATTGTTGAACAAACATTTTCTTAAGGTAACCCTCTAACTTTTTATCCATTGGATCTGAAAAGGCACAGCTATCCTCCACCGGGATAGTGGTACGCTTAGCTAAAGTAGAAACTGCTCCCTCCACCTTAGGGACTGTTTGCCATAAGTCCCGTGTGGTGGTGTCTATTGGAAACATCTTTCTAAATATCGGAGGGGGTGAGAACGGCACACCGGGTCTATCCCACTCCTTAGTAACAATTTCAGTAAGTCTCTTAGGTATAGGAAAAACGTCAGTACTCGACGGTACCGCAAAATATTTATCCAACCTACACATTTTCTCTGGTATTGCAACTGTGTTACAATCATTCAGAGCCGCTAACACCTCCCTTAGTAATACACGGAGGTTTTCCAGCTTAAATTTAAAATTTGAAATATCTGAATCCAATCTGTTTGGATCAGAACCGTCAGCCGCAGAATGAAGCTCTCCGTCCTCATGTTCTGCAAGTTGTGACGCAGTATCTGACATGGCCCTAACATTATCAGCGCACTCTGTTCTCACCCCAGAGTGATCACGCTTACCTCTTAGTTCTGGTAATTTAGCCAAAACTTCAGTCATAACAGTAGCCATATCCTGTAATGTGATTTGTAATGGCCGCCCAGATGTACTCGGCGCCACAATATCACGCACCTCCCGAGCGGGAGATGCAGGTACTGACACGTGAGGCGAGTTAGTCGGCATAACTCTCCCCTCGTTGTTTGGTGAAATGTGTTCAATTTGTACAGATTGACTTTTATTTAAAGTAGCATCAATGCAGTTAGTACATAAATTTCTATTGGGCTCCACTTTGGCATTAGCACATATAGCACAGATGTCTTCCTCTGAATCAGACATGTTTAACACACTAGCAAATAAACTAGCAACTTGGAAATACTTTTCAAGTAATTTACTATAATATGAAAACGTACTGTGCCTATAAGAAGCACAGAAAGAGTTATGACAGTTGAAAGTTAATAAACTGAAAGGTTATAGCATCAAATCTTTGTAAAAAACACAATTTTAGCAAAGGCTTGTTCCCATTAGCAAAAGGATAACTAACCCTGATAGCACAAAAAAAAGTTACAGAAATAAACGTTTTTTATCACAGTCAACTACAATCTCACAGCTCTGCTGTGAGTGATTACCTCCCTCAAAACAAGTTTTGAAGACCCCTGAGTTCTGTAGAGATGAACCGGATCATGCAGGAAATACAATGAGCTTCTGACTGAATTTTTTGATGCGTAGCAAAAGCGCCAAAAAAAGGCCCCTCCCCCTCACACACAACAGTGAGAGAGATCAGTAAACTGTCATAAATTAAATAAAACAACTGCCAAGTGGAAAAAAATAGTGCCCAAAATATTTTATTCACCCAATACCTCAGAAAATGAAACGATTTTACATGCCAGCAAAAAACGTTTAACATAAATTAAGTGTTATTAAAAAGCCTGTTGCTAGTCCCTGCAAATTAGGCTAAGTCTTATGCACACAATATAATTCCAGTGAAGTGCCATTCCCCAGAATACTGAAGTGTAAAATATACATACATGACAGCCTGATACCAGTTGCTGCTACTGCATTTAAGGCTGAGTTTACATTATATCGGTATGGCAGAATTTTCTCATCAATTCCATTGTCAGAAAATAATAAGCTGCTACATACCTCTTTGCAGATTAATCTGCCCGCTGTCCCCTGATCTGAAGTTTACCTCTCCTCAGATGGCCGAGAAACAGCAATATGATCTTAACTACTCCGGCTAAAATCATAGTAAAAACTCAGGTAGATTCTTCTTCAAATTCTACCAGAGAAGGAATAACACACTCCGTTGCTATTATAAAATAACAAACTTTTGATTGAAGGTATAAAACTAAGTATAATCACCACAGTCCTCTCACACATCCTATCTATTCGTTGGGTGCAAGAGAATGACTGGGGGTGACGTAGAGGGGAGGAGCTATATGGCAGCTCTGCTGGGTGAATCCTCTTGCACTTCCTGTTGGGGAGGAGTAATATCCCAGAAGTAATGATGACCCGTGGACTGTTCACACTACAGGAGAAATAACAAACTTTTGATTGAAGAAAATAAACTAGCTATATTTAACCACTCTCTCCTACAACGTCCTTGCTTGTTGAGAGTTGCAAGAGAATGACTGGCTATGACAGTTAGGGGAGGAGCTATATTACAGCTCTGCTGTGGGTGTCCTCTTGCAACTTCCTGTTGGGAATGAGAATATCCCACAAGTAATGGATGATCCGTGGACTGGATACACCTTACAAGAGAAACGGTGGTCTTTGAAAAGTTTCTTTGGCTCTGAATGGAACCATTACCACTCTGAGAGGTACCTTGTTTGTTCATAGAGCAACTGAATCACCAATTGGAGTGGTATCTGATTGAAAGTCTTGTAGTACGCATTATTGTTGGTATACATTAATAAGATTAACAATAGTTTGGATTTGCAACATAATAGTATCATCTGATATCACATATAACAGACACATTTTATTTTTTGAATGCTAGCCTGTTATATTGCAACGTACACTGTGAATGCTGCACTTGTTTTATATAACGCCTGATTATTTAGGCTCTTGTTTTATAGGGAGACGACTGTTACAAGGATTAGTATTCTGGGAAATATTTTGTGCGTTTTGGAACCTACAAGACCTTGTAACAATGCAGTAAGGTACTTTACTTTTAAGAACACGAGTAAAACCTTAACCAATAAGTGGTGTAAATGTCAATCCATCTAGGTAGGGGATAACCTTATTGCAAACTATTAATCATTTATATTAAACATCTGGGTCTATATTTCTGCAGTAATAGCCCAAACAATGAGGGGTAGTCTCTAGTATAATCTAAGAGAACAAGGAGCCTGATGAGAGCCTGAGAAACTTGTTGCCGGTTTTCAATTGGATTTATTAAAAAGTTTAATATTCTTACATCTTGCTGTGCTACATTACTTAATGCCTATCTACCACCTTATTGAATCAGAAGAATCCTGTTAGCCATGAATTCAGTCTGCTGGGTGCCTGGGAGGTGCCAGCTTGCGCAATAAGCACTTGAGTGTTCTATTTGAATGAGTACCTTTACCCTTTGGAACAAATGGCCAGGCCTTATATTCTCAATCCTCAGTACTTTGATCTCCAGCGGCTTAAACATATAAAGCAGACTATAGAGGATAAGTAACTAGCGCCTAGATTAGTATGCCTGCTACACTATAAAAAGACCCCCTAATAGGTCCTCAAATAGAATACAATATGATAGGTATATAGGAGCGCCAAAGGCTAAGGAATAAAACAGGTTAATATGTAATTTAACACCTCTGGTTAATCTGGGTGTACATCAAGAAATCACAAATAATTCGCTAATTTGATATTAGTCAATATAATGGAAACTAATTATGTTTAAAAAAACGGAATTTATGCTTACCTGATAAATTGCTTTCTCCAACGGTGTGTCCGGTCCACAGCGTCATCCATAACTTGTGGGAATATTCTCTTCCCCAACAGGAAATGGCAAAGAGCACAGCAAAAGCTGTCCATATAGTCCCTCCTAGGCTCCGCCCACCCCAGTCATTCGACCGACGGACAGGAGAAAAAACAGGAGAAACCATATGGTGCCGTGGTGACTGTAGTTAAAGAAAGAAATTCATCAACCTGATTAAAAAACCAGGGCGGGCCGTGGACCGGACACACCGTTGGAGAAAGCAATTTATCAGGTAAGCATAAATTCCGTTTTCTCCAACATTGGTGTGTCCGGTCCACGGCGTCATCCATAACTTGTGGGAACCAATACCAAAGCTTTAGGACACGGATGAAGGGAGGGAGCCAATCAGGTTACCTAAACAGAAGGCAACACGGCTTGCAAAACCTTTCTTCCAAAAATAGCCTCTGAAGAAGCAAAAGTATCAAATTTGTAGAATTTGGCAAAAGTGTGCAGGGAAGACCAAGTCGCTGCCTTACATATCTGATCAACAGAAGCCTCGTTCTTGAAGGCCCATGTGGAAGCCACAGCCCTTGTAGAGTGAGCTGTGATGCGTTCAGGAGGCTGCTGTCCGGCAGTCTCGTAAGCCAATCGGATGATGCTTTTCAGCCAAAAGGAAAGAGAGGTAGCAGTAGCTTTTTGACCTCTCCTCTTGCCAGAATAAACGACAAACAGAGAAGACGTTTGTCTAAAATCCTTTGTTGCTTCTAAATAGAACTTTAAGCACGAACTACATCTAAATTATGTAACAAACGTTCCTTCTTTGAAACTGGATTCGGACACAAAGAAGGCACAACTATTTCCTGGTTAATATTCTTGTTGGAAACAACCTTTGGAAGGAAACCAGGTTTTGTACGCAAAACAACCTTATCTGAATGGAACACCAGATAGGGCGGATTACACTGCAAAGCAGATAACTCAGAAACTCTTCTAGCAGAAGAAATAGCAACCAAAAACAAAACTTTCCAAGATAACATCTTGATATCTATGGAATGTAGAGTTTCAAACGGAACCCCTTGAAGAACTGAAAGAACTAAATTCAGACTCCAGGGAGGAGTCAAAGGTCTGTAAACAGGCTTGATCCTGACCAAAGCCTGAACAAAAGCTTGAACATCAGGCACAGCTGCCAGTCGTTTGTGTAACAAGACAGATAAAGCAGAAATCTGTCCCTTTAGAGAACTCGCTGATAATCCCTTATCCAAACCTTCTTGGAGAAAGGAAAGGATCCTAGGAATTTTGATCTTACTCCATGAGAATCCCTTGGATTCACACCAACAGATATATCTTTTCCATATTTTATGGTAAATTTTTCTAGTTACAGGTTTTCTGGCTTGTACCAGAGTATCTATTACAGAATCCGAAAACCCACGCTTAGATAAAATCAAGCGTTCAATTTTCAAGCCGTTAGCTGGAGGGAAACTAGATTTGGATGTTCGAATGGACCTTGTACTAGAAGATCCTGTCTCAAAGGTAGCTTCCATGGTGGAGCCGATGACATATTCACCAGGTCTGCATACCAAGTCCTGCGTGGCCACGCAGGAGCTATCAAGATCACCGAGGCCCTCTCCTGCTTGATCCTGGCTACCAGCCTGGGAATGAGAGGAAACGGTGGAAACACATAAGCTAGGTTGAAGGTCCAAGGCGCTACTAGTGCATCCACTAGAGTCGCCTTGGGATCCCTGGATCTGGACCCGTAGCAAGGAACCTTGAAGTTCTGACGAGATGCCATCAGATCCATGTCTGGAATGCCCCATAATTGAGTCAACTGGGCAAATATCTCCGGGTGGAGTTCCCACTCCCCCGGATGGAATGTCTGACGACTCAGATAATCCGCCTCCCAGTTTTCCACTCCTGGGATGTGGATCGCAGATAGATGGCAGGAGTGATCCTCCGCCCATTTTATGATTTTGGTCACTTCTCTCATCGCCAGGGAACTCCTTGTTCCCTCCTGATGGTTGATGTAAGCAACAGTCATCATGTTGTCTGATTGGAATCTTATGAATCTGGCCTTTGCTAGTTGAGGCCAAGCCCTGAGAGTATTGAATATCGCTCTCAGTTCCAGAATGTTTATCGGGAGAAGCGACTCTTCCCGAGACCATAGCCCCTGAGCTTTCAGGGAGTTCCAGACCGCGCCCCAGCCCACTAGACTGGCGTCGGTCGTGACGATGACCCACTCTGGTCTGCCGAAGCTCATTCCCTGGGACAGGTGGTCCTGGGTTAGCCACCAACGGAGTGAGTCTCTAGTCTTCTGATCTAATTGAATCACTGGAGACAAGTCTGTATAGTCCCCATTCCACTGTTTCAGCATGCACAGTTGTAATGGTCTTAGATGAATTTGCGCAAAAGTAACTATGTCTATTGCTGCAACCATCAACCCTACTACTTCCATGCACTGAGCTATGGAAGGTCGTGGAACAGAGTGAAGAACTTGACAAGCGTTTAGAAGTTTTGACTTTCTGACATCTGTCAGGAAAATCTTCATTTCTAAAGAATCTATTATTGTCCCCAAGAAAGGAACTCTTGTCGACGGAGACAGGGAACTTTTTTCTATGTTCACTTTCCATCGGTGAGATCTGAGAAAGGCCAGAACGATGTCTGTGTGAGCCTTTGCCTTTGAAAGAGACGACGCTTGTATCAGAATGTCGTCCAAGTAAGGTGCCACTGCAATGCCCCTTGGTCTTAGAACCGCTAGAAGGGACCCGAGTACCTTTGTGAAAATCCTTGGAGCAGTGGCTAGCCCGAATGGGAGAGCCACAAACTGGTAATGTTTGTCCAGAAAGGCGAACCTTAGGAACTGATGATGATCTTTGTGGATAGGAATATGTAGATACGCATCCTTTAGATCCACGGTAGTCATAAATTGACCCTCCTGGATTGTAGGTAAAATCATTCGAATAGTTTCCATTTTGAACGATGGCACTGAGAAATTTGTTTAGGATCTTTAAATCCAGAATTGGTCTGAAAGTTCCCTCTTTTTTGGGAACTACAAACAGATTTGAGTAAAATCCCATTCCTTGTTCCACGGTTGGAACTGGGTGTATCACTCCCATTTTTAACAGGTCTTCTACACAATGTAAGAATGCCTGTCTCTTTATTTGGTTTGAAGATAAGTGAGACATGTGGAACCTTCCCCTTGGGGGTAGTTCCTTGAATTCTAGAAGATAACCCTGAGAAACTATTTCTAGTGCCCAGGGATCCTGAACATCTCTTGCCCAAGCCTGAGCGAAGAGAGAGAGTCTGCCCCCTACTAGATCCGGTCCCGGATCGGGGGCTACTCCTTCATGCTGTTTTGGTAGCAGCAGCAGGCTTCTTGGCCTGCTTACCCTTGTTCCAGCCTTGCATCGGTTTCCAAGCTGGTTTGGTTTGTGAAGCATTACCCTCTTGTCTAGAGGCTGCAGAGTTGGAGGCCGGTCCGTTCCTGAAATTGCGAAAGGAACGAAAATCAGACTTATTCTTGGCCTTGAAAGGCCTATCTTGTGGGAGGGCGTGGCCCTTACCCCCAGTGATGTCTGAGATAATCTCTTTCAATTTTAAACAGGGCACACTTTATTACTGAATATGTGAAAAACTATGAAATTTTCACCACAGTGTCTTAAAGCATTCAAAGCATTGCACCACAAATTTCAGACCTTTAACCCTTAAAATGAGGAAACCGGAGTCGGTTACAGTTTTAACCCCTCTACAGTCCCAGCTACAGCCTTTGCTGCGACTTTACCAAACCCAGGGGGTATACGATACCAAATGAAGCCTTCTAGGAACCTTTTCAACTACTTTCAGACCCACACACATGCAGCTGCATGTCCTGCTCTCAAAAGTAACTGCGCAGTAATGGCGCGAAAATGAGGCTCTGCCTACTACAGGGAAGGCCCTTCCTGACTGGGAAGGTGTCTAAACCAGTGCCTGACGTAAAAAAACGTTCCCCAAAGTTTATAAAGTGTGAATTTCAACATTAAGCTGTATAAAATGCCCAAATAAAGCAATCGATCTAGCCCATAAAAGTGTCTACCAGTTTTATAGCCCATATTAAGCCCTTTATTCTGTTTGAGACTAAGAAAATGGCTTACCGGTCCCCATGAGGGGAAATGACAGCCTTCCAGCATTACACAGTCTTGTTAGAAATATGGCTAGTCATACCTTAAGCAGAAAAGTCTGCCAACTGTTTCCCCCAACTGAAGTTATCTCATCTCAACAGTCCTATGTGGAAACAGCAAACGATTTTAGTTACTGCTGCTAAAATCATAATCCTCTCACAAACAGAACTCTTCATCTTTTTCTGTTTCAGAGTAAATAGTACATACCAGCACTATTTTAAAATAACAAACTCTTGATAGTAGAATAAAAAACTACAACTAAACACCACATACTCTTCACCATCTCCGTGGAGATGCTGCTTGTTCAGCGGCAAAGAGAATGACTGGGGTGGGCGGAGCCTAGGAGGGACTATATGGACAGCTTTTGCTGTGCTCTTTGCCATTTCCTGTTGGGGAAGAGAATATTCCCACAAGTTATGGATGACGCCGTGGACCGGACACACCAATGTTGGAGAAATCTCAATTTAATCCACATATCTAAAAGTCATTAAAATTGTTAAAAATATATATGAGAACAATGAGGCAAACAAATCAATCAGAATGATTGGCAATCACAGACTGGATAATTAGGATCCAATATAAATCTAAAGAATGGTCTAATTCCCAAGATACAGTGTAAAAAACAATACAAAGGAGGATTGTATTAAATATCTCAAATGTTATGTATATCTAGTGATCTCACTAAGATATATATAGATTGATAACTATCTCACAAAGACATATGTCTCACACAGATGCAAATTTAAAGTTAGAAAAAATGGATCAAATACCGGTATGATCAAAAATAGTGGCATAAAAAGTGATAAGGTTAAATATGATACATATTGTGAAAAAACAAGTGTGTGATAAACTCAATGTTGAAAATTCCTTATAGTGAGAAAAAGATACAAACAATCAGAAAAAATACTAACAATCAGAAAAAATACTCAGAAAAAATACACAGTCCTATTAATAACAATTCAATCGCAATGTCAGTGTATCTCCAGTGTTAATACAAACTCAATTAATCTGACCAATAATATCTGATACAAAATCCTATTCTAACAATTGATTACTAAAATAAATAAAATTTTTGCTAATGGTGAATCCGGTGAAGATCCAATAGCATCAAAGTCCCAAATGTCCAAAAAACGTTCCAATTATTAAGGATCCAAAAAGCAATTCAATCCGATGAGTAAAAACAATTCTTTTAAATATATAATGGGGATATGTAGACTTACCAAAGATTGGAGAGGAGGCGACATGGAATTAAAAATGTTAAAGACGGAATCTAAATGGATCTTTAATTTGGTCTGTTTCCATCCCAAAGGACTGAATGCCAACTTTGAAATGGTCCATTTATTCTAGTATAATATCAACTAGATTCAAACTGTTGACAATTTGTCCAAGAGATGACCCCTCTACCAACAATGTCAGACTTATGGAAAATGAATTTTATAACTTCCCAAACTATTTAGACTTAGGGTGGCATCTAGGTTACATCTTTTGATAAAGATCTAGGTTTGATCTCGGGACAATCTTTAGGTCTCTCAATCATGATATCTCTCTAATTAGGGTTATAATTTACCTTATATTAGGATTTATAGAAGGGCTTTATTTGCCAGATAAGAGGGAATAGTGTTTTGTTTTTGTTTTTTAAACCAGATGCTATATCAGTATCTTAAAACTAGGATTTATTTTGAACTATATGGTTATGCTTAACCATCTATGCTCATTATCTTTACCTCTTGATTTCATAATTATGACAACATATGTTTGTTTTACTATTTGTACATATATTTTTTTATATTGTATTTGTCCACAATATCCTGTATCGGTGTAAAGAATTGAAACACAAAGATATGCAAGTCCTGGAGTATATGAGCCTAAAATCTATAAAGATATATATAGATAACCATCTTAACCCATTATATATAGTATCACACTAACCGCACTGAGAAATTGGTCAGTTTATATTATTATTCTAATTTAAATTTCTATTTGTTAACATTAACCGCTAATATATATATTATTATTTTTTTTAAACTTAGTACACACTATTTGGACATTTTAATTAACATTTTCAATTCCATATATTATTGGAATGGGAATGAATCGCCTTTAAATGCCCTAATTGATACCCGTAAAAACACAGTAATGGATTTTAGAAAAAATCTTAAATATTCAATTCTTTGTATTGCCCGACTGGAACCAGCCGCTATTCTCACTATGCCCATAACCAAAATGGTTCCATAAAAACCGGAAGTGATGAAACCGGAAGTACCGGAGATACAAACATCCGGTAAGAGAGACGGAAGTGCGGTAGGTAGGCGGCGGGAAATCTGATCACATCAGATTCTGTTTGGCACCTTTAACGCTAGTAACTCCCACGACTTAGTATTTAAGGTTAGTAATTGAGCCTCATTATGTCTTGAAAAAGGCCCTGTTTTAGGGCTGAAACGCGTAGACGATATTGAAATAAGATTTGTGAGGCTCCGTATACTCCTAGGACCACGGCACTTGGGTAAGTCTATTTACCAATAGACTACATCCTATAGGCTTTTCTGTTTAGTGTTTATTCTTTTTACAGGTTTCTGTCTGTACAACCGATTAGGAAACAGGATAGAATACTATATATTTAAAAGAATTGTTTTTACTCATTGGATTTAATTGCTTTTTGGATCCTTAATATTTGGAACTTTTTTGGACATTTGGGACTTTGATGCTATTGGATCTAAACCGGATTCACCATTAGCAAAAATTTTATTTATTTTAGTAATCAATTGTTAGAATAGGATTTTGTATCAGATATTATTGGTCAGATTAATTGAGTTTGTATTAACACTGGAGATACACTGACATTGCGATTGAATTGTTAATAGGACTGTGTATTTTTTCTGATTGTTTGTATCTTTTTCTCACTATAAGGAATTTTCAACATTGAGTTTATCAAACACTTGTTTTTTCACAATATGTATAATATTTAACCTTATCACTTTTTATGCCACTATTTTTGATCATACCGGTATTTGATCAATTTTTTCTAACTTTAAATTTGCATCTGTGTGAGACATATGTCTTTGTGAGATAGTTATCAATCTATATATATATATATATATATATATATATATCAGTGAGATATCACTAGATATACATAACATTTGAGATATTTAATACAATCCTCCTTTGTATTGTTTTTTACACTGTATCTTGGGAATTAGTTTCCAATATAAATCTAAAGAATGGGCTAATTATCCAGTCTGTGATTGCCAATCATTCTGATTGTTTTTTTTGCCTCATTGTTCTCATATATTTTTAACAATTTTAATGACTTTTAGGTATGTGGATTAAATTGAGATTTTTTTTTAACATAATTAGTTTCCATTATATTGACTATTATCAAATTAGCGAATTATTTGTGATTTCTTGATATACACCCAGATTAACCAGAGGTGTTAAATTACATATTAACCTGTTGTATTCCTTAGCCTTTGGTGCTCCTATATACCTATCATATTGTAAACCTATAAAGCACAAAAGGCATTCAAAATGGCATGAAATATGCACGGCACTAGGATATTATTTAACAGTGGAAGGACCTCTCAGCATACAAAGACACTAGGGGGCTCCCTGACCAATGCCACAAGTGTGTCCGTTAAAAATTATAAAACTAAGAAACAGGTGAATCGCGTTTTGGAAACAAATTAAAAAGGAAGTCTCACTCTCCACACACCCCCCCAAACTCAATCCACAATTAACTGTGTCATAGAAATCTGCTTTATCAGCCCTCATATGGCCAGATTACATTGATCCATTAGAAATTTTTCAAAGAGCCCAGGTAAGAGTATGAGTCCATTCTGCCCAAGGTAACATGAACATGCTCCTCCATCGCACAAAAGTATTGAATAATGTCCAATACTTCATAATAAGCTGGTAATATTTATCTTGCCAAAGGAAGTTTATAGAACAGTATTGTGATACTTATCTGCAGAGCTCCCAGCCTATGCTAAAGCAAACCATGGTTGGGCGAGTCTCTTTCAACAAAGTAACACAACCACAATGCCTTCTGCCATAATGTTCTAACTCAACACTCCCACCATACCATATATGTAGGCCAGTGCCCACAAATAGCACAAACACATCTGGAAAGAGACTGGGTAGATTGAATATCCTTTGTGGAACCATATGCCACCTAACCCAAAGTTTGTAAAGCATAATGTATAGCCCATCTTGAATATTTAGTAGCTTTTTGCCAAGTCTGCTGGGTTATTTCCAGGTTGCAAGTCTCCTACATCCAAATATAGCAAAACTTCACAAAAACAGAACCATTAAGTTGTAAGACATGATTCATTAAGATAAATAAAGAGAAGCGCTCAACCTGGGAACAAACAATAGCATAATAGCTTGTTCTATGACTAGTTACCACCCTAGAAGCAGCCTCTTTTTGCTCAATGTGTGCCTTTCACAGAGAAGAACTTTCCTGTAGCATATCAGTCTGATCCTGACTTCACAGTACAGTCCAGCCCCGAAATACCAGGCAATCCCTCTCTGAACGAGAGAAACGGCAAAACCCCAGACGTACGTTTCAGCCTATTGTGGGCCTCGTCAGTGAGGTGCAGCCATATCCCTCTAGGCACACTGAGCAACGGGTCCACGTCTGTATTCCCGCATCACACTTAGGGAGACTTCCCCAAGTGTCATAATTTGCATAAATAAAAAGAGAAGAGCTCAACCTGGGAACGAACAATAGCATAATAGTTTGTTCTATGGCTAGTTACCACCCTAGAAGCAGAACAATTGGGATAGAATCCCTGGAAAGAAATGCTGTGTAGCACTCTCTGCCCAGACTGGGGTAGAGCCACTGGTACAATCTTAAAATTTAACTTTTATTTCTTACTTTAAAAAGAATGGGTGAACATGAACAATTTAAAAAACACTCTCTCTAATTGCCAACCACAATTCTCTCTGGTTATTTACTAATTCGAGAGACCGGTTAGTCTTTATATTAATATGAGTTATGTAACTGGACTAATCGGTACTCCCTTATTTGCGTAAAGTGGGGGTATTGGGAGCCCTGTAATGGGTATCTGTGGCGTTTGGTTTCTCATACAGTTATTGAGGCTAGTATTAGTGTTTAATTTGTTTGTTTTAGCCTGGGATGGCAGGAGGGATTTTCAAGCTTTGTTCACATATATATGCAGACCCTAGTTGTAAGGTTCTTGATGTTATTGGAATTCACTTCCCTTTGTTCGGTTAGTGTACAAATGACCCAATTTTTGTATCAATTATACTTCGAGGATGTGTATTGTGTTTTCCACTTGTATTCTTTCTATATTCTGCGTTTTTTCATTAGTTCATTATTCTATTCCCCATGTGGGGTTGATCTTATAGTGAGTTTAAACAGACGTTTCGCTTATAAATTCAGTGGCAATACAGTTATGATCTCACCGCTTGAAAGTGAAGCGGTATAGCATGTATTTTTCCATACACTGTTGGGTGATTCTTTAAATAATAGCATCTACATGCGTGAATTTCTTTGTTAATATTTTTTGTAAGCTCCCCAGTTTGCAATGTTCCCTTTATTGTTACACTTCTTTTTATTGATAGCTAGTAGCTTTGTGTTACATATGTTTCACAATACGCGTTGTGTGGTTATAAGAAGATACTGTCAATATACACTCTCACAGCACCCACAACCCAGGGGGGTTGCATGGGACGATGGGGTCCCATTAGTGTGTTTAATGTTTTTTAACTTAATCTATCTCAATTGCTAAATCGAATAGCAAAGGGGTGTTGGTGTCAATTACATTTTGGCACAAGTGTGTGAGTGCATGTTAGCAATAAAAACGTTTGAGTGTGGAAATATTTCAAGCAGAATTACAAGTCAATAGTATTTTGAACAATAGCTAACAGAGCATTCTAATGAGGTTAACGGGAATGCAGTTACACAAAAAGCATTGGTGCTAGCACAATTGCAACTGCATAATACCCCGTATTAGTGATAAGATTATCAAGCTTAATCGCAGAAAAGACAGCTTATAGTGGCAGTTAGGGAATGAATGCTAGTGCAATTTGAAGTTGAAGGCGGATGCTGCAAATATAATCATAATCAGCCCCTGAGTCTCCAAAAGGAGACATAATGTTGTAATATTGTGTACCAACAGTATCGGCTTATAATTACACAATACGTGTTGCAAAATAGATGTAACACAAAGTAACCAGCCACCATTAACAAGAATAAAATTATAACCAGCCTCTGAATCCTAGAAAAGGATTCAAGTTGTGGGTGCTGTGAGAGTGTATATTGACAGTATCTTCTTATAACCACACAACGCGTATTGTGAAACATATGTAACACAAAGCTACTAGCTATCAATAAAAAGAAGTGTAACAATAAAGGGAACATTGCAAACTGGGGAGCTTACAAAAAATATTATTAACATAAAGAAATTCACGCATGTAGATGCTATTATTTAAAGAATCACCCAACAGTGTATGGAAAAATACATGCTATACCGCTTTACTTTCAAGCGGTGAGATCATAACTGTATTGCCACTGAATTTATCAGCGAAACGTCTGTTTAAACTCACTATAAGATCAACCCCACATGGGGAATAGAATAATGAACTAATGAAAAAACGCAGAATATAGAAAGAATACAAGTGGAAAACACAATACACATCCTCTAAGTATAATTGATACAAAAATTGGGTCATTTGTACACTAACCGAACAAAGGGAAGTGAATTCCAATAACATCAAGAACCTTACAACTAGGGTCTGCATATATATGTGAACAAAGCTTGAAAATCCCTCCTGCCATCCCAGGCTAAAACAAACAAATTAAACACTAATACTAGCCTCAATAACTGTATGAGAAACCAAACGCCACAGATACCCATTACAGGGCTCCCAATACCCCCACTTTACGCAAATAAGGGAGTACCGATTAGTCCAGTTACATAACTCATATTAATATAAAGACTAACCGGTCTCTCGAATTAGTAAATAATAACCAGAGAGAATTGTGGTTGGCAATTAGAGAGAGTGTTTTTTAAATTGTTCATGTTCACCCATTCTTTTTAAAGTAAGAAATAAAAGTTAAATTTTAAGATTGTACCAGTGGCTCTACCCCAGTCTGGGCAGAGAGTGCTACACAGCATTTCTTTCCAGGGATTCTATCCCAATTGTTCTGCAAATTCAGTACCAGATGCTAGCACCACTCCTCAAAAGAAACAGAATATATTGATACTAAAACAAAACACAGTATCTTATACAATTCAAACCAATGAGGAGCTTGCCTATATAGTGCCCTTGTTATCCTTGTGTGTCAAAACCACCCTAGAAGCAGCCTCTTTGTGCCTTTCACAGAGACCCGTTGCTCAGTGTGCCTAGAGGGATATGGCTGCACCTCACTGACGAGGCCCACAATAGGCCGAAACGTACGTCTGGGGTTTTGCCGTTTCTCTCGTTCAGAGAGGGATTGCCTGGTATTTCGGGGCTGGACTGCACTGTTAAGTCAGGATCAGACTGATATGCTACAGGAAAGTTCTTCTCTGTGAAAGGCACACATTGAGCAAAAAGAGGCTGCTTCTTGGGTGGTAACTAGCCATAGAACAAGCTATTATGCTATTGTTCGTTCCCAGGTTGAGCGCTTCTCTCTTTTTATTCATGATTCATTAAGAGTTTATAGAATTGCAACCCAGCTTTCCACCTGGAGTTGCTTAAAAAGGCAAACAATCATGGCCTCAAGATAGGTTAGCATGGCTCCTGCACAGAAAAGATCTACTATGGAAATGCATGTCTCTTTCCACCATCTAACATGTTTCTGGAACTCCTGCAAGAAGACCTCAGAATAAATTGGGACAGATGCAGAGCCACTAGCAGCTTGTGGTGATAACCTATTATAGCATGGTGAGAATGAGTGACAAGATGGGAAGTAAACCTGCATTATCTCCCAGGGACCTATTCACAGCGTGAAGCCTGCTGTAACTACCACCACTGCATAATTACCAGTTGGGGACCCTAGGCTGATACAGGGATTAAGATATCCTAATTTATTAATTACCCTTTTAAGAGGTTTGAGTCCTGCAGTTATATACTCATCCTGTTCTCTTTGATTCTGAAGAGCTTCTACAGAGTTGTCACTTCAATAATTACCCCTTACTAATCTTGTGTGTTGACTAGACATTTGTCAGAAATTGAGATAATCTACATAACCTTTAAAGATCTCAATATCCAGGGAAATAATTGCTGCCCGATACCCTATCCACCTCATGGCACTGCTTCCTGCAAATTACTAACCAAAGCCTAAAAAAAAAAAAAAGTAAGTTCACTTACTGTAGGGTGAATCCAATGCATTAAAGGGACAGTCTAGGCCAAAATAAACTTTCATGATTCAGATAGAGCATGTAATTTTAAACAATTTTCCAATTTACTTTTATCACCAATTTTGCTTTTTTCTCTTGGTATTCTTAGTTGAAAGCTTAACCTAGGAGGTTCATATGCTAATTTCTTAGACCTTGAAGCCCACCTCTTTCAGATTGCATTTTAACAGTTTTTCACCACTAGAGGGTGTTAGTTCACATATTTCATATAGATAACACTGTGCTTGTGCACGTGAAGTTATCTGGGAGCTGGCACTGATTGGCTAGACTGCAAGTCTGTCAAAAGAACTGAAAAAAGGGGCAGTTTGCAGAGGCTTAGATACAAGATAATCACAGAGGTTAAAAGTATATTATAACGGTGTTGGTTATGCAAAACTGGGAAATGGGTAATAAAAGGGATTATCTATCGTAAAACAATAAAAATTCTGGTGTAGACTGTCCCTTTAACTCAGTACAGAGCTACTAAAGGGACACTAAACCCACATTTTTCTTTCATGATTCCCATAGAGCATGCAATTTTAAGCAACTTTCTAATTTACTCATTATCAAAATTTTCTTTGTTCTCTATTTCAAAAAGATTACATCTAAGCTTTTTTCTTGGTTTAGGACTCTGGACAGCACTTATTGGTGGATCAATTTATCCACCAATCAGCGAGGACAACCCAAGTTGTTCACCAAAAAAATTTTAATAGGAGTAAATTAGAAAGTTGCTTAAAAACAGAATTTATGCTTACCTGATAAATTACTTTCTCCAACGGTGTGTCCGGTCCACGGCGTCATCCTTACTTGTGGGATATTCTCTTCCCCAACAGGAAATGGCAAAGAGCCCAGCAAAGCTGGTCACATGATCCCTCCTAGGCTCCGCCTACCCCAGTCATTCGACCGACGTACAGGAGGAATATGCATAGGAGAAATCATATGATACCGTGGTGACTGTAGTTAGAGAAAATAATTCATCAGACCTGATTAAAAAAACCAGGGCGGGCCGTGGACCGGACACACCGTTGGAGAAAGTAATTTATCAGGTAAGCATAAATTCTGTTTTCTCCAACATAGGTGTGTCCGGTCCACGGCGTCATCCTTACTTGTGGGAACCAATACCAAAGCTTTAGGACACGGATGAAGGGAGGGAGCAAATCAGGTCACCTAAATGGAAGGCACCACGGCTTGCAAAACCTTTCTCCCAAAAATAGCCTCCGAAGAAGCAAAAGTATCAAATTTGTAAAATTTGGCAAAAGTGTGCAGTGAAGACCAAGTCGCTGCCTTACATATCTGGTCAACAGAAGCCTCGTTCTTGAAGGCCCATGTGGAAGCCACAGCCCTAGTGGAGTGAGCTGTGATTCTTTCAGGAGGCTGCCGTCCGGCAGTCTCATAAGCCAATCGGATGATGCTTTTAAGCCAAAAGGAAAGAGAGGTAGAAGTCGCTTTTTGACCTCTCCTTTTACCAGAATAAACAACAAACAAGGAAGATGTTTGTCTGAAATCTTTTGTAGCCTCTAAATAGAATTTTAGAGCACGGACTACGTCCAAATTGTGTAACAAACGTTCCTTCTTTGAAACTGGATTCGGACACAAAGAAGGTACAACTATCTCCTGGTTAATATTTTTGTTGGAAACAACCTTCGGAAGAAAACCAGGCTTAGTACGCAAAACCACCTTATCTGCATGGAACACCAGATAGGGCGGGGAACACTGCAAAGCAGATAACTCAGAAACTCTTCTAGCAGAAGAAATTGCAACCAAAAACAAAACTTTCCAAGATAATAACTTAATATCTACGGAATGTAAGGGTTCAAACGGAACCCCTTGAAGAACTGAAAGAACTAGATTAAGACTCCAGGGAGGAGTCGAAGGTCTGTAAACAGGCCTGATTCTAACCAGAGCCTGAACAAACGCTTGAACGTCTGGCACAGTTGCCAGCCTTTTGTGAAGTAAAACAGATAAAGCAGAGATCTATCCCTTCAGAGAACTTGCAGATAATCCTTTCTCCAAACCTTCTTGTAGAAAGGATAGAATCTTAGGAATTTTTATCTTGTTCCATGGGAATCCTTTAGATTCACACCAACAGATATATTTTTTCCATATTTTATGGTAAATTTTTCTAGTTACAGGCTTTCTAGCCTGAATAAGAGTATCTATTACAGAATCTGAAAACCCACGCTTTGATAAAATCAAGCGTTCAATCTCCAAGCAGTCAGTTGGAGGGAAACCAGATTCGGATGTTCGAATGGACCCTGAACAAGAAGGTCCTGTCTCAAAGGTAGCTTCCATGGTGGAGCCGATGACATATTCACCAGGTCTGCATACCAAGTCCTGCGTGGCCACGCAGGAGCTATCAAGATCACCGAAGCCCTCTCCTGATTGATCCTGGCTACCAGCCTGGGAATGAGAGGAAACGGCGGGAATACATAAGCTAGTTTGAAGGTCCAAGGTGCTACTAGTGCATCCACTAGTCGCCTTGGGATCCCTGGATCTGGACCCGTAACAAGGAACCTTGAAGTTCTGACGAGAGGCCATCAGATCCATGTCTGGAATGCCCCATAATAGAGTTATTTGGGCAAAGATTTCCGGATGGAGTTCCCACTCCCCCGGATGGAAAGTCTGACGACTCAGAAAATCCACTTCCCAATTTTCCACTACTGGGATGTGGATTGCAGACAAGTGGCAGGAGTGATCCTCCGCCCATTGAATTATCTTGGTCACTTCCTCCATCGCCAGGGAACTCCTTGTTCCCCCCTGATGGTTGATATATGCAACAGTCGTCATGTTGTCTGATTGAAACCTTATGAATTTGGCCTTTGTTAGATGAGGCCAAGCTTTGAGAGCATTGAATATCGCTCTCAGTTCCAGAATGTTTATCGGGAGAAGAGATTCTTCCCGAGACCATAGACCCTGCGCTTTCAGGGGTTCCCAGACCGCGCCCCAGCCCACCAGGCTGGCGTCGGTCATGACAATGACCCACTCTGGTCTGCGGAAGCTCATTCCCTGTGACAGGTTGTCCAGGGTCAGCCACCAACGGAGTGAATCTCTGGTCTTTAGATCTACTTGAATCGTCGGAGACAAGTCTGTATAATCCCCATTCCACTGTCTGAGCATGCACAGTTGTAATGGTCTTAGATGAATTCGTGCAAAAGGAACTATGTCCATTGCTGCAACCATCAATCCTATTACTTCCATGCACTGCGCTATGGAAGGATGAAGAACAGAATGAAGTACTTGACAAGAGCTTAGAAGTTTTGATTTTCTGACCTCTGTCAGAAAAATCTTCATTTCTAAGGAATCTATTATTGTTCCCAAGAAGGGAACTCTTGTTGACGGGGACAGAGAACTTTTTTCTATGTTCACTTTCCATCCGTGAGATCTGAGAAAGGCTAGGACGATGTCCGTATGAGCCTTTGCTTTTGACAGAGACGACGCTTGAATCAGGATGTCGTCCAAGTAAGGTACTACTGCAATGCCCCTTGGTCTTAGCACCGCTAGAAGGGACCCTAGTACCTTTGTGAAAATCCTTGGAGCAGTGGCTAATCCGAATGGAAGTGCCACAAACTGGTAATGCTTGTCCAGAAAAGCGAACCTTAGGAACCGATGATGTTCCTTGTGGATAGGAATATGTAGATACGCATCCTTTAAATCCACCGTGGTCATAAATTGACCTTCCTGGATGGTAGGAAGGATCGTTCGAATGGTTTCCATTTTGAACGATGGAACCCTGAGAAATTTGTTTAGAATCTTGAGATCTAAAATTGGTCTGAATATTCCCTCTTTTTTGGGAACTATGAACAGGTTGGAGTAAAACCCCATCCCTTGTTCTCCTAATGGAACTGGATGAATCACTCCCATTCTTAACAGGTCTTCTACACAATGTAAGAATGCCTGTCTTTTTATTTGGTTTGAAGATAATTGAGACCTGTGGAACCTTCCCCTTGGGGGTAGTTCCTTGAATTCCAGGAGATAACCCTGGGAAACTATTTCTAGTGCCCAAGGATCCTGAACATCTCTTGCCCAAGCCTGAGCAAAGAGAGAAAGTCTGCCCCCCACCAGATCCGGTCCCGGATCGGGGGCCATCACTTCATGCTGTTTTGGTAGCAGTGGCAGGTTTCTTGGCCTGCTTACCCTTGTTCCAGCCTTGCATCGGTCTCCAGGCTGGTTTGGGTTGAGAAGTATTACCCTCTTGCTTAGAGGATGTAGAATTTGAGGCTGGTCCGTTTCTGCGAAAGGGACGAAAATTAGGCTTATTTTTAGCCTTAAAAGACCTATCCTGAGGAAGGGCGTGGCCCTTTCCCCCGGTGATGTCTGAAATAATCTCTTTCAAGTCAGGACCAAACAGTGTTTTACCCTTGAAAGGGATGTTAAGCAATTTTGTCTTGGAAGACACATCCGCTGACCAAGACTTTAGCCAAAGCGCTCTGCGCGCCACAATAGCAAACCCTGAATTTTTCGCCGCTAATCTAGCTAATTGCAAAGCGGCATCTAAAATAAAAGAGTTAGCCAATTTAAGTGCTTGAACTCTGTCCATAACCTCCTCATACGAAGATTCTTTATTGAGCGACTTTTCTAGTTCTTCGAACCAGAAACACGCTGCTGTAGTGACAGGAACAATGCATGAAATTGGTTGTAGAAGGTAACCTTGCTGAACAAACATCTTTTTAAGCAAACCCTCTAATTTTTTTATCCATAGGATCTTTGAAAGCACAACTATCTTCTATAGGTATAGTAGTGCGTTTGTTTAGAGTAGAAACCGCCCCCTCGACATTGGGGACTGTCTGCCATAAGTATTTTCTGGGGTCGACCATAGGAAATAATTTCTTAAATATAGGGGGAGGAACAAAAGGTATGCCGGGCCTTTCCCATTCCTTATTTACTATGTCCGCCACCCGCTTGGGTATAGGAAAAGCATCGGGGGGCACCGGAACCTCTAGGAACTTGTCCATCTTACATAATTTCTCTGGAATGACCAAATTGTCACAATCATCCAGAGTAGATAATACCTCCTTAAGCAGTGCGCAGAGATGTTCTAATTTAAATTTAAATGTTACAACATCAGGTTCAGCTTGTTGAGAAATTTTTCCTGAATCTGAAATTTCTCCCTCAGACAAAACCTCCCTCCTGGCCCCTTCAGATTGGTGTGAGGGTATGTCAGAACAGTTATCATCAGCGTCCTCTTGCTCTTCAGTGTTTAAAACAGAGCAATCGCGCTTTCTCTGATAAGTAGGCATTTTGGATAAAATGTTTGCAATAGAATTATCCATTACAGCCGTTAATTGTTGCATGGTAATAAGTATTGGCGCACTAGATGTACTAGGGGCCTCTTGTGTGGGCAAAACTGGTGTAGACACAGAAGGGGATGATGCAGTACCATGCTTACTCCCCTCATTTGAGGAATCATCTTGGGCAACATCATTATCTGTGGCATCATTGTCCCTACTTTGTTTGGACACTATGTCACAATCATCACATATATTTAAATGGGGAGAAACCTTGGCTTTCATACATATAGAACATCGTTTATCTGATGGTTCAGACATGTTAAACAGGCTTAAACTTGAGAACAAAGCACAAAAAACGTTTTAAAATAAAACCGTTACTGTCACTTTAAATTTTAAACTGAACACACTTTATTACTGAATATGTGAAAAAGTATGAAGGAATTGTTCAAAATTCACCAAAATTTCACCACAGTGTCTTAAAGCCTTAAAAGTATTGCACACCAAATTTGAAAGCTTTAACCCTTAAAATAACGGAACCGGAGCCGTTTTTACATTTAACCCCTATACAGTCCCAGGTATCTGCTTTGCTGAGACCCAACCAAGCCCAGAGGGGAATACGATACCAAATGACGCCTTCAATAAGCTTTTTCAGTGGTTCTTAGCTCCTCACACATGCATCTGCATGCCTTGCTCTCCAAAAACAACTGCGCATTAGTGGCGCGAAAATGAGGCTCTGCCTATGACTAGAAAAGGCCCCCAGTGAAAAAGGTGTCCAATACAGTGCCTGCCGTTTTTTTAAAACAATCCCCAAGATTATAATAACTATTAAGAGTTATAATCTGCCAAATATGCTTAGAAAGTAATCGTTTTAGCCCAGAAAAATGTCTACCAGTCTTTTAAGCCCTTATGAAGCCCTTTATTCTTTTACTTAAACTAAGAAAATGGCTTACCGGTTCCCATAGGGAAAATGACAGCCTTCCAGCATTACAAAGTCTTGTTAGAAATGTGGCCAGTCATACCTCAAGCAGCAAAGTCTGTCAACTGTTTCCCCCAACTGAAGTTACTTCATCTCAACAGTCCTGTGTGGAAACAGCCATCGATTTTAGTAACGTTTGCTAAAATCATCTTCCTCTTACAAACAGAAATCTTCATCTCTTTTCTGTTTCAGAGTAAATAGTACATACCAGCACTATTTTAAAATAACAAACACTTGATTGAAGGATAAAAACTACATTTAAACACCAAAAAACTCTTAACCATCTCCGTGGAGATGTTGCCTGTGCAACGGCAAAGAGAATGACTGGGGTAGGCGGAGCCTAGGAGGGATCATGTGACCAGCTTTGCTGGGCTCTTTGCCATTTCCTGTTGGGGAAGAGAATATCCCACAAGTAAGGATGACGCCGTGGACCGGACACACCTATGTTGGAGAAATTTCATGCTCTCTGAATCCCAAAAGAAAAATTTTGGGTTCAGTGTCCCTTTAAGTGATATGAAGCTAGGTAATCATTGATCATCCACAAAAAACGACAATGTAATATAACTGAAATTTCTCAGAGAACTGATAATTTGAAATTCAAATATATTTTCAATTCCCTGCCCACTGTACCATGTGACTCATGAGCAAGTTAGACTTGTGTAATTTTAATTCCTGCACATCTCAATGTGCACAAATTTTTTTTTTTACCAAGAATTAAAAAGTAAAAAAATTGGGAAGTGGTATAAAATTGCATGTTCCATCTGAATCATGAAAATTTGATTTTAGTGTCACCTAGATTTAGCTTTATCCCTATAAAATGTATTTTACCAGTAATGCATGGCTATTTCTTTGGTGGAGTAGCAAGTTTGTATGTATTGCCATTTAATATCTGAACACCGGTTTTAAACATTAAAATTTTATTAAAAAAATTCTAAAATAAATTAAGAAATTAAAATACATTACAGAAATCTTCCACTCCACAAGAGTTGAAATAAAATACATAGATTACAAGTCTAAAGTACTTTCCAAGACAGAAAGATAGTGCATAGACATCTCATGCTGAAAGCATACACAGGAGCCACAAATAGAGGGAGATAGTCGGTGTAAGGCAGAAATATGGAATATCAAAGTAATTTAATTCATGATTGAAATTGGATATCCAGAACATAGCATTTTAAAGGAAATTTTTCATAGGATTGCAAGGTTTAGCAAATCAGTTGATCCTAATGCCCTCCACAGGTGAAACTCAAGGACCGTGCATTTTTGCCCCCAACAAGACGTTTCCTACTCCGGCAGAGCAAGTCTGTCTGAGATGGCAGGTTTGAACATTCATCCATACCAGTTTGTGCCTGTCGAGCTGCTTGAAGTTCTCTAAAGTCAAAAGGACAAATTTCAAAGCAGATTGTCACAACATTATACAAAAATATGAAATTACATTTAAAAAAAAAAGGTGAGAATTATAAATAAGGAAGATCCATACCAAGATCACTGTTGAAGTTCACAACATGTATGGAAGTTTTATTTGACCCTGCTGCTGCTTTACATAGCCAATTTGATCAAGGTGTACTCAGTAGATTTGCACTAAGTTTTATGCCAATACATGGTTATATCAAGACTATAACTTTACAAAAAGTCTAAGATTGAATGGAGAGTCAACTGACAATAGCTAGTACATACAGAAGATCATGCACCGTTTACACTCACCTTTCTAGCATGGCCGTCTTAAACTTCTCTACATTCAGCTGCTTCTGAAGTTGAGCAGCTTTACCAAGTGAGCGTCTTAAGACCGTATGTTTAACAAGAGTACTTGCAGGTGGTCTTCTGCTAGGTTCTGGATGAACCAACAGCTGTAGAAGGGAAAATGGTTAATGAAATACCTTGAGATGTGATATCCATTAAAGATTTAAACAACTCCCGAGCCTTTCCTACATCTAGTCTAAAAGGTAAGAATCAGCAGTGCATACACTTAGGATTCCACAGTTCTTGTAATCACTACTGAGCCTACGTCTTAAAGGGACAGGAAACCAAATATTTCTCTCATGATTCAGATGCATTTGTAAATCACTTTCCATTTAACTTCAATTTGTCTTCATTCTCTTGGTAATAATTTCTTAAAGGAGCAGCAATGCACTACAGGGAGCTAGCTGAACACATCAATAAGCTTCACCTCTGAGCATACCAATAGAACAAAGCAAATTAGACCAAGTAAATTGGAAAGTGGTTTTAAAATTGCATTCTCTCTAAATCAAGAGAAAATTTGGGTTCAGTGGCCCTTTAAATAATGCTTCAGAGTTTTCTTAGAGGCTACAAATTGTCAGTTTAATTTAAGACACATGCATAGTTTAAATTATTTTGTATTCAAGAATAAAAAAGGTTTCTGTCATGAGATGCAGGACATATGCAGGACACAGCAATGATGGTACAACTCTATTTTATTACAGAGCATAGCAATACACATCCAGACAGGTTGATTGTACTAAACTAACTGCGACACAGACACCGGACCTAAGCCCCGCCCACATGCTAGTGACATCACATCCTGCTATCATCACATCTTCCCCTTTTTCAAAGGCAAAGCATACATTTGCATATATTAAATAACAAGGTACACCAACAGGGTATACAACAACATTTTGTTTTAGAACATTATAGAAACAGATAGATTAGAAAACATGAACAAATAAATTACATCCTGACTTGGACATCGGGGTAGACTACCCTAGTCCACAGTGACCATGGGATTATTCTGCCCATACTTCCGGTCACTGTTCTAGCTAAAGTCAGTCCCTGTATCGGGCCGGAAGCCTCACCACTCTTCCGCTTGATGTAACTTTGCATGAACTGTCCTCTGATACAGAAGATGGTGAACAAGAGTCTGCTGGAGGCAAAGATATATCCCCGCTATGATCTTGCTGAGGGGAAGGCACCTCTCTTAGAACAGGAGATCCCACCGGCGGTGGTACTGAGGTATCCGGTTCCAGACTCTCAGGTACAGGCTGAAGATGTCTTCGGTTACGGCGTGTAACCGTCCCTCCCTCTGTAAGGACTGTGTAAGACCTTGGTTCTGGAGAGCGGCCCACTACCGTAGCAGGCGTCTTCCATTTCTTCTCATCATCCAGTTTAATTCTGACACTTTGGCCCGCTTTCAGTTCCTGTAAAGGCCTGACAGAATGTCTCCTGTCGTAGAAGAAACGATAACCCTTTTTGGCCTCTTCATCCCTCCTAAGGACTTCGTCCCGAGGAACAGGGCCAGGCGGCTTGAAGACACCCACTGAGGGTAAAGTGGTGCGAATCTGGCGTCCTAGCATCAGCTGTGCCGGGCTAAACCCGGTGGCTTGAATGGGCGTCGCCCTGTATGACAAGAGGGCTAGGTACGGTTCAGATTGCTTTAGGATGAATTTTGTTGTTTGAACTGCCCTTTCAGCCATTCCGTTGGCCTGCGGATAATGTGGACTTGACGTGGAATGTACAAAATCATATTCCCTGCTGAAAGCACTGAACTCTGTAGAAGCGAACTGCATGCCATTATCACTCACCAGCTCCATTGGAATGCCCCAGCGGGCGAACAAGCTCTTCAGGCGAATGATAACGGCCTGACTTGTGATATCATTCAGGGGTGCTATTTCCAAATACCTGGAATAGTAGTCGATAACAACAAGAAACTTTTTCCCGTGCAGTTCGCACAAATCAGCAGCTATTTTCTGCCACGGCCCCGCAGGCAGCGGAGTAGACATTAAGGGCTCCCTTCTCTGAGTAGGCCGGCGTTCCCGGCAAAAGGCACATTTAGACACATGATTTGCAATGTCGGAGCTGATCCCAGGCCACCACACAGCTGTAGCTGCTCTTTCTCTGCACTTTGTAATGCCTAAGTGGCCATCATGAATCCTGTTTAACATCTCCTTCCTCATGCTGACAGGAATTACAATACGGTCTTGGAACAGCACCAACCCCTCCAGCTCCGTGAGCTGCGACCTCTCTGGCTGGTAAGCATTTAAAGACATCCAGGCTGCCCGGCTCTCGGGCCAGCCATCTCTTATGTACCTTATAACTTCTTGCAGATCTGTGTCCAAATATGTCTCTTTCTTTATCTCTTCCAGTTTCCTTGAAGAAATGGACTTAGAGGCCAGAACTGAATCAACATACACTTTTACATCCGACTCTGTGGAGGATTCTTCAGCAGCAGCCAGCGGGAGCCTGGACAGTGTATCTGCCACAACCAGCTGCTTCCCCGGCACATGCACTGCCTGAACATTGAACCTGAGTAGTCTCATTAAAAGTCTCTGGCATCTCAAGGGTGTTTTGTCGATGTCATAAGAATTGATAAGAGGGACTAGCGGTTTGTGGTCAGTTTCCAGACTAAATTTCTCCAAACCCACTAGATAACGCTGAAAGCGCTCACAGGCCCAAACTGCAGCCAGGCACTCTTTCTCAATTTGAGCGTATTTTGACTCCGCAGCCGTCAGTGTGCGGGAACAGTAGGCGATGGGCTGTAGTTTGTTGTCATTCAGCTGCAGGAGTGCAGCCCCCAACCCATAACTGCTTGCATCAGCACTAACCACAGTCTTTTTTGAAGGGTCGTAGAACCCCAGCACTGGGGCAGACCCCAGCAGGGACTTAGCATGCAGGAACGCTTTTTCTTGTGAGGGTCCCCAGACCCAGGCAACATCTTTCTTAAGCAACTCTGTGATAGGGTGCAAAACCGTAGATAAATCTGGAAGAAACTTGCCCACGTAATTTACAAGGCCCAATATCTGTCTCAGCTCATGTACATCAGAAGGGCTTTTCATCTGTTCGATAGCCCGAATTTTCTCGGGGTCCGGCTTGATGCCATCCCCGTTGATGATATGCCCAAAGTAGCATAATTCAGTTTTCCTAAAATAACATTTTTCTTTATTCAGCTTCAGCCCAGACTCTTTGATAGCCTGCAACACACAACTCAAACGCTGATCATGCTCCTCCACTGTAGACCCATACACTAGAATGTCGTCCATGACGACTGCTGTGCCCACGTGGCCACTCAGGAGAGAACTCATTTCCCTCTGAAAGATCTCAGGAGCGGAGGATATCCCAAAGGGAAGTCTGCAGAAACAGAACCGACCTACCGGAGTGATAAAGGTAGTCAGTTTGCGGCACTTTGGATCCAGGGGGATCTGCCAAAAGCCGCTAGAAGCGTCTAATGTGGAAAAGACCTTCGCCCCAGCCAACTTCGGGGCTATATCTTCCAGTGTCGGCAGCACAAATCTCTCCCTCTTCACTGCCTCATTCAACCTTTTCAGGTCCACACAGATGCGCACCTTTCCGTTTTTCTTTGCAACTGGAACAATGGGGGCACACCAATCAGTTGCTTCAACAACCTCTTCAATAACCCCCATAGACTTCATGCGCATGAGCTCTTTCTCCACTTGAGGCATGAGCGGGAACGGAATTCTACGAGGAGTAGAAATACTGTACGGGACTGCGTCACTTTTAAGTGCTATACGGACAGGTTTGCAGCTCAGTAGGCCCAACTCGCCAAACATATCTTCAGAGATCTCATTCACTCTGGCCACGAGGCCCAAGTCACAGGCTGCTTTTCTGCTCAATAAACTGTTAACACACTGACCTCGGATCACATGCACCCACATGGTGAACTTCCTTTGTTTGTACTCACAGCTGGCAAGAAATTTCCCCACACAATCAATGCGGCCACCAGGACTATGAACATTTGTAGTAACCTTCGCCAGCTGGGGCTGTCGAGGCAGTCTCATAAATTCAGCAAAAGACATTACAGTGATATCTGCTCCTGTGTCAATCTTAAAATCAACATTGGCTCCCATTACAGTAAAGGTAACTTTCCAATCTTCCTCTGAGCTTGTCCGTTCCACAACAGACCCCACAAAAGACACTTCCTGACCCTCCTGGTCACTGTCCACCTGCATCTCCTTAATGTATTCAGTTTTACACACCACTTCAAAATGGCCTATTCTGTTACATTTTCTGCATCTTTTATCTCTGGCCGGGCATATAGCACTCTGATCATGAGCCCGGTAGCACCGTGTGCATCGGCCATGTTGCGCCCATCCACTTCTAGGCCTTTCCAATACTTTAGATCTACCGCTCACACTGTGCCTTTCACTAGTAATTTTCCTAGACTGTTGCACTTCATCCACAATACTCTCAGACCTCAGATCAGCACTTTGCTTTTTCACCAGTTCACTCTGGCGGGCCATCCTAATAGCCCCATCTAATGTTAAATCAGGCTCTAACTGCAGCTTCAGGGAGACTTCAGCATCTGCAATTCCAATAACTATTCTGTCTCTGATTTGCTCTTCTTTAGCAACACCAAACTCACAGAATTCAGCTAATTCATACAGGCTGCGCAAAAATGACTCCACAGATTCTCCCACACGCTGATTACGTTTGTGAAAACAAGCTCTCTCATGAATCACATTTCTTTTGGGCACAAAGTGGGCACTGAGTTTATCCATAACTATATCAAAGTTAACTTCTTCCCCTTCTTGGAAAGTAAAAGCATTGAACACTGGCTCTACATCTTTCCCCATAGAGTATAAAAGAGAATTAACTTGTACTTCACCACTCTCCTTGTTCAGTTTGGATGCAATCCTGAAGCGCTGAAACCGCTGACGCCATGTGGGCCAAGCTGCAGGCTGAGAAAAGTCAAAAGGCTCAGGTGGGGTAAACTTTGACATCGTCATCAGAAACAGAAGCGTAGTCCAGAACTTCTGACACCATGTCATGAGATGCAGGACATATGCAGGACACAGCAATGATGGTACAACTCTATTTTATTACAGAGCATAGCAATACACATCCAGACAGGTTGATTGTACTAAACTAACTGTGACACAGACACCGGACCTAAGCCCCGCCCACATGCTAGTGACATCACATCCTGCTATCATCACAGTTTCAGATACGGATTTCCATTTAAAAATAAATAAATGTGAAGACCACAACTATTACAAGGCACATGCCGAGAATAAAAATAGCCCCTCAGTTGCACAGGAAGACATTCAAGACTTGGCTCTGAAAAGGCTTTAAAGAGTTAACCATGTCATGTTCTGTTCCTTTCATATCCCCTCAACTAAGCACAAAGATTGTAAAACTCCTCTAAACGATGTTCTCAGAATAGAAATCAAGGATTAGTGGATTACTTCTTCCTGCTTTAACTTTATTTTTAACTCCATTCTAGTGATAAAGCTTCCCAGGTTTAATTAGCCCGTTGGCTTAAATAAAAAAAGACTGAAATCAGGAATACATGGCTTAGACTATTCCTTTTTAGACCTAGGCAAATATCTTTCCCTGCTTTAGCCTTAAGGGTAGCTTTTTGTACCGATCCAGATCTACAAGATTGAAATGTTTTTTACATTCCTCTATCATGTACTTATTGTGCCTCTAGGCAGTGTCATTTTCAAGTGTCTTTCTTCCCCATCTAAATGTTTTGTTAAAATGAAATCCCTCACGCAAGTAGGGGAGGAGACCTACTATAATCACAGGTACATATAAGCCCCTATATGTCCTGATAAGGGTTAAGGATACATCTAGTCTAATTTTAAAAGGTTGATTGATTCAGCATCTTCACTAACAGAAGTATTTGTACCTTAACTGGTCCTCAAATACAATAAGAGAAATGTACAAACTTGCAAGCTTGATTATTGCTATTCTACACAAGGTATTTGCCATGTCAGAGCTTTCATGTACAAATGACTAAACTGACTACTCAACGCTGTGCTAAATACAAGCCAGCTAATACCACTGAACAGAGCCAACAGGATGAGCGCACAACCAAGATCTGGAAGCTTCAGAAAACATTTGTTAAAAAAAAAACAAACAAAAAAAACTACTGCAGTAAACCGAAGTGTCTAGATGGAAACATTGTCTAAACCAGTGGTTCTCAACCAAAGTGACCTCAAGGCCCGGTAAATTTTAGCTAGACATGTCCGGGGCCGAGGGACCAGCAAGTAGGGGGGCCCACAAATGGTATCTCCACGGATCTTGGTGCATTCCTTAAGCTGGAGTTTTCAGTTGCCCTATCAGTAACTAAGCAAATAAGTGTGGGTTTAGACCCTGGCAGGGGTCTGTCGCTGTGAGGGCCATGGAGTGTGGGGTCTGTCCCTGGAGGTTGGGTGCCCTTTCTCTGGCCCTTAATGTTGGGGGTCCTGGCTCTGTAGGATGAGGGGCATGTTGGGGGCAGGGCAGGAAGGCTACCATGTACATTTGCATACAATTTAATACATTTTGGTCAGTGTGAGACAGTGTTCCTGGGGCCTTGATTGGTCTCAGTCTGCACCTGGTTTGCAGTGGGGTAAGAGTGTGCAGTGGGGGTATGACAGGTCAGGGCCCACCAGCTGGGCTATCACGGCCCGGTACTGGGCCACGGCCCGGCTGTTGAGAAACCAGGGTCTAAACCATATTAAACAAAACAAAAAAAACTTAAATGGTGCCTCAATTTCTCAAATCTGTTCCCTCACAAATAATTCCCAAGGTAGTAAATGAGAGGGAGGAGAAAAAGCCATCACTGTTTTGCAGAGATCCTCAGATGAAGTTCATGCCATCTGCCAAAGAAATTTAAGCTACCCTTGTAGGAGACTTAGTCCCATGTGGAACAAACACATTGTACAGATTGGATTACTTGTTGCATAACCTCATCCTCTAAGAAGTTATAGTGTATACTACCGTACATTTGTAGTGTGATGTCAGTATCCAGTCATGAGAAACAGTTTGCCCGTTTACCACCTTCTTAAAAGCAATGGAAGAGAAGCATCCCCAAAAGGTGTAAATTATCCAGCCATTGTGTATATAATGAAGGTGGTATATCAGTCGCCATCACAAGGAAACAAAAGAAAAGTTAGCACCAGTAGTTTGGCCAACTGAAGTAATTCCTTAACATGTCAGAAAAACTCAGTCTTCAAAGTGAGATTCAAGAGATGCTTTTGTCAAAGGCCAACAAACCAGATAAAGTTCTGTGACTTCTTTATTCCAATAATTGTTGACAAGACAGGGCCTTTAGATCTGGATAAAGGTGCAGGCCTTAAAATCACCAGCACGGGACAGAAGAGTCCAAGGAGGATAACACAGTTAAGACAGATTTTACACCTCCTGGGAGAGGGGGGGGTAGATCTTGCTTGGAGGGGAACAATTAAGGAATCCAAGATAATGGATTATATAGAAGTGGTAAAAAAAACGCCAAAGGGCAGTACTATAATTACTTGTGGCACAGAAAGTGATACTTAAACATCTGAGCTGCTTAAAGGGACAATGAACCCAATTTTTTTTTCTTTCGTGACTCAGAGCATGCAATTTTAAGCAACTTTCTAATTTACTCCTATTATCAAATTTTCTTAATTCTCTTGGTATCTATTTGAAAAGCAAGACATTTTAGATGCCGGCCCATGTTTGGCAACCTGGGTTGTTCTTGCTGATTGGTGGATAAATTCACCCACCAATAAACAGTGCTGTCCAGGGTCTGAACCCAAAAAAATAGCTTAGACGCCTTTTTCAAATAAAGATAGCAAGAGAACGAAGAAAATGTAATAGGGGTAAATTAGAAAGTTGCATGCTCTCTGAATCATGAAAAAAAAATGGGGTTGTGTCCCTTTAAGCTACACCCTAATTATCTTTTCCCCATACCTTAAGTAGGTCATTGAAGGAAGTAGTCAAAGGCTGTGGGACACTGGGCAGGTTTCCTTTTCTTATATGGTGCCATCTTTCATCATTACACGGAAGAGGGTCTGCGCCAGCTGCCAAAATTACAGTGAGACCAAGAGCAAATATGTCAGCCTTTGGAAGCTGGCTGTAATCCTGTGGGACAGAGGAATGTAGGAATTAGCCAGTGAATTTAAAGGGACAGTTTACTCAAAAAATGTCTCCCCTTTAATTTGTTCCCAATGATCCACTTTACCTGCTGGAGTGTATTAAATTGTTTACAAGTATTTCCATTAACCTTATATTGGCATTTGAAATAGTTCATTTAGCCTGAGGTATCCCCACCCATCCTGAAAGTTTTTGGTCTCAAGTCCAAGCTGTGTAAACAGCAGAAGAAATTACACTCCCAGTGGGTTGTAGAATAAATAAAAAGGTTAATTTTCCATTGTTCTCTTCAAGTATTGGAGATTTATGGACAGATATAAGATAAAGAGGCGGCATATCTTCACAATATGATAAAGTAATGAGATCTGATTATACCTAGAAGCTCAACCCATTTTATTAGGTTGTGGCTTCAAAACAAAATCAGCTAATTCATACACACAAATAAGTAAATCTCATACATTTTGTACTCTGCAGCTGGTAAAAAAAGGAATTTGAAACACATTAAGGGAAAACCATTTTATAGTATACTGAATCCTTTAAGGATTCCTAATACAGGTAATACCCTTAAGGCTTAAACCACATAATCTTGCATTATAACCGTTTAATAAACTAGAACATTGCAGGAGCAAAATCATTTTCCATGGCGGTTTTGGCTAAAGTAATACATACAATATTGGACAAAAACCAATCTGGATACCTCCTGGAGTATTTCATTGGCCAAGAATCTGCTGTCTCCCTCTTCCACCTGTGGGTTGGTTATAGAAGTCACATGTCCAAGATCCCCTGAAATGAAGGATAAATGTTACTTTGGCATCTAATTTATTAGTAAGTCCCTAATACATTCTGACTCACGATAATGTTATTCTTTGACTTCACTGTATTAAGAAGTTTCCCCAACTATGTGAAGCAATATTTGTATTGAATTTTTTTTTTTTTTTAAACTACCCATTCATACATAGGATATAGTAGAACAACCATAAAGTCAGAAACAATGAAAATTATAGCTTCATGCACTTTATTATAGGCCGATTAAGATTGAAATTTGATAGTTATATTTTCAAATAGAACTTTAAAGAATGCTATTAAAAGCAAATCTAGATTGCAGACATATTGAAATAATGCAGATCTAGGTGTCTAATGCCATTTTAATAAAGCTTACAGATCTTCTAAAGTATTTAAAAGACCAGCATTAAACTTACAGGAGATTTCATTTGAACTATATAGAAGTCTGTGTATAGACAGGCTAGCTAGACAATGTTGTTTGAGTCTAATGTTATCAGTGATAGTGAGATTTTATATCATTTATTTGTATAGAACCCTCAAAAGGGAGAGGTTGTCCTTGTGTTAAAGCTCTCCCACAAATAAATTGTACAGAAAAGAATGGTTACTACACAAGCCTTGCTGTTTAAACATTTAATAACTCACCAATTTTATAAAAGACACCAGCAGAGGAAATCTCATCTTCACCATCACTCTCATCATGGCTTGCCTCAGTCATTTTCCGGCAGATAAAAATGTTACCTATAGATTAGAAGACAGCACTGCACATACTTCCTAGTAATCACAAAAAAATAGATACAATTCTCATGGCAAGGGCATTTATTAACCTCTTCACTACCAGGACTGTCAGAAGAACTTAGGAAATATGCTAAAAATTCTCTGGTATTTAGGCCATCACTCCATATATTTCATTCCACCATTTCACAAACTTTGGGTTTCTCACTGAAATTTACATACTGCATGTGCAATCATGACACAAATGGTTGTAAAAGCTTCTCTGGGACCCCCTTTATTTAGAAATAGACATGCATGGCTTTGCCATTGCTTTTTGGCAATTAGGAGGCTATTAATTGCAGCCAGTCACCACACCTCTGAAATTCCTGAAGGTGTTAGCTTGTAAAGTTAATTTTAAGCTTGTAAAGGTAATTTTAAGCTTAGTTTAGAGATTACCCTCCCACCCCGATCCCTTCAAAACAGCTCTCTTTGTGCTGAGGAATCATTGAAGGGGATGCAGTAACCCTACCTGCATGCACCATAAAAGCATTTATAATTTTCTACACCCACAAGTTGCTGAAGCCAGGTACATTTTATTGTTCTAGCTCCCAGTAGCACACTGCTGCTCTTGAGCCTACCCATGTGTGCTATTCAACAAAGGATACCAAGAGAATGAAGCAAATTAAATAAAACTTGAATATTTAAAGGCAAGATTTTAAACTTGCATGGTTATGACAGCATGCAATCGCAATGTTCCTTTAAACCATAAGATAAAGTGGAGAATGGCTCAAATGGGCACTACGGGATAAACAGATTATTAAGAGAAGGACACTGAAAAGTTACAATACCAGATTATTAATGAAGGCAGTTTTGATAGTGCCATCTAGCAAGGAACATGGCAATACTGCTGTCCTCACTATCTGGTTCCAGACTTCACTCAATGTCTTATGTGGAGATTTAACCATACCCTCCCAACTTACATTTCTTGCTGAAAAAAACTTAAAAGGGACAAGACCAATTGTTGAAGCAGGGGGGGGGGGCTCCAATTAGAATTTTTTTTGGGGTACTAGAGGTCTCAACTTGGCCTGGAGTTCATAAACTAAATCACCCGTGCCCAGTCAGCCACTTGAGCAAACAGGCATTTGAGGCTCTTGAGGGTTGAAGACTAATCTGCACTTTCCCTAAGGGAGATTTGTACGTCCCTGAAACATCACAATAAATATTGCATTTAACAAATACTGAGTGTAGTTTGGCTGTTTTGCAAGTTATCACTGCTTATCTTCATTTATATCTATTTTATGAATAATTCAACTTTAAAAAGCAATGAGTTTGCCAAGGGCTCTTAAGTGGGTATTTTTTTTTATATTATAAATATAAAAAGGATTTAAGTGATTTTGAAACTAGACAAGAAAAATGTTTTGCATAAATCTATAGGTGCAGATTGTTTACTAGCTGATTAGTTATGTATCAAGTATTTTATACCCCCCTATAAAAAGTGGCTTTTAGTCATTCTTTTATTAATTCTGGTACTGACTTGGTTTGATATCCATGTGGACCAGCCCAGAGCTGTGTATGTACTTCAGTCCCATGGACACCTGCAATGTAATCTCCTTCAGCTCCTGCTCGGACACAGTGCAGCCAGACTTTATATTCTCTGTTATAAGATCCTGCAGACTTCCACCTAAGGGCAATTACAGGGACCGTATCAACAACTCAGCCATGAAATGTTATATTTAGTCTTCCAGCAAGTAGGCAAACTACGGCAGCGTCTACTGTAGGCAAACTACGGCAGCATCTACTGTAGGCAAACTACGGCAGCATCTACTGTAGGCAAACTACGGCACTCAAAAAAGAAAAACCTCTATAGATTGGAAAGCTCCATATTCTAAATAAGTTTAGAAACTAAATTGTTTTCAGATTCCAAAAAAAAAAAAACATGCCAAATACTAGGGCTTCCTTAAACATATGTAAAGTTAGTCTTAGTGACTGACAAATTAGAACAAATCTGTTCTTGCTTTACATTAAATTCCTATTTCTCAGCTTCCCATTGGAATTCCTTAGTCTGTGAAATGTACATGGGAAAATTACATCTTAATTGGGGCTACACAAGGTTTAATGTCTTCAGCATTAATACTTACAATAAAGATTCGAGTATAAGTAAAAATTACAAAAAAAGGTACAATGACAGTTTTTAAAAAGACCAGATTTTGATTTGTCCACCTGTTGACCAAATATCAGCTTAGAGGTTACTTGTATTCAGTAGTTCTTGTTTGTATACATTGAGCAAACAAAGCTCTTCACAAGAGTATTACCGTTGCAGTACTCATTCTGAATGATCATGTGATCCTCCTCGGCCCAGGCTGAGTAATAACGCACCACATGTGGGTGATGCCCCAACACTGCATGAGCATAGACTTCCCGCAAGGCCAGCTGTCTGCAGACAGAAAATTGCATTTAAGCAAAGTGAATGGGTATTTAATCTTTCAGTGTATAGAAAACCAAATATCAAGAACCCCCCTTTAACTAGAATTGTACTCACTCATTTGTGGACCCAGCTAGTGGCCTCTTAGAGCGTTTGATGGCATAGAAACATCCATCCAGTCGCTTGACGCACTTGTAGACGCATCCAAACTCTCCGGCTCCAATTTTTTCTATCTCCAAAAACTCAGACTTGTAGCGAGAAACCATGTTGCTGTCTCGTAGCGCAAATCTCTGCGGAGGTAAGTACAAAAGTGTTTGAAAGAGGACGACTATAATGGGTAATGTTAATCTACAAATACTTAGCTGAAATACAGATGCCAAGGGCTGCATTTTTTGTACGTCTCAGCTACAAGCTCTTGTATATAAAAGAAACCACAGGAAGGACAAACTTAAGGGCAGTCAACAGATGTGCATTAAAAAAAAAAATTTAATTCCCATATTTGTTGCATTCATTTAAAAATAAACCAAATGTGAGGAAAAAAAAAATCAGTTGATTCATTACTCTAAACATTGAAGGGGGGGGGGAGTTAATTTCTAAGCTTTTAGTAATTTTCATTTAACAATTCAGCAATGTTCTTATCAGATAATTGATCTTATTAACGATCAAGTATGTAAGCTTCACTTTTGTTCTTGGCCAGTCCTGACCCTAATTAAATAAAGTGCTGCTGCTGGTTTGTAGCAGTAGCTACTATAAGTTTAAGACTGTCCAGCTGCTCCTTAAAGAAGTTTACCATAGGAAATAAGAAGCAAATAGATTTTAGCTAAGTTCCGTACAAACCCATCAATGAATATTGGAAAGAAAAAGAAAAAAAAAAGAAAAAGAAAAAATTATGTTCATAATAAAATTGGTCTGCACATCTGGTCACATTGTTTTTGCTCACATGCAGAATATAAAATCCAGAAACTATTTACTAAACATCCCCACTTGATGTTCCCTATATCAAGACATGCATAAGTAGTAACTAATTGCTACAGATTTTGTTTGGGGAATTTTATTTTTGCACCTCCACCCCCCCCCCTTCCCCTGGTGTTCAAATAGGAATTAAATATTATAATAGGGCAAACCAATTATGAATGTAAAACCAGGGGGCTATATTAATTTAGACACAGACAGAAGAAGAGGGAACAGGACAAAGGGAGATTTAAAAAAGTAACATTGTACACTAGATTTTTCTTTGTATAAATGTTTTGTAGATGATTTATATAGCCCACCTGGGAATGTTTTTGTAAAAAAAAAAGCAAAACTATACATTAAGAACATTGTGCTGATTTTCAGACTCCCAACAAGTCCTAGTGTGTCAGATATCTATATGCGTTTACCTTCTCCTGCTGACTCCTGTTTATGTTGTGCGTGTTTTCATATGCTGGGAGGGGGGAGTGACTGCTCTCCTTGTTTTGAGCCCCTTTCACTGTGTGTCCCAGACTAACATTATCAGTGCTAACTATTTTACGTTTTAAAAAAGTTTTAATACTGGATTTTGATATCAGTGCATTCTTCTTTATAACTGTCTATTACATGTAGTTATATAAACATTAGTGTATACTGTCCCTTTAAAGGCTAGACCCAAGATAAATATAACCAACCCAGGTGGTGTTAATATAAGGAACCAAAGTATCACTTTGTTAAAGGGCCACTAAAGTAAAAATTAAAGCTTCACAATTCATATAAAGCATGCAATTTAAAAAATAAAAAAAATACTTCCATTATAAAAACGTATTGAAAAAAAGAGAAAAAAAAAATTGTATAAGTTCGACAAAGAAGTCAGTACAGTCATCCGAAACTCGTACAATATAGGTCAAGTTAACTAACAAATTGTGCTCAGTATATGGGCTCCAGCTCCTACTGAGCAAAGTGCTATTACAATGTCTTTGTATTGTGTATTCGTCAATTATTCAGTTCTACTGTATTTAGTGATCCTTTTAAAGGGACATGAAACAAACTCATGTTTTAGATGCAATTTTAAACAACTTTCCAAATTACGTTTTAATACTTTGCTCTCTTTGTTGAAAATTATAGCTGCTGATTGGTAGCTGCACATTATGCCTCTTGTCATGTGTTCAGCTAGCTCACAGTATTGCTGTTCTTTCAATAAAGGATAGCAATAGAATGCAGCAACATTAATAGAAGTAAATTTTAAAGTTCTTTACAAATGTGTGCTCCATCTGAATCATGAAAGAAATGTGGGGTTTCGTTGTCCTTTTTATAAAATAAAACAAAAAATCCTCATCACCGACACCTCATTTTTTTAACTCATCCAGTCTTCATTCTTACTGCAGTGTAAAAATGACATTTGTGCCCTGTCTGGCAGATGTGGTATAGAGCACACGGCTTAGAAAGACAATGTGATTTCAATTTGTTGGTTATAGCCAAGATGTATACAAAATGCCTAAATGCTTTACCTTAAAGCGATAGGAAAGTAAAACACACAATTTATGTAAGAACTTACCTGATAAATTCATTTCTTTCATATTGGCAAGAGTCCATGAGCAAGTGACGTATGGGATATACAATCCTACCAGGAGGGGCAAAGTTTCCCAAACCTCAAAATGCCTATAAATACACCCCTCACCACACCCACAATTCAGTTTAACAAATAGCCAAGAAGTGGGGTGATAAAGAAAGGAGTAAAAAGCATCAGAGGAATCTGGAAATAATTGTGCTTTATACAAAAAAATCATAACCATAAAAAGGGTGGGCCTCATGGACTCTTGCCAATATTAAAGAAATTAATTTATCAGGTAAGTTCTTACATAAATTATGTTTTCTTTCATGTAATTGGCAAGAGTCCATGAGCTAGTGACGTATGGGATATCAAATACCCAAGATGTGGAACTCCACGCAAAAGTCACTAGAGAGGGAGGGATAAAAATAAACAGCCAGGGGGCGTGTCCGAGCAGCGTACCTAGCAGGACGCATCTACTGAGAGCTCTGAAAGAAACCTCAACAATCCGCCGATTAAAGAGCATTTAACAGCCAAATCAAGCTTATAATTAGGCATATAACAGCCGCAGTGGACACAATAGAAACATTATACAGCTTGATTCCTGTTTTCATGACATCAGGGCTACAGATCGGCAAGTTAAGACCTAAGGCGGCGGCCTACATATAGGTAAGGGAGAAATCTACAAATATAACTTCAGTGTATATGCACTCAGCTGAAAACTAAAATGGCGGGACAATGTTTTACACAGGACTCTGACCCACGCCTAGAAAGATTTGAACGCCTTATGACCCAGCTGATGGACAAGGCCCCTTACGATTATTTAATACTACGGGTGCCCCCTGCCGCAACTGATCCAACTGAAGCAAAGCACATCGGAGGCACAACACCCGCACCCCACATGGTGTCACAAATCACAAAGAGGCCCGCAAGCAGTACAGAGAGATGCAAAGGCAGCTTGCAAAGAAAAGAGGGGAACCCAGCTTAAAATGAGCCTAAAAGAGATCACCTGGCAGAGAGTACCCTCATCAAGAGAACCGACCCCATGGCTAACGAGCAGAAAGGTAATGCAGCTCACGGTGGGGCGGAGACCAGACATTGCCAGGAAGGTGCTGTGTCCATTGGAGTCGGAAGGTTTTGCGACCCGCAGCACATCGGAGACTCCTTGGAAGCTGATGGAACGACTCCCTGCATTTTAGCTACCACACAGGCACCAGTATCGCTCACGTTTACTTAAAGCAGATGGGACATGTGTTTTGGTGCTCTGCGGGGGCCACATCTCTAGATCCGGGGTAGGGTAGCATGCGGATACTCTCTCTGGCAGGAACGCTTAGCCCAACATGATGCTACCTATACCCACAGGGTAAATGTATTATAGTTAATTTACCACTAGATCTCCTGGCAACTTGTGGCATGAACTGTCCATCAGCTTTATATACAGCCATATCTTCAAGTCTAGCAAAGACTGGTAGCATTAGGCTGCATGAATAGGATTAACAGTATAAAGTTGTATTATAACAGCGCCTGGTCATCTGCAATAAAAGGCTCAGGGATTTACCTTTCTAAAACCCCCTTAGTATAACATGTGACAAATACTCTCATATCCTACATTGTATATAGTATTTTTACCCTATAAGGAGCTGGATAGAGTGTTTTTGGCCTTTAATTACTATAAATCACTACATTATAAAACTCCCTGGGACCCATGTGCCGATTTAAAACCTTAAAGCCTTGCACAAAAAGTGAGGAATACTAGTGAAGGTATACATCTATGTTCTGTTATATTAACTGTTATGAGTGTTGATAATTGTATATCCCTATGTTGATTTTGTTTTTGCACAGTGCAAACCCTCAGTTTATCTCTCTCCTGCTGAATGTTAACCCCAAGGACTTAAACAAGCATCAAGTCTGGTCCAAGAGAGACCTGTATAGCTATTAATGGGGCTGAAAATGGAGGACTTTCAATATTGTAGATTAATTGCAGTTAGATTTGACATGTTAATTTCTTGTATTATGTCTAACATACAAACTGCCTGTGTCACTTTTCCTCAATAAAAAAATAAATAAAATAAAAAATAAAAAAAATTAAACAGCCAAATGCTGAAAAAAATAATCCACAACCCAAAATATAAATTATTCTCATGAAGGAAAGAAAAACTTAAAACATCAGCAGAAGAATCAAACTGAAACAACTGCCTGAAGAACTTTTCTACCAAAACAGCTTCTGAAGAAGCAGATACATTAAAATGGTAGAATTAAGTAAATGTATGTAAAGACTACCAAATTGCCTCTTGCAAATTTGAACAACTGAAGCTTCATTCTTTAAAGCCCACGAAATGGCAACTGATCTAGTAGAATGAGCTGAAATTCTCTGAAATGGGGCCTGACCCGACTCCAAATAAGCTTGAAGAATCAAAAAGCTTTAATCAACAAACCAAGGAAATAACAGAAGTTTTTCTGACCTTTCCTAGGACCAGAAAATATAACAAATAGACTTGACGTCTTTGGATGTAGTGAGAGCTTTGAAATATTATATTTAAGCTACTAAGATTTTACTAAGAAAGAAAAAATCTTTCCAAAGAATTCTTAGGATTAGGACACAAGGAAGGAACAACAATTTCTCTAGTAATGTTGTTAGAATTCACAACCTTAGGAAAAAATAGAAATGAAGTCCGCAAAAACAGCCTTATCCTGATGAAAAAACAGAAAAGGAGATTCACAAGAAAAAGCAGATAGCTCAGAAACTCTTCTAGCAGAAGAGATGACCAAAAGGAACAATACTTTCAAAGTAGTAAAATGTCCAAAGAATGCATAGGCTCAATATGGAGGAGCCTGTAAAGCCTACAAAACCAATTTAAGACTCCAAGGAGGAGAGATTGATTTTATGACAGACTGAAATACAAACTAAAGCCTGTACAAAACCGTGAATATCAGGAAGTTTAGCAATCATTCTGTGAATGACACAGAAAGAGCAGAGATTTGTCCCTTCAAGGAACTTGCAGACAAAACCTTATCCAAACCATCCTGAAGAAACTGAAAAATTCTTGCAACTCTAAAAGAATGCCAAGAGAATGAGAAGAATATCATAAAATGTAGGTCTTCCAAACTCAATAAATCTTTCTAAAGACAGATTTACGAGCTTGTAACATAGTATTAATCACGGAGTTAGAAAAACCTCTGACTCAGCACTAAGCGTTCAATTTCCATACCTTCAAATTTAATGATTTGAGATCCTGATGGAAAAACGGACCTTGAGACAGTAGGTCCGGCCTTAACGGAAATGGCCAAGGTTGGCAACAGGACGTCCGAACAAGATCCGCATACCAAAACCTGTGGGGCCATGCTGGAGCCACCAGCAACACAAACAATTGTTCCATGATGATTCTGGAAATCACTCTTGGAGGAAGAACTAGAGGCGGGAAAATATAAGCAGGTTAATAACACCAAGTAAGTGTCAGCACACCCACTGCTTCCACCTGAAAATCCCTGAAGCTGGACAGGCATCTGGGAAGTCTCTTGTTTAGATGAGAGGCCATTAGATCTGTGGAAGACCCCATATCTTGAAAAATCTGAGAAAACACATCTGGATAGAGGAACCACTCCCCAGGATGTAAAGTCTGAGCTAATCCGCCTCCCAATGTCTATATCTGGGATATGCACCGCAGAAATTAGACAGGAGCTGGATTCCGCCCAAGCAAGTATCCAAGATACTTCTTCATAGCTTGTGGACTATGAGTCCAACCCTGCTGATTGACAAATGACACTGATAGTCTGTTAAAAAATAAATGAACAGTTCTCTCTTCAACAAAGGCCAAAACTGAAGAGCTCTGAAAATAGCACGGAGATCTAGAATAATGATTGGTAATCTCGCCTCTTGAGATTTCCAAAACCCCTTGTGCTGTCAGAGATCCCCAAACAGCTCCCCAACCTGAAAGACTTGCATCTGTAGAGATCATAGTCCAGGTTAGCTGATCAAAGAAGCCCCTTGAACTAAACATTGGTGATTTACCACCATGTCAGAGTGTCAAATATTGGGATTTAAGGATATTAATTGAGATATCTTAATATAATCCCTGCACTATGGATTGCAGCAACAAAGCTGGAGAGGTCTCATGTGAGAACGAGCAAAGAGAAATGCGTCCAATGCTGCAGTCATGAGACCTAAATTTTCCATGCACATAACCACTGAAGGAAATGACTGAGACTGAAGGTGCCGACAGACTGCAACCACTTTCAAACGTCTTGTCTGTTAGAGACAGAGTCATGGACACTGAATCTATCTGGAAACCTAAAAAGGTGACCCTTAGTCTGAGGAATCAAGAAACTTTGGTAAATTGATCCTCCAACCATGTTTCCGAAGAAACACTGGTTGATTAGTGTGAGATTCTGCAGAACGGAGGACTGAGCTAGTACCAATATCATCCAAATAAGGAAACACCGCAATACCCTGCTCTCTGGTTTCTATAAAGCAGGGCACCAAAAACTTTTAAAGATTCTTTGAGCGGCTGCTAATCCAAAAATGGAAAATCAACGAATTGGTAACGCTTGTCTAGAAAAGAGAATCTCAGGAACTGATAATGATCTGAATGAATCAGAATATAAAGCTATACATCCTGCAATTCAATATGAACCTAAAATGTCCTTGTTGAATAAAAAGCAGAATAGTCCTTAAAGACACCATTTGAAAATTAGTATTCAAAATTTTCAGATCCAGAATTGGTCTGAATGAAATTTCCTTCTTTGACACCAGACATTGTCCCTGAAAAGGAACTGGCATGACTACCCCTGAAACACTTCAGAAAAACCTAAGCTTTAACTGGATTTGCTGGGATAAGTGAGAGAAAAAACATCTTCTCACAGGAGGATTTATTCAGAATCCTATTCGAAACCCCTGAGAGACAATACTCTGAAACCATTGATTTGGACCGAAGTATCCAAAATATTCTTGAAAAAAACCTTAATCTGCCCCCTACCAGCTGAGCAGGAATGAGAGTTGCACCTTCATGCGGACTTAGGGGCTGGCTTTTTGGTTTCTTAAATAGGTTGGAATTATTCCATTTAAAGAAGGTTTCCAAATTGAAACAGATTCCATAGGGAAGGATTAAGTTTTTGTTCCTTATTTGAAAAAAAGAATGAAAACAATTTAGAAGCTTAATATTTACCTTTAGGTCTCTTATTACCTTGGGAAGAAGAAATAGCATTCCAAGATTTAAGCCTCAAACTCTTGTAGCTAAGAATAGCTATAGACCGAGATCTAACATCAATCTTAATATCAAAAAAAGGCATCAGAACTGATTAGTATGTTGCAGAAAGCGAACAATACTAAAGAAATCAGAATCCAATTCTTGTTGCGCTAAATCTCCAACAAAAAAGTTGATGCAGCTGCAACAGCCAAAGAAAATGCAGGCCTGAGACTACCTGAATATAAATAAGTTTTCCTTAGATAAGATTCAAGTCTCCTATCTAAAAGAACTTTAAAGGGACAGTCTAGTATAAACTAAACTTTCATTATTCAGATAGGACTTAATTTTAATCAACTTTAAAATTTACTTTTTATCATCAAATTTGCTTTTTTTCTCTTGGTATTCTTAGTTTAAACTAAACATAGGTAGGCTCATATGCTAATTTCTAAGCCTTTGAGGGCTGCCTCTTATCACATGCTTTTTAAATCTCTTTTCAACACAAAGAGACAGAAAGTACATGTGGGCCATATAGATAACACAGTGTTCAGGCACAGGGGGTTATTTAAGATCTAGCACAATACAATGCTAAATGCAAGACAATAGATAATAAACAGTCACAGTCATGTGATCAGGGGGCCGGAAGAAGGTTCCTAGATACAAGGTAATCACAGAGGTAAAAAGTATATTAATATAACTGTGTTGGTTATGCAAAACTGGGGAATGGGTAATAAAGGGATTATCCATCTTTTAAAACAATAACAATTCTATGGTAGACTGTCCCTTTAAGCACTATCTACCATAGGAATAGTGGTACATTCAGCAAGAGTAGAAATAGCCCCAACAAGATGAGGATCTTTTCCCAAAACTCTATAGAAATTGCTGGTAAAAAGATACAATTTTTTTAAAACCTTGAAGAAGGAATAAAATAAGTACCCCGCTAATTCCATTCCTTAGAAATCATAAGAGAAATAGCATCAGGAACGGAAAAAACCTCTGGAGCAATCACAGGAAGTTTAAAAAACAGAATTTACTAGTTCTAATATCAAGAGCACTAGTTTCCATGATATCCAAAATAATTAACACCTTTACACAAAGAACGAAAATACTTCATATTAAATAAATAAGTAGATTTCTTGACCTTTTATGTCGTCAAGCTCCGGCCCCTTAAACCCCACGAAACACCCCCATACCATCCTTCCAACAACCACCCTCATAAATAACAGACAACAGACTTAGCTTTGGTACAAATTGGCCGCAGCCCTTTATTCAATAAAACTTTGTAAAAACTTTAATAACTCGATAAATAAAAGTGCAAATAACTGTAAACATTTTACACATCAACCAACAGCGGTGCTAGTCCTTCTTGATTTCCATATCTTTTAACTATGGCCGTAATTCCTTTTACTGGACCCAACCGTGCAAGTGGTTGGGCCCGTCAGCGATCATCCATATAAGTTTCTAAGGAACCCCGTGCCCTTAGAAACCCCCATCTTGAATTCCCCCATGGGAAAGCAAAATACCACCACACTTAACCATTGGCCATAATTGTTCTGTAATTTAAGGGCTAGCACCCCCGCCTTCCAACTGCGACAAAAACCTAAAATGACAAATATAAAACACGCCTCTCACACAAATATCAGGGATGGGTGGGAGGGAGATGTTTTCTCAACTCCTACAAATATCAATCTGCTGGTTTTCCCGCTCAGCCCACATCTTTAGCACTTTGCCTACAGCTCCTCCTATAGCACCTCCTACCCCATACAGGGCCTCTTCCTCCCCAGGTCAAAGCTCCCTCTATCTATGCTTCGCCCCGCCTCCAGGAGCCACTTGACCTTTTATGTCGTCAAGCTCCGGCCCCTTAAACCCCACGAAACACCCCCATACCATCCTTCCAACAACCACCCTCATAAATAACAGACAACAGACTTAGCTTTGGTACAAATTGGCCGCAGCCCTTTATTCAATAAAACTTTGTAAAAACTTTAATAACTCGATAAATAAAAGTGCAAATAACTGTAAACATTTTACACATCAACCAACAGCGGTGCTAGTCCTTGATTTCCATATCTTTTAACTATGGCCGTAATTCCTTTTACTGGACCCAACCGTGCAAGTGGTTGGGCCCGTCAGCGATCATCCATATAAGTTTCTAAGGAACCCCGTGCCCTTAGAAACCCCCATCTTGAATTCCCCCATGGGAATGCAAAATACCACCACACTTAACCATTGGCCATAATTGTTCTGTAATTTAAGGGCTAGCACCCCCGCCACCGACTGGCCTGACGCCTCAGCCCAGTCCCGCCAACCCTCCAACCGCACACAGTGCCTCCTTAAAATTAAAGATAAACAGCTGCAGACCACAGTCATTCAAATGCACCCCATCGGGCAGATAGAACTCACCCAATCCAACCTCAGCTAAGTCTGAGTAGTCCACCACCACACCAAGTCTCTGCACAAATGCCCCCATGATCCTATTTACTAGACCCCATGAGCCGTCGATTAACATCCCCTTGACAAATTTTTAAGCATTCAACACTTAAAGAATACACAGACACCTTATGTTTGAAAAAATACTGGCCACAGCCCGTTTAGTAAATAACAAGTTTAAAAGACACCAAATACATAACTCCTTAACCATGTAAACTCAGCCAACTATGAAGATGCTAGCTCCCAAACTTAATTCACTAACCTCCATTTACTTGTTGACCGGGCCGTATATAAATTCACCTGGACTTAAATAAGCCCGTTATTTCTTTACAAACCCCAAGCTCCAAGGAACCCCGTGTCCAAGAAGCTACTTAACCTGCTCGCCCACCCCATGGGGAGGCTAACCCACCACACATTGCACTCCACGCATAAGGCTGCAACCAGCTTGTTCAGCTCCTGCCTCCTGGTAAGGCCATAATGGAGCCATTCCATCCCCCAACCAATCTCGTAACCATGGTAGACCATACAACGGTTAAAACCCTGGAAAAGCTCCCAAAAAACTTCCCCACACCACCTTAATCTTACTCACCAGGCTTCCCCGAGTCAACCAAAATCATTACCCTGGCCTGGACCACTAGTACCCCCCTATACTGGAACAATTCAGCGTAAACCACCACCGGCGGCAACATGCAAGCCAATATGGGGGCCCCGTACTCCAAACCCTCCAATAGTATTGCTGCTTATCAAAAACCCAGGCTGGAGGCCCTCCTTCTCAACCAGAGCCACACACCAGGGACAAATAATAATAAATCGGCCCACTACCCACATGTTTACCAGAACTACGACAATCTGAACGGAACAACCATAAACAAATGAAACACCCAAAATACTAGACACCCTCCAACAAAAGAGCCTAGAATAACCTCCACTTACCCACACCTTTTGCCACCAAACTCCCTACAGCAGCTTCAGTGGCTGCCCAAATTCTCAAGGAAAATGAACACTTTGAAACCGTGGTAGCCACGTGCCACATAACCCAGCCATATATCCCAGGTGACAAATCAGCAGGAGTCCCATCCTCCACAACCCTTGTAGCAAAAAACCCCAACACCTGAATTGACACCATCTCCAATGCCCCTAACTTAAATCAATCCATTCCATTCCGCTCAAAATTTTATCATAGGTGAACCCCGTTTTCGTGCTACTGAAGCCACACCGGGAATACTCTCCCTACTCCGTTCGCCCATGGCGAGAACTCCAAGGAGCGATGCCACCAGAAATTCGAAAATGCAATGGCCAGTGAGTTATAAAACCAGGGATGTGCATCGCTCCCATCAACCCATGGAAACACAGCCATAGCAATCCAACTGCCCTCAACAATTCAATGACCGTGTGATTAGGGGTGGGGGGGGAGCAGATACTATGTCCCTGCTGACACCACCCCCCAGCCACAATCTTCAGCCATTCTATAACATCATCCCTGATGCATGACAGGCAAGGGTATTGGCAGGCCAGGCAAATAGAAACCCATACAGGATAACAAGTATCACCTTTGCTCCTTTATGGCTCATTCACGTACATGAACCAGCTGATTCCATGTATTAAAGTGGACATATACCGGTGTCTTTATCTTATCTGCAGGTATAATCAGATCTCATTACTGTATCACATTGTGTACATATACATGTGTCTGTATCTTATATCTGTAGGTATAATCAGACCTCATTACGTTATCACACTGTGTACATATACATGTGTCTTTTTCTTATATCTGTAGGTATAATCAGATCTCATTACTGTATCACATAGTGTACATATACATGTGGCTTTATATGAGATCTGTAGGTATAATCAGATCTCATTACTGTATCACATAGTGTACATATACATGTGTCTGTATCTTATATCTGTAGGTATAATCAGATCTCATTACTTTATCACACTGTGTACATATACATGTGTCTTTATATGATATCTGTAGGTATAATCAGATCTCATTACTTTATCACATTGTGTACATATACCTGCGCCTGTATCCCATATCTGTAGGTATAATCAGATCTCATTACTGTATCACATTGTGTACCTATTGGCCACAAACTGATCCCCATACTTGTATAGAACAATGTGAAATTAACACTTTATTACCCCATCTCCTCCTTACCCCACTGGGAGTGCAATGTCCACTACAAGCTATGTCAACACAGTTTGGCCTTAAAGCCAAATCTAAGGATGGTTGGGTATACTATAGTGGAATTACCCTTTTACATCAACCTATATAAGGGTAATTGAAATACTTGTGACAATTCAATACATCCCACCAGGCAGAGTGGACCCCTGGGAAAACCACAGGTGGAAAACACCCTGAGTAAAATTGTCCCTTCAAGATAAAAGTATGTTAAATACTACCAATAGGACCCGACGCCGACACGGAAATCCCCTCACCAGAGGAAATACCACAATCATATTAGTGATCTCAAAACAGTAAATTCATAGTTGCAATGCAAGATCCGAGTATCCTCCGAAAGAGGGCGATATCCAATCGCCATACACATATATATATCATAGTATCCACATCATCAGGCATATGCAAAGCACCAACAGAGCTTGCAATGCTATAAAGTTAGTCTGAACCCAAGGTAATTTTTTAGAGATCAAAACTTTTAGAGGGTCTGCACAAAGTTTTACTGCTGCAGTCTACCCTTAGGAAGATGATGTACAACCCTCTTGGCTTATGCTAGAACTGTACCCTATTAGTGTCACATTATACTACCTAACATAAGTAATGGTGCCACCGACAGTGCTGTGACCCCTTTTGTAATGAAAGAGATTGTAACATATGAACTCCCGTACAATGAAAGAATACCCACCATATCATGACACACATCCTTCAGAGGAATACATTGGAAAAAACCCTAGAGAATAATTCTCAAATGATAAATGATTGCATGGACCATTTGTCTAATGTACATATTAAATCCTATAAATTATAGAAATACATTTATATGACAACACATACACATGATTATATCCACCAAAGGAAAGAAAACATAAAATTATTTTAAAAGGCACAGACTACATCATAATTTCCATTTTTTTTTTTTTTTTAAAACAAACTAGATAATCCCTTACTTGTTCCCAAGTTTTGCAAAATGCCAACTGGAATAAAATGTGTTACCTTTGTGATTATCTTATATCTAAACCTCTGCAGGCAGCTCCCTTATCTCAGTGCTTTGCCAGACATGCAGGTTGGCCACTCATTGCCAACTCCTAAATACCTCCACGGGAGTAAGCGCAATGTTATCTAAATGAAACCCAGTATGTAGGTCTGTCTAACTGTGTCAAACTTTCAAATTGCTCTGAGCCAAGAGGTGGTTCCAATAGTTTATAAAATTAGTTTGAGCCTACTTAGGTTTAGCTTTTCAACATTACCAACAAGGGAAAAAGGCAAATCCAATGATAAACTTCCACTAGAAAGTTGTTTAGAATTTCAAGCCACATCCAAATCAAGAAAATGCAATTATTTTGGCAAAACTGACCCTTAATGAGATTATAAGCAACATACAGTTAACCACCACTAGATGGCAGACAAACAAATGAAATCTTAGAAAATAAGCAAAACTGTTCCAAGCCCTGAATGCAGAGCAGAGAGTGAAACCAGCACACCATGACAACAAGTAATAAAGTTATACTGACACTGTATATAATATGTATATCCCCTTATTGGCCCAAACCAACATGGAGATAAAACAACAAAACGAAAAACTTCCCATCTAAAAGAGAAAACCTCCTGGTAGCATAGGGTAGCATATCCCATAAGGAATATCATCCACCTCCCCTTAATCAGCCACTGTTTTTATTTTACTAACTAAATGCAACAATATATACCCCCCACTGATCCAGCACAGAGCGATATCGCGCCAAAAAGGACCAGCGGCGGGAAGGTTAACCCCCGCCCCTGGATCTCACATAGCAAGTGCTCCCCATACAGTCAAGCACAATAAACCTGAAATATGTCCCATAACATTTAAGACAGCATGCAGCACCATGCCCAATGTAAAGAAAATCCCCTACGACACGCACCCACATGCACAAGTATAGCAGCCAAACTAATAAAAGCACTACAATGGCAGCGAGTGTTTTTTATGTCACCCTGAGAATAAAAGGGGGGCATGTATCCCACGTGTCAGTAACCAAACTGTAAGCTAGTGAGTACCAGGCAATCTAAGGGAAAAGAGGGGAGTTCAAGCATACTCTAACTGTAACAACAAGCAGAGCTGCATGAAATCAATTAGGAGCCGTTGCAGTCACTGGCCCCTCAGTTAAACAGCGCTGTATCTCCATAAAGGCATATGGTCTGTGCAGCCCTAATGCCCCCAGAGTCACTACTGCAAATACTGGTGTACCTCTATCACATATTCAAACACCCAAAAAATCCTCAGACTGCAAATACCGGTGTACCTCTATCACATATTCAAACACCCAAAAAATCCTCAGACTGCAAATACCGGTGTTCTATGTCCCAGCACTAACAACCCCATGCACGCCACTAACATTCTCTTACCGCTCTCAGTCTGCTGCTCCAAACTAATCCTGTGAGAGACAAGACAGACTCTCTAGTGCTGCAAAGGCTGACACTGCAGATTGCCAGATTCAAGCACGGACCCAGTGCAGGGAAAACCCCCTCCTCATTAGAGACAATAAATACCTCGCATACCAACTCAGCAGTTGAATGGAAGCAAACTGTCAAATGTCCCCTTATCAGTCAGGCAATAAAGGCAGAAAATACATTACTGCCGTGCCTGTGAGGGGAATAAAAGCCAGTCACACTAATCTAAACTCTTCCAAATCAGATACTGTCCCCGAGCTCAAGGAGTGGGATTAACCCCTAATGTGCTTAAACCCTCTACCCATGAAGGATAAGCAATTACCTTAAGGGCTCCAGCTGCAGGGGCAGGACAGACAAGACAAAGCTTCTTGCTGTCATGAAGAAGATGTTTTCTCAACTCCTACAAATATCAATCTGCTGGTTTTCCCGCTCAGCCCACATCTTTAGCACTTTGCCTACAGCTCCTCCTATAGCACCTCCTACCCCATACAGGGCCTCTTCCTCCCCAGGTCAAAGCTCCCTCTATCTATGCTTCGCCCCGCCTCCAGGAGCCACTTAGTGTCAATATCTGAGGAAAGATCTTCTGAATCAGATAGATCCTCATCAGAAAAGGATAATTCATTACATTGTCGGTCATTTGAAATTTCATCAACCTTATGAGAAGTTTTAAAGACCTTTATAATAATTAGAAGGCGGAATTAGCAGACAAAAGCCTTCTGAATAGAATCAGAAACAAATTCTTAAAATTTCATTAGGTATAACATGTACATTAAAAGTTGAAGGAACAACAGTAAATGTACTATAAACTGATGGATACAATATCTGCATGTAAAAAGTTTATCATACAATGACATTCGGAAATATAATGCACTTAGCTTTAGAAGAACCGACATCAGGCAGCAAAGTTCCAACAGATACTTCTGAGGCAGGATGAGATTGAGACATCTTGCAAAATGTAAAATAAAACAAAGCAAAATTTGTCAATTTCCTTATATGACAGTTTCAGGAATGGGAAAAAAAAAATGCAAATAGCATAGCCCTCTGACAGAAAAAGGCAAGAGGCAAAAGCAATGGGGCAAATAAATAATGAAAAAAAATTTGGCGCCATGTATGACGCACAACGTAACTGAAAAGTTTTTTGGCGCCAACCATGTCCGGAAAGGACACTCGCGTCACTAACGACGCAACCCTGTGTGAACCTCTGTCAATTAAGACGCCGGAAATGACAAATTTGCGTCAACGGACGTGCCTTTCGCGCCAAAAAATTCTCGCGCCAAGAATGACGCAATAAATTCTAGCATTTGGCGCATCCGCGAGCCTAAGTCAGCCCGCAATTTGAAGCAAAGTAGTCAATTGAGATAAAGACTAAACCCAGGTTAGAAAAATATTTCTTAATATTAACTTCCCCAAATATGAAACTGACAATCTGCAAAAGGAAATACATGAACCTGACTCAGGGCAAATATAAGTACAATACATATATTTAGAACTTTATATAAATGCATAAAGTGCCAAACCATAGCTGAGGTGTCTTGAGTAATAAAAAACATACTTACCCAAAGACACCCATCCACATATAGCAGATAGCCAAACCAGTACTGAAACAGTTATCAGAGGTAATGGTAAATTGAGAGTATATCGTCGATCTGAAAAGGGAGGTAGATGAATCTCTACGACCGATAACAGAGAACCTATGAAATAGACCCCCGTTAGGGAAATCATCGTATTCAATAAGTGATACTCCCTTCACGTCCCTCTGACATTCGCTGTACTATGAGAGGAATCGGGCTTCAACAATGCTGAGAATCGCATATCAACGTAGAAATCTTAGCACAAACTTACTTCACCACCTCCATAGGAGGCAAAGTTTGTAAAAACTGAATTGTGGGTGTGGTGAGGGGTGTATTTATAGGCATTTTGAGGTTTGGGAAACTTTTCCCCTCCTGGTAGGATTGTATATCCCATACGTCACTAGCTCATGGACTCTTGCCAATTACATGAAAGAAAGTAAACTTGCATGATTCTGATAAATCCTGTCATTTTAAGACACTTACTTAAAGTGAAGGTAAAGTTAACTATAGTTCTATCAAGCACCGCAGTATGGTTGCAAAAACAATAAGTTTCATTCATTTTTTTTACAATTTATCATCTAAATCAAGTTTTCACCTTTAGAATGCATTTTCTTAGCGTCTAATTCAACCTGTATATTTTTTTTTTTTTAGCTCTTGATATCTTTTTTTAGGGTCCAATTGAAATTTCGTCCGTTAGGCGGCCATCCCTCCACGTCATCCGCCCCTTTACTTATTTGCGCATGCTCTATTCAATTTATTTATAGATTACCACGCACGCTCCCGTTTCGCTCATGCGTGTTACTTCCAAGTAAGGAATCCTTTTAAGAATAAGGATAATGTGTTTTGAAAATAGAGTAAAAATATATAGTGAATATAATGTGTTGAACAATTGGTTGTGACATTTTCGAATTGTGTATACTTACCGAGTAAATACACACAAACACTGTACAAAACGTCTCAACAGCGATCTATGCAGCTGCTGTCTTGTATCAAATAGTAATGAATATTGAAATTTATCCAATACTATGATACAACGCAAGTTAGCGCGTGTGCATTGGGAAATATTCGGTGATTCTAATAGCACTAACGCAAATCACTGAGCACGCGCATTTAGAGTGTGCAGCATGAACACGCATTTGAACAACGAAGAGAGCGGGTGGGACCGCTAAAGACGTCACAAAGATAAGATGGAATTAGGGCTTGGGAGGAGTCATGATGTAAGCGGTGGGGGTTTATAAATATAATTAAGTAATAAAAAAAACAAAAAAAACAGTTAGCGATTAGATTAGGGTCATAAGGATAAATGCAAGGTTTTCTTGAAGAATGTCAAACTTTACCTTCACTTCTATTTTCAAATATGCTTTGTTCTCTTGGTATCTCTTGTTGAAAAAGAATATGCACATATCGTACACTAGTGGGAGCTGCTGCCAGCACCACAGCAAACTTGTTAAAGGGACACTGAACCCAAATTTTTTCTTTTGCGATTCAGATAGAGCATGCAATTTTAAGCAACTTTCTAATTTACTTCGATTATCATTTTTTCTTCGTTCACTTGCTATCTTTATTGAAAAAAAGGCATCTAAGCTAAGGAGCCAGCTGATTTTTTGTTAAAAACCCTGGACAGCACTTGTTTATTGGTGGGTGAATGTATCCACCAATCAGCAAGAACACAGGTTGTTCACTAAAAAAGGGCTGGCATCTAAAATTACATTGCTTTTCAAATAAAGATACCAAGAGAATGAAGAAAAATCGATGAGTAAATTAGAAAGTTGCTTAAAAATCGCATGCTCTATCGGAATCACAAAATAATTTTTTTTTTTAAGTTCAGTGTCCATTTAAGTGTCACTCCCCTACCCACAATTCCCAGTCAGTCATTCTACTGAAGGGAAATGAAAAGGAATAACAATGAGGTATAGAAGTGCCTGAGGTTTATTCAAAAATAACTGTCTTAATAAAGGGTGGGGTTGTGGACTCATATCCTGAAAGACAGACATTTATCAGGTAAACATACATTTTGTTTTCTTTTCTAAGATATGGTGAGTCCACAACGTCATCAGTTACTAGTATGAACCAACACCCAAGCTAAAGGACACAGATGACTAAAGAGGGAGAACAAGACAGGCAGACCTAAACAGAAGGCACCACCGCTTGAAGAACCTGTCTCCCGAAAGCAGCCTCAGCTGAGGCAAAAGTATCAAATTTGGAAAAAGTGTGCAAAGAGGATCAAGTTGCAGCCTTGCAAAACTTACACAGAAGCTTCATTTTTGAAAGCCCAAGAAGAGGAAACAGCCTTAGTGGAATGAGCTGTAATTCTCTCAGGAGGCTGCTGACCAGCAGTCTCATAAGCAAAACTGATCATACTTCTCAACCAGAGTGAAAGTAGCAGTAGCCTTCTGACCTTTACGCATTCCAGAGAGGAATGACGAAAATCCTTAGTTGCCTGCAGGTAGAACTTTAGCGCACACACAATATCCAAGTTGTGCAGCAAACGTTCCTTATGAGAAAGATTAGGACATAATCAGGAAATTGGTGTTCCTTCCCTAATATTTCTATCAGAAACCACCTTAGGGAGAAATCCCAATTTAGTACGAAGATCCGCCTTATCAGCATGAAAGATGAGGCGAATCACACTGCAAGGTTAAGGCTCCAAGGAGGAGCAACAGGTTTAAATACATGCCTGATCCTGACAAAAAGATTGAACATCCGGCACATCCGCCAGATGCTTGTGCAGCAAAATAGCTAAGGCAGAAATCTGACCATTCAGAAAAAAACTGTCCGATAATCCTCCTTTCTCCAGACCATCCAGAAAAGAAGCCAAAATCCCAGGAATCCTGACCCCACTCCAAGAGTAGCCCCTGGATTTGCACCAATAAAGGTATTTACGCCATACCTTATGGTAAATCTTCCTAGTAACAAGCTTGCAAGCCTGAATCATGGTCTCAATGACAGACTCAGAAAAACCACGCTTGGACAGAACTAAGCATTCAATCTCCCAGCAGTCAACTTCAGAGAAACGAGATTTGGATGAAGGAATGGACCCCGAGTTAGAAGGTCCTTGTTACGGTACCAACAGGATACCAAGGGTTAATACCAGATGAACAATGTCCTGAATATGGGATCAGCAACTCACAACCCAGCCATTTACCCCCCTCAAACATGAGACCAGGCTCCACATGGAAGGTAAAAACAGAGTGTACTTTATTAAGGGCCATATGCCCAGTATTTATGCAGGTCTGACCCCAGATGGGGGGTTGAAAGAATATTGTACATTAGATAGAGGGACAACGCCCTTTGACAGGCCACAATAGAATTACATTACTTAAGCAGATAAGTTAAACACAAGACACACTTGATCCTTTATCACTGGGGCATCTGCTCTCTAGATGTGATTGAACAATGGGAATGTTTATCACTTAAACTTAATTATAGCTGATGCCAGCAAACCTGTCTTTAGAAAATAGCTTCTTAAAGCTGAACAAAGTTAACTCTTTCAGTTCTGACCGAAGGGTTTGTCACATAGCTCCCCCCTTGTGGAACACTCCGGCAGACCCGGCTTGACCCTTTGGCGGGTCAACCTGGGGATGACCGGACTAGGAGGTGGTAGGCATGTCAGTTTGCCGGGACAATCCATGTGTATTCCAGTTATGAGAGAGAATTCCTGCCCGTAAAAATAAGGGTTCAACTTCTTCAGTGCCCAGACTAGGGCTAAACAGTCCTTCAAAATCTCATCAGCTTCTTTACGAGTTTTTTGTACCTGCTCTTTATAGGTATCCACAATCCCTTCATACTGACATAGGGTGCCCTTGAGTTGCTGCACCTCACTATGAGCCAGCGTCAGCTTCTCCTCAAGAGTCGCTAAGTTTGTCTTTAATGTTTCATGTCCCACTCTCAAGCTGGTGTTTTCTGCAGTCTGTCGGTGCAGCTTGTCTAGCAGAGATTCACGTTCTAAACGTGCTTTTTCCTCTGCGCTCCTCTTCTCCTTCATCAGCGCATTGTAACGGGACTTCCACATATCAATAGCGGATAGAGATTTACTGAGCTCAGCGTCCTGGGGCTCAGCAGCAGGTGGGTCAGTCTCTGTGACACGAATCTGGGCACGGGTAGTCACAGGGTTAACATCGGTGGGACCCATAGGAGCATAGGCAGAAACAAGGGGGGGCAAGTTATTTCCAAAGAGAACATCAGCAGGTAAGTCCTTCTTGACCCCCACATTCACAGGTCTAGCGCCCACTCCCCAATCCAAATGTACCCTGGCAACAGGTAAGCGTTACACAGCGCCCCTGCTACCCTCACAGCCACAGTGTCTCCAGTGTGCTGTTTCTCAGACACCAAGTTCTTTTGAAGCAAGGTCATGGTAGCACCAGTATCCCGTAGACCACTGACCTCCTTCCCATTCACTTTAACCAGTTGCCGGTTATTGCGGTGGGCAGCTTGCACGGGGTCTGCTTCATGTAGGATGCCCCAGCATTCTTGCGCCTCTACGTAGCGGGCCGCAGGCTGAGGATTACGTGGGATTCCGCCGGCGGGTCTTCTCCAGGACTGTGCTCGGTTCGCTGCGTTTAGGGGACACTCTGGTCTTTTGTGCCCTAGTTGCTTACATCCAAAGCACCGAATAGGTTGTGAGTAGCGCCGCAAATTGAACCGGGCTCTGAGGGTAGTTCGTGGCCGGAGGCCGTGTGGTATAGCGGTGCGCCGGGGGTTGGTAACTGGCAGCTGCTGGGGTGATTGGGGGTCTGTACTCCACTCTAGCAGGGGGCTTAGTGGTAGCAGTGTCCAGTTTGCGGGCATCCGTATACTCATCTGCCAGGCGAGCAGCTTCATGCAGGGTGGAGGGTTTACGGTCCCGAACCCACTCTCTAACTCCTGCTGATAACTTGTCAAAGCAATGTTCCAACAGGAATAGCTGCAGCACCTCTTCCCCAGATACGGCTTGGCACCCCGCCATCTAGTGAGCTGCTGTGTGGTGCACCTTATATGCCCACTCAACGTAGGAATCACCAGCTAATTTAACAGTGTCTCTGAACCGCCTCTGGTATGCCTCCGGTGTAACCGCATACCTGGAGAGCAGAGCCTCTTTTACAGTATTATAATCCCCGACTTCCTCATCTGGAATGGCCCGAAAAGCCTCTCTGGCCCGGCCGAATAATTTTCCAGATAATATCGTGACCCAGTCCTCTGCGGGTACCTGGTGTAGTGCACATTGCCTCTCAAAATCCGCAAGGTACCCATCAATCTCTCCTGTTTCCAGGAAGTTTAAAAGCTGCAAAATTTACTTTTCTCTTTTCCACTGAGGTTGCTGTGACTTGGGCTGCTGCAGCGCCGCTTTGGCGAAGTAGGTTGGCTTCCACAGCTGCTATGACCCGGTCGATAATTTCCGCAGATGGGTTGGGGCCATAATGTGCCAGTCTTATTTTGACAGCCCGGTCAAAAATCGCTTGCCACCAATTGTTACGGTACCAACAGGATACCAAGGGTTAATACCAGATGAACAATGTCCTGAATATGGGATCAGCAACTCACAACCCAGCCATTTAACCCCCTCAAACATGAGACCAGGCTCCACATGGAAGGTAAAAACAGAGTGTACTTTATTAAGGGCCATATGCCCAATATTTATGCAGGTCTGACCCCAGATGGGGGGTTGAAAGAATATTGTACATTAGATAGAGGGACAACGCCCTTTGACAGGCCACAATAGAATTACATTACTTGAGCAGATAAGTTAAACACAAGACACACTTGATCCTTTCTTATCACTGGGGCATCTGCTCTCTAGATGTGATTGAACAATGGGAATGTTTATCACTTAAACTTAATTATAGCTGATGCCAGCAAACCTGTCTTTAGAAAATAGCTTCTTAAAGCTGAACAAAGTTAACTCTTCCAGTTCTGACGAAGGGTCTGTCACAGTCCTTCCTCAGGGAAAGCCTCCAAGGTGGAAGGGATGACATCTTCACTAGGTCTGCATACCAGATTATACGAGGCCACACAGGAGCTATTAAGATTACTGATGCCCTCTCCCGCTTGATACGAGCAATGATTTGTGGGAGGAGGGCAAACTGAGGAAACAGATGCCAGCCTGAAGGAACCACCAGAGCATCTATCAGGGCAGCCTCTGTATCTCTTGACCTTGAACCTTACCTTGGAAGCTTGGTGTTCTACCGAGACGCAATCAGATTCAACTCCAGCATCCTCCATTTGAGGGTTAGCCTGAAAAAACACCTCCGGATGGAAATCTCACTCCCGGGTGGAATGTCTGTCTGCTCAGGAAATCTGCTTCCCAGTTGTCCACACCTGGAATGTGGATGGCAGAGACATCAATTGTGAGCTTCCACCCACTGAATAATCCATGCCCCCTCCTTCATGGATAAGGAACTAGAGTTCCTTCCTGGTGGTTGACGTAAGCCACTGAGGTGATATTGTCGGACTGGAACCTGACTGGGCTAAGGACAACTGGGGCCAAGCCATCAAAGCACTAATCGCTCTCAACTTTAAAATGTTTATGGGGAGAGCAAACTCCTCCCGAGTCCATAGTTCCTGCGCCTTCGAGTCCCAGACTGCTCCCCAACCTAGCAGACTGGCATACGTGGTCACAATCACCCAGGAAGGTCTCCAGAAACTGGTGCTCCTGAGATAGCCATCACGGAAGAGTCTTGTTGACTGATCTAGGTCTATTCTCAGATCTGAATGGTCCCAGTTCCATTGTCTGAGCATGCATAACTGCAGAGCTCTCAAATGAAAATCGAGCAAAGGGAATGATGTCCATGGAAGCGACCAGACCAATTACCTCCATACATTGAATTATGGCCGAACAGTAGACTGCAGAGGCGCAAAATGAGGATATTGATTTTCTGACATCCGTCAGAAAAATCTTCATAGATAGGGAATCTATTATGGTCCCTAAGAAAACCACTCTTGTAGCTGGAACAAGGGAACTCTTCCAGATTCACTTTCCATCCATGGGAATGTAGAAAAGACAAGATCTCTGTATGAGAGTTATCTTGGTTCAGGCGCCATCTTTTCAACAAGCAATCAGCAATACCCTGAGCCTTTTTAACTGCCAAGAGAGCCCCCAGAACCTTTGAGAAAATTCTGAGAGCTGTGGCAAGGTCAAAAGGAAGAGCCACAAACTGAAAGTGTTTGTCCAGAAAATCAAATATCAGGAACCTGTGATGATCCCTGTGGATGGGAACATGAAGATACACATCCTTCAGGTCTATGGTCGTCATGAACTGACCCTCTTATACCAAGGGAAGAATGGACCAAATGGTTTCCATTTTGAAGGATGGCACCCTGAGAAACTTGTTTAGACACTTTAGGTCTAGAATAGGACGAAAAGTTCCCTCTTTTTTGGGAACCACAGATTTGAATAGAATCCTAGACCCCGTTCTCTTACAGGAACTGGAACTAATCACCCCCAGGAAGGAAAGGTCCGAACGCAATTCAAGAATGCCTCTATCTGGTCTGCAGATAATCTTGAGATGAGAAACCTGCCCCTGGGAGGAAAAGTTTTGAATTCTATTTTTTAACCCTGAGACACTATGACCACAGCCCAAGGATCTGGGACATCCTGTACCCAGCTTGATAAAACGGAGAAAGTCTGCCCCCCCCACATGATCCGGTCCCGGACTGGGGGCAAACCCTTCATGCTGATTTAGATTCAGCTGCTGGTTTCTTTTATTGCTTCCCCTTGTTCCAAGACTGATTGGGTTTCCAAGAAGACTTGGCCGATTCCTGCTTGGAAGAGGGAGAGTAAGGCTTTCCTTTAAAGTTACGAAAGGAACGAAAATTACTTTGACAACCCTTAGGTCTATTCTTCTTGTAGAAAAGACCCTTTCCCACCAGTAATGTAAAATTATTTCAGCCAGACCAGGTCCAAACAAGGTCTTATCCTTTTAAGGAAGCGCTAGAAGCTTGGACTTAGAAGCAACATCCGCTGACCATGATTTTAGCCACAACGTCCTGCAAGCTATCACAGCGAAGCCTGATATCTTGGCTCCCAGCTTAATAACTTGCATGGTAGCATCAGAAATTAAGGAATTGGCTAGTTTGGAGGAGATCCAAGATAGGATTAAGGCTCTCAAATGAGTCTCTACTTTAAGAGAATCAGATAAAGCATCGTACCTATAAGATGCTGCACTAGACAGTGACAATACAAAACTGCAGGTTGCCATTGGAGACCTTGATTAACATACATCTTCAAATAAGCCTCCAGCTTTTTGTCCATGGGATCCTTAAAAGAGCAGCTATCATTTATAGGAATAGTAGTTCTCAGAGTAAAAATCGCCCCTTCTACTTTAGGCACCGTACGCCAAGAATCCTTAAAGGGACACTGAACCCAAATTAGTTCTCTTGCTATCTTTATTTGAAAAAAGGTATCTAAGCTAAGGAACCAGCCAATGTTTGGTTCAGACCCATGGACAGCACTTGTTTATTGGTGGGTGAATTTATCCACCAATCAGCAATAACCACCTAGGTTGTTCAAATACAGGCCGGCATCTAAACTTACATTCTAGCTTTTCAAATAAAAATACCAAGAGAATGAAGAAAATGTAATAGGAGTAAATTAGAAAGTTGCTTAAAAGCACATGCTCTATCTGAATCACGAAAGAAAACATTTGGGTTAAGTGTCCCTTTAATGAGTCAGCGACCGGAAACCTCTTCTTGAAAACAGAAGATGGGGAACACTGTATCCCTGGTTGATTTTTAGGGTTGACAGCGACAGGTGGGTTGGAGTCGTCCAAAGTAGCCAAAACCTCCTTTAACAATACACAAAAGGTGTTCAAGCTTAAATCTGAAGGATACAACTTCAGCATCAGATGCAGGAATTAAACTATCCAAATCTGAGATCTCACCCTCAGAGGCTACCGACTTATCCCTCTTCCTCAGACTCATGAGGAAGGGCAACCCGAGTAGCAGAAACCTTACTTTGACTACATTTTTTTTGCGTTTTCCCTTTAATATTGGAAAAGCAGATAATGCCGCAGAAGATACCTGCACAGCAATATGTGTAAGCAAATAAACTCTGCTAGGATATTGAGAGGAACTGCAGGGCACTGTATGTGACGCCATAGAGGCTTAGGACATTTGAGGAGAAATCTGTAGCATTGCCCGGACAGCATCATCCTGAGAGACATTAGGCTCATTCAAAAGTCTCTTTAAACTTTAGGAGTCTTAATGTCTGAAGAGCAAAATTGCATGGGGGCAACAATTTTGGCCTCTCAACATAATAAACAAGAGTTTAAATGAGCAAACAAAAGAAACACAAAAGGTGAGAGTTGCACACTAATAAGTAATTAACTAGAGAACAGGTGCTTCCTAGAAAGATACATATGAGAACAACATAGAAAAGGAAGTGGGGATTTCACAATAAGAAATTCCCAAAAGTCTAGGTAAATCCAGCACAACTGTAAAATTGAATAAAAGCGCTACAAAAAGCTTGTATGTCAAAAACAATGTAAATATTTATTAAACAAATGCACAATACACACATTCACATTCATACAGGGGATCCCACACAAAGCAGTATTAATGAAGTACTGGCCAAAAAATTATTATCTGGTGCACCAGGGGAAATAGACCAAAAACAGTCCATTTAAAACTTGCAGGTATTTGTAATCCAATAAGTGCAGCGTTAATGCAAGAAATGGATGCAGTTATACAGTCCCCGGTGTATAAAAACCAGTTACTTCAGACTTGAACCCCCAGAGTTACTGAGTCGGTTGGTGCTTAAAAGACATAGCATAGGAGGAGCAATAGAAACACGCGTCTTTATTCACAGGTGCTGTATTCCTTTAAGACAGTGATATTTGGTGTACAGATGCGTATAACATATTCTACCTGTATTTGTTCACGCGGTCGCTCCTCCTAGCTGCCTTGTACATGGAGTGTCCAGACATCAGGGGTAAGTCACGATGAGCAGGGGATCTGCTGTAAGGGCTGCCAAGCACGACGAGTCCAAATGCTCGTTTCGCTCCTTCAGTCAGTGCAGCATGGAGCTTCTTCCAGGTGCTAATGACACCTTGATTACCTGCCTTTTTATTGGATACCGGTTTCCAGAGTCCTTTCAATTTGATGAAATTTATGTCAATCACAAATAGCCGTTGTTGCAATGTCTTTGCAATTGTTACTTTTAAAATACAGCTAAATTAAGGGCTTCTCAAGTAACCAAGGTGAGGTATTCAATAGCAGAAGTTGGTTGTATACAATTAAATGATTCAAATACTCACTCACACACACATCCGCAACAAATCATATATACAAAATATGCTAAAAACAGTTTTATTTTAATACACCATTGTGCAATATTTAAAAGACAATACTTAATTATAATGTTATGTGTGTCAAATTATTCTAACAGCAAATATGTGCATTTTAGCTCATCATAGTAGTATATATTTACACTTGATTTATTTTATTAATTTTGAGAACCCACTATCCATACACAGATGGAAATAAATGGAGATGTGCAGATAAAGTAAGGTATAAGGAATTAGCCTAAAAAGGAAGCAAATTCCAATTTTTCATTTAAGCCATTAGGAGATAGAGTGTTTAGTTTGTACATCCATCTTGTTTCTTTTTGTAAAAGAATTTTATCAATGTCCCCCCCGCGCATGCTCAGTTTGACTGATTCTATTCCAATGAAGTGGAGTTAATCAATTTTTGATTCGTGAAATTGAGCAAAATGTCTCGCCACTGGGCTGTCAATATTGAAGTCCTTTATATCGTCTATGTTCTGTAATGCGGGAGCGTAATTCTCTAAAAGTTTTACCCACATAAAAGCATTTACACGAGCAATAGAGAAGATATGACTCCTTTTGTGGAACAATTAATAAAAGAATTGATTTTATATGTGACACCTGTATTCGTGCTAAAAGTCTTAGTTTTCTGCACGAATTGACAGCAGACACAGTGATTACAGGGGGAACTGCCGACTATTTTTTGGGCATTGCGTTCTAACCAGTTAGATGTAGGCACTTTGTTAAATTCGCTCTTAACAAGGAGATCTTTCAAATTGTTAGGTCTCCTTGCTGTCATTAGGGGATAGTCCCCCACATGTTGGTGTAATGTAGAGTCATTAGTCAGCAAATGCCAGTTATTGTTAAGAATACTTTTAACTTTACTCCAATGGGCATTATATTTAGTAATAAATCTGATTTTGGTGTCTTCCACATTCTCACTTTTGGTATTCTTTTTGTACAGAAGATCTTTTCTTTGATGCTGAGATGCTTTATAGAGTGCTCTTTTTACGCATCTTTTTGAATAGCCTCTCTCAAGGAAACGAGTCGCCATATCTTTGGCCTGTTGTTTAAAGGTTTGATCTCCAGAGCAGATTCTGCGAAGGCGCAGAAATTGCCCATAGGGAATACCCCTCTTAAGATTTTCAGGATGATGACTCGTTCCCAAAAGAAGGCTATTAGTTGCAGTCGGCTTTCGAAACACTTCTGTTTCAATTTTGCCTTCGTTCTTACTAATTTTTAAGTCCAAAAAATTGATGGTAGTAGAATCATAACTACAAGTTAAGAAGATATTTAAATTATTCTTATTCAGGAGGGAAACAAATTTAAGTAGATCCTCCTCACTGCCATCCCATAGCAGGAGGATATCATCCACATATCTGATCCAGAGGGCTACATGCGCCTCAACTATGTCAGAATGCTCACCAAAAACAATTTGATCTTCCCATCCACCAAGGTGTAAACAGGCATATATTGGGGCGCATGTAGCCCCCATTGCTGTCCCTTGTTTCTGTTTATAGTATTTGCCATCAAAAATAAAAATATTGTTTTCCAGAACAAATTTCAAAAGTTTACTTACAAATTTAGAATGTTTGCTATAGCCCACTCCTCTTGTATTGAGAAATTGTTCACAAGTTGCAATTCCAATAGAGTGGGGAATTGAAGAATATAAGGATTCAACATCCAACGAGACCAAAATGGTCTTGTCAGAAACATTGATTCCATCGAGTTTTTTAATCACATCTGTTGAATCTTGGACAAAGGTACGTAAGTCATTTACAAACGGCTGTAAAAACCTATCAACATAGTTACTTATTCCTTCAGTGGGGCCCCCCATTCCAGAGATGATGGGGCGTCCAGGTGGATTTTTAATGGATTTATGTAACTTTGGTATCCAGTAGAAAACTGGTGTTTTTGGTTTGTGACTATACAGGAAGCCAAACTCTTGGCTTGTAATCAAATTATTTCTACGTGCTTCATTTAGTAAAAAAAGAAGTTCATTGTGAGATCTATGGAATTCTTCAAAAGAAGATTTAAATGAGCAGCCTCCTGCTCCAATTCAATGGCAGACACTGCAAAAGGCCTTCAGACAGGAAAAAAAAAAAAATGTTGGTACTGTGTCTTTAAATCACAGAGCGATATAACGCTCAGGAAAAAAACAAAACAAAAAAAAAAAAACACTTGCCCCCAAGGTAAACCTCTACACCTCAGCAGGCTGAGGCACTCCTATCTGCCCTCCGGACAACTCTAAACACAGCCCTTTATTTTATGGAGCTCCAAAAGTTAGACAGTCGACACCACTCCGGCAGAGAAGGAGGAAGTCTCCTAAATTAAACTGCCACAAAAACATGCGCATCCGGCATCCAGTCGCTCTTAAGAAAATATTCAAACTGCTCCAGCTGAGAAGTATCGTACAGCCTAAGGAGCCGGTCCTGAACAATAACTGTCAAACCACTTTCTAGGTGTTCACAAAACACTATCTGGACCAATCACAAAGACTAGCCCATAAAGTTAACCCCTTCCTCTAAGGGGAGAAACAGTCTGTCACATAACAACAAGGTCCTACCCCTGTATTAAAGTGCCTGCACGCTTCCTTCTTGATATCCTTAATCCCATAATTTGCAGTCTTCAGTGCCAGCCATATAAGACCCCAGCACTTACCTGCATTCTAGTCGTCCGGCAGGAGGACAGCTCACAAAGCGTGGAAGGATGCCAACTCCTTACAGAGGCCTGTAGAAAAAAGAAAGAACAGAGTAAACCTACTCTGGCTTTCTAGACTAGGGAAGCAATATGTTAGGAAAACACAGCAAGGCCCACCTTACAAGTTCCTAACTGCTTTAAAACCACTACCCCTAGACCCAATCCTTGAAACAAAGGAAAGATCAGAGTAAACCTACTCTGGCTTTCTAAAACAATAAAATGTTGCTTGTAGCGAAAGAAATTCAATTTTCTTCAGACACCAAAACTTCACCTCCATGTGCAAAGGCAAAGAGAATGACTGGGGATTGTGGGTAGGGGAGTGATACTTAACAGCTTTGCTGTGGTGCTCTTTCCTTCCTCCTGCTGGCCAGGAGTGATATTCCCACTAGTAATGGTGAGTCTACGACATTGTCAATATCTTAGGAAAGAAAGTAACATTTCTACTAAACCAGAGTATTATTCCAATTCTGCTGTATTTCCAGAACACGTTATACAGACACCCATATCATTTGTCATTCTAAAATTATTTTACTATATAAAGCTACTGTAAGACTGAGATAAAAGTTCCCTTAGTAATAAACATTCCTAATAAAATGCTGTATACATTACATTTGTTGTCTGATGCAGCATGCGTTTTATATACAATGACTTATTGCCATTGTTCTGTTATTGCTGATTGCAAGTTTTCATAATCCAGTGTTCATAGAGTTTCTTTCACCTATAAATTATGGCAGAATCTTACCCTTCTTTTTAGTTTCCTGAGCTTATCAAGTGTTCATACCTTGGATGAAAATACTGCAGGGCTGTTCCTCTCCATTTGTTTGAAAGGAGACTCATTCCTAAAAGGATAAAGAAAATGGGTTAGAATATATTAATTAGTGCCATTTTCATCTAGGAGTAGTCTTAATTTTACTAGTTGCATTTTAGAAACCCTAGATAATATATACACATAGAATCCCTGCAGGACTGTCCTGATTTGAGATCACAATTTGAGCTACACTCAGATGTACTTGATTTGTTATATGACAGTTACCAGTTTCACCAGCACAACAGTCTTGTACATATAAAGTGTGTGCCTGCCAGCTGCCGTCATTCCTGTGCCCTCCGTTGTGCGCATATCAGAAAGGGAAAGTGAAGGAATGTGAGGTGTATATCAACTACTTTTCCCCAAAGACGCCCCCTCTGTTGCTAGCATGCAAGTACCGGTTGTGCTTTGGTTTTAAAAAGGAGCTTAAAGGGACACTTGATATTTTGTATTTTATTTTTTTTTAAATCCCTTTATTACCCATTCTCAAGTTCTGCATAAATTATATTAATACACTTTACCACGGATTACCTTGTATCTAAGCTTCTGCAGACTGCCCCCTTATCTCAGTTCTTTTGACAGACTTGCATTTTAGCCAATCACCGAGCACAATGTGAAGGCACAACATGAACAAGCACTATCTTGTCAAATGCACTGAGATAGGAGGCATCTTTCAACAGCTTAGAAATCAGTTTTAACAAAACACCAAAAGAACAAAGCAAATTAGATATGAGCAGGGCTTTTTTTGTGGGGGTACTCACCGGTACCGAATACCCCCACCTCTGCCAACTCATAACAGGTAATATTTGTAATCATTTAAATGTTCTAGTTTTCATAAGAGGGGGCTGCAGAATACATCAAACATTGTAAATAATGTTGTCCCTTTACTTTACTGAGCAACTGAGCAGTATTTATCAATTAGTACTGGCAATTTTTTTTTTTTTTTTAATACTGGCACCTTTTCTTTTACAAAAAGAAAAAAAAAAAAAAAAAACCACACCACTGGATATAAGTGAAATTGTAAAGTTGTTTAAAACTGCATGACCCATCTGATTCATAAAAGCCTAATTTTAACTTTTAGAGTCATTCCTCAGTCTACATTAAGGCATGTTATAGTTAAACCATTAAAACTCTTGTTCTTGTGCAAAAATTGCATTGCCCTATGGTCCCTAGAGGTCATCAGGCCAAAAAGCAAGGTCTGTAAATCAAGTATCTGTAACATATGAATTTGGCAGCATCTTGAAAACCTAAATCATATGTTGGCCTCTAGGGATTGTGGGACAAAGCGATTCGCACAAAAGTGCTTAATAGCCAGAGACTAGATAAGCTTTTGACATCAGATATTTGAGACAGTAAACACCTTGTAATTACAAGACATTTCTGTTTGGTCCTTTTTACTGCATTTATTTTTCAGTTTTTGCAGGTATTTGATAAAGCCAATTAGAGACAGATATGTATGAGACATATGTAGCAGTGTTAGCCGTGATATGTCAGACATTCTAACTTTTTATAATTAGAAATTGTTCAATATTAGAACTAAGCTACATGAAAATGGGACAAAATGAAAGTACATCGCAAACGTGTTTCATTAGGTATAACTAACATTGATATAACAATCTTAAAGGGATACTAAACCCAATTTCTTTCTTTCATGATTCAGATAGAGCACGAGATTTTAAGCACCTTTCTAATTTACTCCTATTATACATTTTTCTTTGTTCTCATGCTATCTTGATTTGAAAAAGCAGTACTGTAAGCTTTAGAGCCAGACCATTTTTTGTTCAGCACCTGGGAAGCACTTGCTGATTTGTGGCTAAATGTAGCAAACCAATCAGCAGCTCTACCAAGGTGCTGAACTAAAAATGGGCCGGTTCCTAACCTTTTATTACTGCTTTTTCAAATCAAGATAACACGAGAACAAAGAAAAATAGGAGTAAATTAGAAAGTTGCTTAAAATTGCATGCTCTATCTGAATCATGAAAGAAAAAATGTGGGGTTAGTATCCCTTTAAGGAGTTTACTGTCCCCTTTAAAAAGGTTCAGTACTCCAAAATTGGCCCCCCACCCCCTTGATGTGTTTACAAGGCTTTGTTATATCAGATGTACAATAGAATCTGTGGAAATTGCTTCTTTAGGTAGATTTTGTATACGAAATAGCGGTCTGCTAATTGAAAAAGCAACCCAACAAAAATGGCTGAGCTTGCAGGGAGAGCAGATGGCCATTTTAAAAAATCCTTATATTTACTCAGAATATACAGGTGTTCATTAGCACAGCTTTTATGCAGGACAATTTAGTACTTTTTTTAACTCAGTTTAAACTTTAATACACCAAGCACTCCCTTATTTTAAGCACTTTTACTTTTAGCAGAAGTGTGCAATAGAGAAGCTTAATACTAGGAAAATGGCAGTAAAGGAGACTGCTAACATTTACCTATACCTGACAAATTCAAAATAAGGAAAACAAATGCAGTACCACAAAAGATCAGCAGATGGCAGACAAGTTCTAGCTAGCCAAGTGCTCAATAGCAAGATACAGTACAGGTAGTGTGACGTTTGGTCATTTCTCCACAACCAGTACAAAATCACAGTACCCTAAACTTGTGCTATCTTTATCTTTCTTTTTAAAGAACAAAAAGTCTGGTGTTGACTGTCCCTTTAATCATGAAATAATTTGAGTTTCCTGTCCCTTTAAGTCCAGGAACATTAATTTTTTTAAATGGACAGTCTTGCAAAAGCATTATTAATTTATTTATTATTTAACATTTCTCTCTTCCCCCCCCCCCCCCCATATGTGCTAAACTCATGCAGAGGAATTACATTCAGACATTTCAAAACTCAAAATAGGGAGACAGTTTGTGAGCAAACGATAGCTAGTGAGGGATACATATTTATTATGTGTTCTCATCTGAAGCAGAAGTGGGGAGTTCCACAAGTGCAACTGATTACTTGTTAAAGGGATATTAAACATTTTATATTACAATCTGATACTGTTTAACTATGTGTAATTACACTTTGCAATCTACTGTATTTTCATTTATTTGTCCCCTTTTACTGTAATTTAACAAAGAAAATGGTTTTCTAAAGTCCACTGAATCTCTAAAGTAATCAATGTTTCCTGCTGTTGAAAATTAGTGACAAAAAACAAGCAATAAAAATCTGCGCAAACCAGGCTGCCAGGCACACAGGATAATCTAAAAAGGTTTCTCCAAAGTCTTGTTTGCACAAACAGATAAATAGAAAACTAGTTCAAACATGGTGGTGCCCATTACTTTGTAGAAACTAAAACCGTTACACTTATATTTAAAACTATTTAAAGGGACATGAAACCCAACATAGCTCACACCATACAATTTTAAACATTCCAATTTACTTCTAATATCTAATCTGCCTAATTTGTTTTGTATCTTTTGTTGAAGGAGCAGTAATGCACTACTAGGAGCTAGCTGAAAGCCAATGACAAGAGGCAGTCACCAATCAGCAGCTTCTGAGCATACCTAGGTATACTTTTCATCAAAGGATACAAATAGAACAAACAAAAATTAAATATAAATAAAATAGAAAGTTATTTAAAAATTGCATGCTCTCTCTGAATCATGAAAGAAAGTTTGGGTTTCATGTCCCTGTAAAAAACTAATTGAGGACGTACAACTACATATTATTCTGTTATTCTTTGCTAGTAGCGGACCTACTCAGAGGGCCCTGGTGCAAAAATGTTTTGGGCCCCCCTAAAATGAGGTAGTAATCAATTGTAGAATATACGTTACTCTGTATAATGATTTTAAAGGATAGAGCCTAACCTACACAAATATAAAGTCCCCCCTGCAATATACATTCTGCATACACACCTATGTATAGACTGGCTGCTATGGCCCCCCGAAGCACTTGGGCTCTGGTGCCGCTGCACCAATGGTAGTTCCGCCCCTGTTCTTTGCTTTGAATACACCATGTCTAGCATGTATTTACTGTCCAACATCCCTTTAAACCGTTTGTAGCACCTACCAACAGAAGAGAATTTGTTTAAAAATTTAAATTCTCAGAGCATTTTTTTTACACTGTCCCTTTAAGAAAATGGATTTATGCAAATTGCCCCACTTACATGTAAACATCAATGCCTATTGGTTAAAGTAGAAGCATATTTTGCAGGGATATTAAGCACTTTGAGATTGTAATGAAACATTTGTGATGTAAACTAAAAGCTTTGCAAAATGCTTTCATCATTGGTCACCTTTTGCTATAACTGTTGGCTTTCCTATTCACGTTAAAAGTGCAAACTTAACATTGCTATAATTTCATGGACATTAGTTGCGCATTATATTGTATATATTTATAGTTGTCCCCAATTTGCCCAAGCAGAGAAGGAAACCTAGGTTACAACATGGCAGCAACAATTGATTAATGGACATGAAGTCTAGTTTTTTCAATATTTACATTTAATAAATCCTCTCAGGCTAATCTTTTTTATGAATACATCATTCTGTCTAGCATTTAGTGTAGAACGCCCCTTTAATTATTTTTTTGGGGGGTCACAATGTGAAGTGTCATTGTCCGCACATCTGGCAATCAAAACTACTTTAAAGGGACATAAAACCCAAATTATTTCTCATGATTCAGATAGATCATACCATTTGTGTCTATATTAAAATGGTCTTCATTCTCTTTGTATCCTTTGTGAGAGTAGCAGCATTGCGCTACTGGGAGCTAGCTGAAAGCCAATTACAGATATATGTGCAGCCATCAGCAGCTTCTGAGCCTACCTAGGTATACTTTAAGGATATAAAGAATGAAACAAGCTACATAATATAACTTCATTAGACAGCTAATTCAAATTGCACGCTTTATCTGAATAAAAAAACAAATTGATTTAATGTCCCTTTAACGTGTTATCTGAACTTTTCAGCTCCAAAGCAAAAATTACACAATGTTTAAGTTAACAGAAATTAATTATTCTATCCTTTAACACACCAAGAGTATTTTGCTGTAATCTAGATTAAGTTTAATCAGCCTACAATTTAAGATTTAGTCTGACATTACCCATCATCCCCACATTCCTTCCTTTTGCCATTAGTTTGAAGATGAATTTGACGATAGGCTTCAGGGGTGAAGGGGTTAACATTGACCACCGCCGGGTCATCCAATTCAGCACCAGTGCCAGCAGCAAAGCGGAGTAACCTCTGCCCCCTGCAGGGGACTCTGGCACCAGGAGAGGGAAGGTTCTTATACAACAGGCTCTGCAAAGACAGGGAGGTATTGTAAGAGCAAGACCGGTAGCCACCTGCTCAACAGATAATCACATGACAGATTTATTTCTATGCGCATTTCATAAACATTTCAGCCATAAGTAGCCTCCTACAGAAGGTACATACCCAGAGTGGGAAAGACTTCTAGCTCTACCTGAAGGGTGGTGAGTATGTGCCACGAGTGACAAAGGTGGCACTCATAAGTTCACTGCCATTACACATCTGGATTACTTACATGCCATTTGGTTTCATTGATGCACAAAAACCTGCTTTCTTGAGGAACTCATGCTGTATATCAGCAATATGGCTTTAACTGAGTAATACAATTATACACACTCTAAAATGTGATCACCAGTATGAACATATATTAAAGGGAAACTGAACCCAAATGGTTTTTCATGATTCAGATAGCGCATGCCATTTTAAGCAACTTTCTAATTTATTTGTATTATCAATTTCTTTGTTCTCTTGATATCTTTTATTTGAAAAAGCAATGTAAGTTTACGAGCTGGCCCATTTTTGGTTCAGAACCCTGGATAGCACTTGCCGATTGGTGGGTACATTTAGCCACCAATCAAAATGCTGTTCCCAGGTGCTGAACCAAAGATTGGCCGGCATGTAAGCTTTACATTCTTGCTTTTTTCAAATAAAGATACCAAGTGAACGAAGAAAAATTGATAACATGAGTTAATTAGAAAATGGCTTAAAAATGCATGCTTTATCCAAATCATGAAAAAAAAAAAAAAAGTGGATTCAGTGTCCCTTTAAGGTTCACCATCCCTGTCCTAGAGATAAGCATCCCGAAGACAGTTTGGATATAACAAATACTTACACACAATGCTAATTTGTGGCTATAATAAAAAAGGGGCACACTTATCTTTAGTGACCACAGAAGTATCAGAAAATGGTCACTTAGTCCACTTACCTTAGTGCCATATGGTGCAATGTGAGGTTTTCTCAAGAAAGCTCAGAGCTCAAAGACTTTCATCTGATTGCCAATTGCAGGTACTTTATCTTAAAGGGACAGTAAACCTTAAAAATAATGTTATATAATTCTGCACAAGTGCTATAGTTCTAAACGGCTTTTTTCTCTTCAAATAAGTAAAAATTACGGCGCTTTTACAGACCCGCTCTCTGCTGAGCAGGTCTGTAATATTCAGTCAGCGCATCGGGCCAGCTGTATAGTCACAGCCCGGCCCGACCGCTCCATAGCACTAAGTGCAGCTCACTCCTGTCACAGGAGCGAGCTGCACTTAATCTTATGGCGTGGTCGGGCCGGGCTGTGACTATACAGCTGGCCCGATGCGCTGACTGAATATTACAGACCCGCTCAGCAGAGAGCGGGTCTGTAAAAGCGCCGTAATTTTTACTTATTTGAAGAGAAAAAAGCCGTTTAGAACTATAGCACTTAAATAATGTTATATAATTCTGCACTATGTGCAGAATTATATAACATTATTTTTAAGGTTTACTGTCCCTTTAAGATAAAGAACTAATCCTCTGATTTATTATCTTTTAAACCACCCAAGACTCCCCATTTAAACATTTTTGGTTACTATAGCATTGTTTAAGAGATTGAAGTTGTCCGGTGTTATCTCCTGTTAAACCTCATGTTTGATAGACTAAACCGAGATTTGATTGCATGCAACTTCTCTAAGAGTCACGGGCACTCACATTAATGGATGTAGCAAGTCTTTACCTTTGGTGTGTATGGGGTATCACACAACTTTAGCTTTTTCCATGTTCTGTAGTGTAGTGGGGTTCCTGGGCAGTCACCACTACTCTTCTGTGGGCCTTGTACAGGAGATTCCCTGAGTGGGCTCAGCTCATGTTCAGGGGAAAGACCTCTCTCATTCCTCTGGGGTGTGGTTGGGTAGTGGTTTCCATTTGTCCTCCATGCTAATGTAGCTCTTCTCTGAGGCCCTTGAAGATCTTCCTCTTCTTCGCTGCTAGAAAAGTCCAATCGCTGAACAATGCCAGTACCACATTCTATGGCAGACCCCATTATCCCTGCTAGACACAGATAACATCCAATGAGTCATATTCCATGAAAAGACTACACAACTCTTCTATATACATATGGGGATAATCCCACATTTATAAAGGGTTGTCCTTACCCAGATACATTTTAGAGGACCAGTGTTTCCTAAATGCAAGTCTTGACTTGGGGGGTCAACTTATAGGTGAAATATTAAAGGGACAGTCTACACCAGAATTTTTGTTTAAAAAGATAATCCCTTTATTACCCATTCCCCAGTTTTGCACAACCAACACTGTTACATCAATATACTTTTTACCTCTGTGATTACCTTGTATCTAAGCATCTTCTGACAGCCCCCTAATCACATGGCTATTTATTAAATAATGACTTGCATTTTAGCCAATTAGTGCTATGTTGTGCGGACTCAACTCCACAGACGTGAACACAATGTTATCTATATGGCTCACATGAACTAGCAGTCTCCTGTTGTGAAAAGCCAATACAAAAGCATGTGATAAGAGGCTGTCTGTAGTGGCTTAGAAACAGGCAGAAATTTAGAGGTTTAATGTTATAACGTATATTAACTAGAACAATGTTGGTTGTGCCAAGCTGGAGAATGGGTAGTAAAGGCATTGTCTATATTTTTAAACAATAACAATTTTGAGGTTGACTGTCCCTTTAAGTATTAGCTTGTAGGATAAAGTTCAATAGCCAGTTTCTGAGCAGCTGAATATATAAATTAAAGGGACAGTCTACTCCAGAATTATTATTGTTTAGAAAGATAGATAATCCCTTTATTACCCATTCCCCAGTTTTGCATAACCAACACAGTTATATTAATACACTTTTTACCTCTGATTACCTTGCATCTAAGCCTCTGGAGACTGCCCCCTTATTTCAGTTCTTTTAAGAAACTTGCATTTAGCCAATCAGTGCCCTCTCACTTGTAAATCCACAGGTGTGGTCACAATGTTATTGTATGGCACACATGAACTTATGCCCTCTAGCTGTGAAAAACCTGCCAAATGCATTGAAAATAGGGGCAGCCTTTAAGGTTTTAGAAATTAGCATATGAGCCTACCTAGGTTTAGCTTTCAACAAAGAATACCAAGAGAACAAAGCAAATTTGATAATAGAGAATTGGAAAGTAGTTTAAAATTGCATTTCCTATCTGAATCATGAAAGTTTTTTTGCAAGTTGTGTGGACTGAGATAACCTGGCATCCACATAAGCAACAGTTACTTAGCATACACATTATACAGAGCATGAGAAAAGAAAGAAAAAAAAAAGTTCCCTACATAAGCTTGATAAGACTGATATGTAGCAGAGTCTAGGTTGCTTACCTTGATGAACCACCATATTCTGCTTGCACCACAGACCATCAAATGCACAAAACTGAATTATAAGCACAAATCTACAGATACAACCATATTATCAAACTTCTAACCCAACACCCAACATCTAAACTAAAAGGAAACTGACTTGGTAGACGTCAACAGCCACAGAAGCAGTTACCTTTAGTGGTATTTCCCAGTAATGTCAGTTTAACTGCAGATTAAGTTCTCTTTAAAACACACACACATAGGCTATAACGGGGCAGCTTGCTTGTAGTATTTACTTTACTGTGCCTGGTCCCTAGAAGTTTATTTTCTAGAAACTTATTCAACTCACCTTAAAGGGACACTCAAATCAAAATAAACGTTTAGGATTCAGAAACAGCAGCAGTTTTAAGACACTTTACAATCTACTTCTATTATCAAATTTTGCACAGTCATTTTATATTCACACTTTCTGGGGTACAAAATCCTACTGAGCATGTGCACTAGCTTACAGGGTATACATATACTAGTCTGTGATTGGCTGATGTCTGTCACATGATACAGGGGGGCCAGAAAATGGGCAAAAAAATAAATAAATCTACTGCTTATTTGAAATTCAGTGTATCTGTTAAATCATTGTCTTTATTTTGCACATATTAATTATGCTGTTCTACTGCATTGAGTGGTCCTTTAAGGGACAGATACATTCTAAACCAGTGTATATAACTGCCCTCCCCATACAAAAGACCCCAAATACTTCTGATTTTCTTTGCCATTCACCTACTTTCAAATCACCAACAGCTCCCATGCTTAGCAGAAGAAGGAGAAGGAGAACACAGCTCTCATACTGAGATTTTAAATCCTCAGCAGCTGGTGCCATGCGCAGCCCAATTATACAGGACTCTCACCTGGGCTCAACCTCTTAACCCCCTCTTGTCCACAGTCAGCAAAATTCCTTTTTTTTGCCATGTACAATCATGCTGGTAAATCTAAAAATGGTAGGGACCATATAACCTTTTAAAGGGAGAAGATTATAAAAATGCTTTAAAGGGACATGAAACCAAAAAAAATTATTTCATGATTCATATATAGAACATACAATTTTATTATCTTAAACAACTTTCTAATTTACTTCTATTAACAAATTTGATTAGTTCTCTTGGTATCCTTTGCTGAAAATGCAACAATGCATTACTAGGAGCTAGGTAACGCATTGAGTTAAAAGGAGGCATATACGTGCAGCCACCAATCAGCAGCACCTATGCCTACCTAGGTATCATTTTCAGCAAAGGATATCAAGAGAACAAAACACATTAGATAATAGAAGTAATTTTGAAAGTTGTTTAAAATCACATGCTTTATCTGAATCATGAAAGAAAAAAGTTGGGTTTTATGACCCTTTAAATAAGTATTTAAAACATGGATGTTTTTTTGCTTGTTTGTTTGTTTTTGCATGAACAAATAATGATCTGTAATCAGTAGAACGTGCATGCTACTCTCCAGTACTGGATTCAATGTTTCTTCAATAGTGAAAATGAAAATTAGTTAACAGTTGCGTCCAGCCAATCAGAAGCCATACAGAGGAATGCAGTCCATTGCTGGCTTCTCACATTGTGTCCTAAATAAAGTGAAAACATAGAGAAAGAACTGTTGCACAGGCTATGGAATGTCCAAATAGATATATATAGAAAAGTACTCCAGCCACCAGCAAGTTTCCTTGTCAAAAGACCTTTATTCTCATCGGCTGGGTCCAAACATTACAGGAACGTTTCGAGCCTACAATAGGTTCTTAGTCATGTACCTTGGAGCCTATTGTAAGCTCAAAACGTTGTTGCTGTAATTTTTGGACCCAACCGATTCATGTGATGTCCAAGAAAACATGTCCAAGGTGGCAACACATATGACACACACCCATGCACACACACACACACACACATATGCATTTACACACATGCATGCACATACACACATAGACACACACGCGTACACACATCCGCGCACACATACATACAAATACATAAATACACACTTACCCGCACTCGTACATACACACGCATGCACACACACACATGCATGCAGACACATACACACACGCATGCACTCACACACACAAACACACATGCGCACACACATACATACTACATAAATACACACTTACCCGCATTTGTGCACACACGCACGCACACACGCACATGCATGCAGACACATACACACACGCATGCACTCACGCACACAAAAACACATGCGCACACCCATGCGCACACACATACATACAAATACATAAAAACACATTTACCCGCACTCGTGCACACACACGCACGCACACACACACGCATGCAGACACATACACACACGCATGCACTCGCGCACACACATGCGCACACACATACATACAAATACATAAATACACACTTACCTGCACTCATGCACACACACACATGCAGACACATAAACACACGCATGCACTCACACACACAAACACACATGCGCACACACATATATACAAATACATAAATACACACTTACCCGCACTCGTGCACACACACACATACACACGCACACATGCATGCAGACACATACACACACGCATGCACTCACACACAAATACATAAATACACACTTACCCGCACTCGTGCACAGACGCACGCACACACACGCATGCAGACACCTACACACACGCATGCACTCACACACACAAACACACATGTGCACACACATACATACAAATACATAAATACACACTTACCCTCACTCTTGCACACACACACATACATATGCACACACACATATACATATAAATATATCCCTTTTGTTGCCAGAAAAAATGAAAAAGCAATGAGTTTCCCCACTGGCTGTAATTAACACTATACAGTGAATGCTGCCATACCTGTAAAGATTTAACCCCTTCCTGCTGGGACCTATTTGTCTACATCGGAACAAAGTTCAGATGTGTAAACAAATAAATAAAATTGAAATCATGTGATCCTTCATGTGATCGCGTGATTTCAATGATGGGATTGGGTCAGGAGGAGTGCCTATGATGCTAGGCACCCCCCTCCAGTCCATGATCCCATTTAGGAAGTGCATATGGCTTCAGTACAGCCAAACGGCTAGGACATTCCATGTCATCCTAACGGCGCTAAAGCCCAGTGAAGTTAGGATGGCATGCAACGTCCTTTCAACAGGAAAGGGTTAAAGGGACACTAAACACTAAAAACATGTCATGCACCTCCCTCTTTCAGAGTGTGTCCCAGCCTAACCTTATCAACATTGCAGGTAGCTTCTAAGTAAGTTTTAAAACAGTTTTATACTGGATTGTTATATCCATATCTGTGCATATTATTCTTTATAGTTGTGTGCCTATTACATGCAGTTATATGAACATTGGTGTATACTGTCCCTTTAACTATGGATCATGAGTGAGAGCTCCCATGGCTACAAATTCCTCAGGTGAGAGAATTATGTCATCCCCTCCATCATCCCACAGTCTGAACAACCATTCAAACAATGTTTCCCCGGCCTTTGAATAAACTTTTTAGACACATCATTTAAAGGGCAATTATAGTAAAAAAAATGACATACTCTAATACGTTAGAGCAAGCAATTGTAAGACTGCCAACCCTAGACTAGACCTGTGCAAAGGGGTTAAACACACTGTAGGAATACAGCTTGGGATCCGCAGAGCATTGCTAGTCCCACATTGCTAGTCCCAAGCAGAACCCATTGCTGATCCAATCAGCAGCACTAATAACACAAGTCATGTGGAACTAGTCCTGTTTTAAACACACAGTAGTCTAGGGCAGTGATTTGCAACCTTTTTTTTGCCGTGGCACACTTTTTTACATTGAAAAATCCTGCGGCACACCACCATCCCAAAATTTTACAAAATCACACATTGTAGCCTAATACAGGATATATATATATATATATATATATATATATATATACACACACTGTACTGTGCTGTCATGCCATGCCATGCCTCTTATAAACTATACATGACATATTGACATTCATTCACAAACACCCCTGCACTGTTGTCAGGCTGCCGCGGCACACCTGAGGATCTCTCATGGCACACTGGTTGAAAAACACTGGTCGATGGTCAATAGTCTTACAATTACATACTCTAATGGATTAGGGCATGTCATGTTTTTGACTATAATGGCTTTTTAACTCTCTCACTGCTACAATCTCTCTGTCAGTCGCATGTCTGTATGCTACATACCCATGTACATGTTTAAAGGGACAGTATACACCAATTTACACAAAGCTGCATGTAATAGAAACTACTATAAAGAAGAATATGCACAGATGCTGATCTAAACATCCAGTATAAAACATTTTAAAAACTTACTTAGAAGCTCCCGGTATAGCATTGTTGCTGAGATCAGGCTGGGACAACCACTGAAATAGGCTGTGGAAACAGGAAGAGCAGACACTCCCATCCTCCCATGCATATGAAAAGACATATTACACAAGCAGGAGTCTGTAGACATCAGTATACATCTGAAACGTTGGGGCTTGGTTAGGAGTCTGAAAATCAGCACAATTTAAAAATAAGCAAAACTATTCATTGTTATAACCCCCCTCCCCCCAGATGGGCCATATAAATGGATCATCTACAGAATATTTATACAAATAAAAATCTAGTGTACAGTGTTGCTGTTTCCTTTGCTTTTGAGTCATCAGCCGTTCTTGGCCCTGTCACTGTCATTGCTATCATTTGCATGCATGATAGTTCCATTACATATTTTTACTAATTACCCTGTGGCTGATTCTTAGATTCCCTCTGTTTTTGGTTTCACTGCCCTAGAACTAAATGTTTCTGGAATTTGGTGTCCCCTCCTTCACTTCCCTTGGCATAAGGGACAAACAGTAGCGGACCTACTCAAGAGAGGGCCCTGGTGCAAGATTTTTCTGGGGCCCCCAAAACTAAGTCAGTAGAAAGCAAAAATAGAAATGTAACTCAGTAGAAAGCTCTGTATAATAATTTTGAGGATAGATAGATAGATAGATAGACAGATGGACCTGTCATGAGATGCAGGACATATGCAGGACACAGCAATGATGGTACAACTCTATTTTATTACAGAGCACAGGAACATACATCTAGTCAGGTTGATTTCACTAACTAACTGCGACACAGACTACCGGACATAAGCCCCGCCCCCAACTAGTGATATCACATCCTGCTCTCATCACATCTTCCCCTTTTTCAAAGGCGAAGCATACATTTGAATATAACAAATAACAAGGTATACGAACAGAGTATACAACAACATTTTTTTCAAACAATATATAAACAAATAGGTTCAGAAAATATAAACACATAAATTACATCCTGACTTGGACATCGGGGTAGACTACCCTAGTCCACAGTGACCATGGGATTATTCTGCCCATACTTCCGGTCACTGTTCTAGCTAAAGTCAGTCCCTATATCGGGCCGGAAGTCTCACCACTATTCCGCTTGATGTAACTTTGCATGAACTGTCCTCTGATACAGAAGATGGTGAATTAGAGTCCGCTGGAGGCAAAGATATATCCCCGCTGTGATCTTGCTGAGGGGAAGGCACCTCTCTTAGAACAGGGGATCCCACCGGCGGTGGTACTGAGGCATCCAGTACAGGCTGAAGATGTCTTCGGTTACGGCGTGTAACCGTCCCTTCCCCAGTAAGGACTGTATAAGACCTTGGTTCTGGAGAGCGGCCAACTACCGTAGCAGGCGTCTTCCATTTCTTCTCATCATCCAGTTTAATTCTGACAGTTTGTCCCGCATTTAGTTCCTTTAAGGGCCTGACAGAATGTCTCCTGTCGTAGAAGAAACGATAACCCTTTTTGGCCTCTTCATCCCTCCTAAGGACTTCGTCCCGAGGAACAGGGCCAGGCGGCTTGAAGACACCCACTGAGGGTAAAGTGGTGCGAATCTGGTGTCCTAGCATCAGCTGTGCCGGGCTAAACCCGGTAGCTTGAATGGGCATCTCCCTGTATGACAAGAGGGCCAGGTACGGCTCAGATTGCTTTAGAATGAATTTTGTTGTTTGAACTGCCCTTTCAGCCATTCCGTTGGCCTGCGGATAATGTGGACTTGACGTGGAATGTACAAAGTCATATTCCCTGCTGAAAGCACTGAACTCTGTAGAAGCGAACTGCATACCATTATCACTCACCAGCTCCATTGGAAGGCCCCACCGGGTGAACAAGCTCTTCAGGTGAATGATAACGGCTTGACTTGTGATTTCATTCAGGGGTGCAATTTCCAAATACCTGGAATAGTAGTCGATCACAACAAGGAACTTTTTTCCGTGCAGTTCACACAAATCAGCAGCTATTTTCTGCCACGGCCCCGCAGGCAGCGGAGTAGAAATCAAGGGCTCCCTTCTCTGAGTAGGCCGGTGTTCCCGGCAAAAGGCACATTTATACACGTGATTTGCAATGTCGGAGCTGATCCCCGGCCTCCACACAGCTGTAGCTGCCCTTTCTCTGCACTTTGTAATGCCCAAGTGGCCATTGTGAATCCTGTTTAACATCTCCTTCCTCATGCTGACAGGAATTACAATGCGGTCTTGGAACAGCACCAACCCCTCCAGCTCCGTGAGATGCGACCTCTCTGGCTGGTAAGCACTTAAAGACATCCAGGCTGCCCGGCCCTCGGGCCAGCCTTCTTTTATGTACTTTATAACCTCTTGCAGATCTGTGTCCAAATATGTCTCTTTCTTTATTTCCTCCAGTTTCCTTGAAGAAATGGACTTAGAGGCCAGAACTGAATCAACATATACTTTCACATCAGATTCTGTGGAGGATTCTTCAGCAGCAGCCAGCGGGAGCCTGGATAGTGTATCCGCCAGAACCAGTTGTTTTCCCGGCACATGCACTGCCTGAACATTGAACCTGAGCAGTCTCATTAAAAGTCTCTGGTATCTCAAGGGTGTTTTGTTAATGTCATAAGAGTTGATTAGAGGGACTAACAGTTTGTGGTCAGTTTCCAGACTAAATTTCTCCAAACCCACTAGATAACGCTGAAAGCGCTCACAGGCCCAAACTGCAGCCAGGCACTCTTTCTCAATTTGAGCGTATTTTGACTCCGCAGCCGTGTGCAGGAACAGTAGGCGATGGGCTGTAATTTATTTTCATTTAACTGCAGGAGTGCAGCCCCCAACCCATAACTGCTTGCATCGGCACTAACCACAGTCTTTTTTGAAGGGTCGTAGAACCCCAGCACTGGGGCAGACCCCAGCAGGGACTTGGCCTGCAGAAAAGCTTTTTCTTGTGAAGGTCCCCAGACCCAGGCAACGTCTTTCTTAAGCAACTCTGTGATAGGGTGTAAAACTGTTGATAAATCTGTAAGAAACTTGCCCACGTAATTTACAAGGCCCAATATCTGTCTCAGCTCATGTACATCAGAAGGACTTTTCATCTGTTCAATAGCACGAATTTTCTCGGGGTCTGGCTTGATGCCATCCCAGTTGATGATATGCCCAAAGTAACATAATTCAGTTTTCCTAAAATGACATTTTTCTTTATTCAGCTTCAGCCCAGACTATTTGATAGCCTGTAGCACACAACTTAAACGCTGATCATGCTCTTCCATTGTAGACCCATACACTAGAATGTCGTCCATGACGACTGCTGTGCCCACGTGGTCACTCAGGAAAGAACTCATTTCCCTTTGAAAGATTTCAGGAGCGGAGGATATCCCAAAGGGGAATCTGCAGAAGCAGAACCGACCTACCGGTGTGATAAAGGTAGTCAGTTTGCGGCATTTTTGATCCAGTGGGATCTATAAAAAAACGCTAGAAGCGTCTAATGTGGAAAAGAACTTCACCCCAGCCAACTTTGGAGCTATATCTTCTAATGTCGGCAACACAAATCTCTCTCTCTTCACTGCCTCATTCAACCTTTTCGGGTCCACACAGATGCGCACCTTTCCGTTTTTCTTTGCAACTGGAACAATGGGGCACACCAATCAGTCGCTTCAACAACCTCTTCAATAACCCCCATAGACTTCATGCGCATAAGCTCTTTCTCCACTTGAGGCATGAGCGGGAACAGAATTCTACGGGGAGTAGAAATACTGTATGGGACTGCGTCACTTTTAAGTGCTATATGGACTGGTTTGCAATTCAGTAGGCCCAACTTGCCAAACATATCTTCGGAAATCTCATTCACTCTGGCCACGAGGCCCAAGTCACAGGCTGCTTTTCTGCTCAATAAATTAACACACTGACCTCTGATCACATGCACCCACATGGTGAACTTCCTTTGCTTGTACTCACAGCTGGCAAGAAATTTCCCCACACAATCAATGCGGCCACCAGGACTATGGACATTTGTAGTAACCTTCACCAGCTGGGGCTGTCGAGGCAGTTTCATGAATTCAGCAAAAGACATTACAGTGATATCTGCTCCTGTGTCAATCTTAAAATCAACTTTGGCTCCCATTACAGTAAAAGTAACTTTCCAATCTTCCTCTGAGCTTGGCCGTTCCACAACGGACCCCACAAAAGACACTTCCTGACCCTCCTGGTCACAGTCCACCTGCATCTCCTTAATGTATTCAGTTTTACACACCACTTCAAAATGGCCCATTCTGTTACATTTTCTGCATCTTTTATCTCTGACCGGGCATATAAGACTCTGATCATGGGCCCGGTAGCACCGTGTGCATCGGGCATGTTGCGCCCATCCACTTCTAGGCCTTTCCATTACTTTAGATCTACCGCTCACACTGTGCCTTTCACTAGCAGTTTTCCTGGACTGTTGCACTTCATCCACAATACTCTCAGACCTCAGATCAGCACTCTGCTTTTTCACCAGTTCACTCTGGCGGGCCATCCTAATAGCCCCATCTAATGTTAAATCAGGCTCTAACTGCAGCTTCAGTGAGACTTCAGCATCTGCAATTCCAATAACTATTCTGTCTCTGATTTGCTCTTCTTTAGCAACACCAAACTCACAGAATTCAGCTAGTTCATACAGGCTGCGCACAAATGACTCCACAGATTCTCCCACACGCTGGGCACGTTTGTGAAAACAAGCTCTCTCATGAATCACATTTCTTTTGGGCACAAAGTGGGCACTGAGTTTATCCATAACTATATCAAAGTTAAATTCTTCCCCTTCTTGGAAAGTAAAAGCATTGAACACTGGCTCCACATCTTTCCCCATAGAGTATAAAAGAGAATTAACTTGTACATCACCACTCTCCTTGTTCAGTTTGGAAGCAATCCTGAAGCGCTGAAACCGCTGACGCCATGTGGGCCAAGCTGCAGGCTGAGAGAAGTCAAAAGGCTCAGGTGGGGTAAACTTTGACATTGCAATCGATCAGGAACAGAAGCGCAGGCCAGAACTTCTGACACCATTTCATGAGATGCAGGACATATGCAGGACACAGCAATGATGGTACAATTCTATTTTATTACAGAGCACAGAAACATACATCTAGTCAGGTTGATTTCATTAACTAACTGCGACACAGACTACCGGACCTAAGCCCCGCCCCCAACTAGTGAGATCACATCCTGCTCTCATCACAGGACCTACAACCTGCACTAATGAAAGGGTCCCCTGCATTAGGATTGTAAAAATTCTGCACACAACTATGTATAGGCTGGCTGTTATGGGCCCCCCAAGCTCTTGGGCCCTGGTGCGACTGTACCCGCTGCACCAATGGTAGTTCCGCCCCTGGGGACAAACATGCACTTAAATTACATGTCTCAGTGCCCACATCTGCTGCTGCTTTCCTGGTCTTGGGTGAGTTATATACTGATATGTCCAAACACATAGGGCTCAATTTATCAAGCCGTTCACTGCATTACGACTACAGCTTCTCACAAGAGAACCTGCAGTCCGTATTTATCAAGCAGTGGTCATCAGACCGGTGCTTCCTACCATCTTTTTCACCTCTTAGGTGGAGAATTTCAATCTCCCTGGTCTCATACAACCTGGGAGATTGACAGCTCCTGCCCGCGCGTGATTGGCTGTGCGCGGGCATGGGGCAGTGTTGCACAAGAGAGCAAAATAGCGCTCTTGTGCAATGCTGAATTCTGCCAATGAAATTCTGCCCACCAGGGGCGAGCTGCGGCGGACAGGGGCGCATATGTATGTCCCTGTCCGCTGTTGCTTGATACATCGAGCCCTTAGCCATATCTCCTTATGGACTTATTGTTACTACATATTTCCCTATGCCCCCCCGATGGCCAGTCATGAAGTAGCTAGCCACTCCAGCATTGCAGGAAATTTGTGGCTTTTCTAATTCCCAGAACTAAAATAGCACACTGGAAACTTCTCAAGGCTTCTGCAGATAGTAACTAAAAACATTATGACTGTGCCTAGACTTGTTGTCTGCTAACGCAAGCCCAGAGTGCCTCTTCTAAATAAGGCAAGTGGTGGCTGAAATTAAAACCAAAAACAGATCTTAGTGATCTAGCCCTACTTGGCTGGTTTCCAGGTCATTGGATACAAGTGGTAAAGATTCTAGGTCATTTTCCCTATTCAAGAGGTAGTCTGGAGCCCGAGAGAATATAAATCATTTCTAGCGTTAAATGGATTTTATTACAAGGACAGAGACTCCTATTTTGCATAACTTTTTCCTTTACTGCTCATACAGCACTTTAACGAATACATATAATTTAAAAGGAAAAACCATTACAGATAAAGAAAAACATAAACCAATGAGAACATAGTTTGAATGGTTAGTTATAAGTCCAAATGACCATAAACAGTGTGCCAATCTTCCTCTTTTCTCTTTGCTGCTCAGAGAGAAAAGTTAAGTATTCAGTGCTCCATTTCTGTTTTATAATAATAAAAAACTATATATATTTTTTTATTACTTTCATTTTATTCTACTGTATGTCATTTTAATTTTATTTTATTGCTTATTTGCCTGTTAATTGTTTTACATTAGTTTATTTGTTTATCTATTCGTTTTTTCTCTCTTATTTTCTGTTTTATTTTTGTTGGCTACTTTATTTTGTGTCCCTACCTATCTGTTTTCTATTTCAGGTGTTTTTAGAGTGTTTCCTATGTTTTTTCTTACCATTTTCTAGCCCCTCCGTTTTTCCTGTGCACTTCTATTGCAGTAGCCATCTTAGTTTCTCTTCTTCCTTCTTCTTCCTTTTAACTCCTTAAAAAAATTAAATCCAACACCAAAAAGATTTTCAACCAGTTCCAAAGCCTCAGAGAATTTTTGGAAGGGCTGGGAAAGGAAGAGACCGCTTTTCCAGCCGCTTCCCCTCCAATTCAAGGTCTCATTTCCAAAACTTTGTTCCCCAAAATTCCTCATTTACCGGTTTCTTCCCATCAAGATCAAGGTATCAACCATCCAGAAATTTCAGATCATATCGAAACAGATCATCTAGAAGACCCTTCCAGAGTAAGTTTTCTCACCTCTTCTTTCACAAATTTTTACCATCAAAGAATCGGAGTGGCAAAAAATTACAGCAGATCCTTGGGTTTTACAAGTGGTTTCTGGCCTTTCTCTAGACTTTATTCACATTCTTTCCAGGAATTTTTTCCCATACCAATAAAGTTTTCAAAAGAAGACCAAAATCTTCTAGATATAGAAATCTCGGATCTAGTTTCAAAACAAGTCATAGAAATTGTTTACTCCAATGAAAATTCTTTCATAAGCAACATGTTTCTAGTGAAAAAAAAAGAAGGTTCTTTCCGTCCAGTAATAAATCTAAGATATCTCAATCATTTTCTAGTTTACAATCATTTCAAGATGGAAGGCATTCATCTTTTAAGGGATTGCCTGTACATCAAAGATTGGTTAGTCAGATTAGATTTGAAAGATGCTTATCTTGCAGTCCCTATTCATTTAGATTTTCAGAAATATTTAAGATTTTTCTGGAAAAACAACTTTTGGCAGTTCACTTCCTTTTGGTATTTCATCTGCTCCTTGGGCATTTAGGAAGATTCTCAGGCCTGTTGTTGCTTGGCTTCGCAAAAGAGGAATTTATCTTATTATTTATCTGGACGATATTCTAATTATTCATCAATCTCCATCAATTCTCAAGGAGCATTTGAATATTTCTATTCATCTCCTTCAATCTCTAGGTTTCATTATAAATTTCAAGAAGTCTTCTCTTATTCCTTCTCAGATTCTGACTTTCTTGGGTTTCAACATAGATACCTTGACAACAACTCTCAGTTTACCTCTAGACAAGATAAAAAGAATAAAGAAATAGATTTCTTATATTCTATCCAAATACAGTTTCCCTATTCGTCTTTTAGCTCGAATTATAGGTCTCCTGTCTTCATCTATCCAAGCTATTTTTCCTCCGCCTCTTCATTACAGGGCTCTTCAGAGATTGAAGATTCATTATCTTCGGAAAGGTTTCTCTTACCAACACATGATTTCCCTGTCGGAAGAAGCAACAGAAGAACTGAATTGGTGGCTTCTCAATATAGAAGCCTGGAATGGCAAAGCAATTTTCGGCAATACTCCGGATTTAATAATAGAATCCGATGCAAGCAATTCTGGTTGGGGTACAAGATGTGGTTCTTCTATCACTGGTGGGAAATGGTCTCAGACAGAGAAATCTCTTCATATCTGTTTAGAACTTCTTGCAGGAGCGTTTGCAGTGAAAAGTTTTGTCAAATGCAATCATCCTATCTCTATTTTACTTTGTATGGACAACATTTCAGCAGTCCGTTATAACAATCATCTTGGAGGAACGACTTCAAAATCTTTATCAGATTTAACAAGTATTTTCATTCATTATTGTCTTGCTCAAAATATCTCGGTTCAAGCAGAATATATTCCTGGTCTCAACAACCAATTTGCAGATTGGGGTTCGAGATATCTTAAGGATTACAACAATTGGAAATTGAATCATGTAATTTTTCAGAAGTTTGCACAACTAAGAGGTCCTTTTGTAGTAGATCTTTTTGCATCTCGTCTGAATCATCCCTTATTTCAGTTGGAGACTAGATCTGGAGGCTCTATCCATGGATGCTTTTTGTCAAACATGGCCAGTTCAAGGAGCTTATGCTTTCCCTCCTTTTCTGATGATTTTCCTTTTTTGCCAAGAGACATTTGATCTCCCTTCTAATAATTACCCCATTTTGGCCAACTCAAGTCTGGTACCTCTTCTTCTGGAGATGTCTTACCTTCCTCCAATCTTGCTTCCAGTTCAGCCGAATCTTATTACAGATCCCAACGGAGAATTTCATCTCATTCTTCAAGGCAAATTACAACTCGTTGCCTGGATGGTTTCAGGGGTTCTTGGTCAGGCGTCGGTCTTTCGGAAGAGGCTAAACTCCTCCTTCAAGACTCCTGGGCTCCTGGAACCAAAAAATATTACTTATCCTCCTGAATTAAATGGTCTAGCTGGTGCAATCTTAGGAACTTGGATCCCATTTCAGCTTCTTTGAGTGAAGTTATTAATTATCTTTCTTCACTTTATCAAGCTGGTTTGGCATATAGATCTATTAATGTAGCTAGATCAGCTATATCCGCGGGTCATAAACTTTTAAATAATAATCCAATAGGTCAGAATTCGGTCATTTGTAGACTCATTAAATCCATTCGTTTAAAACATCCTCCTTCTTCTAGGTATTCATCTTTTTGGGATGTTGATTTGTTTTTTTCCCTTTTTAAAAATTGGCCAGATAATAATTTTCTTTCTTTAAAACTTACTGTAAAACTAACTACTTTATTATGTCTTTTGTCTTTCAAAAGGGTTTCTGATGTTAAAGCCATTGATTTTAATTCTAAGATTTTTTCCCGTAGAACCAAGACTCTTCTACTTCCTAAGTTATTTGTAGTTCTTTGTTTAAAAAAATATGAAAAAATAACTCTTCCCTTTAGGCTTCCTTCTTCCAATCAATTACTTATTTCTTACGCTGTTCCTCATTTACCAGTTTCCTCTCCTATTATTAATAGATGAGTTAAATGGGTCATGGTTCAAGCTGGTGTGGATAAATATTTTTCTCCTCATTCCATTAGAGGAGCTTCTGCGTCAAAGGCATTTTGTAAATCTGTTTTGCTCCAAGACATTTTAAATGCTGCAGATTGGTCATCTGATAAAACTTTTAGACAATTTTATTTTAAACCAATTAATTCTATTCTACATCAGCTGGTTTCATGATTTAGTTTAATTGTATTTATTTCATGTTATTTTTTATTTAAACTAGCAAAATAGGAGTCTCTGTCCTTGTAATAAAATTCTGATTATCCTAGTGAAAGAATAATCTAGATTTTATTAAAGAGACGAGTATTTTCCCTCCTCTTGTTTGTTGTTCCCTCCCTTATTTTGATATATTATATATTTTTCCTATATTTACATTATCGTTTATGTATTCTAGTGCCAAATCCTTCTAATCCAGGATTCTGAAGATGAATATGATTCCTGTCATGGATTTCATCCTTTCCTGCAAGTAGATTCATCCGATTCTTCAAGCAACTTTACTGGTTCCAGAGAGAAGATTCGTCTCTTCAATCAAATTGTTTCCTGTTCCTGTTGGAGGATTTTTTCACGTTTTATAATTCTGGGACTTGTGTTTCTTTTTTTTGAGATGTTTGTTTATTCATTCGCATCAAAGTTCAAAAAGAAAGATTGGCACACTGTCAGACTGTTTATGGTCATTTGGACTGTTCTCATTGGTTTATTTTATAACTGACCATTCAAACTATGTTCTCATTGGTTTGTTTTTCTTTATCTGTAATGTTTTTTTCCTTTACATTATATGTATTCGTTAAAGTGCTGTATGAGCAGTAAAGGAAAAGGTTATGCAAAATACTCGTCTCTGTCTCTTTAATAAAATCTAGATTATTACTTCACAAAGCTAGGATAATTGGAATTTCTGTCTGTTCTATTATTATTGATATAAACTTTTTTTTTCCCTGTACCGTGAATTTGGTTAAGAAATAAAAATGAAAATAAAGTGGTGGGAGGGGTTTGGCTACTAAAACAATTGCAGCAAGCAAGTTGTTTATTTAAAAAAAGTTTACGCTTGGCTGATGTGTTATTCTAAAGCAAGACAACAAAAGAGTCTTGTAATTACAAGGGGTTCTCTGTCCCTTTAAAGGGACAGTCAAGTCAAAATTAAACTTCCATGATTCAGATAGAGCACACAATTGTAAACAACTTTCCAATTCACTTCCATTATCTAAATGTGCTTAATCTTTAGACCGCTGCTTCATAACCTCTGTTTCCGGCGAGCCTGAAGGCTCGCGCAGAAACAGGGGCATCAAGCTGCTTACAGAGCTTGATAAATCGGCCCCTATATCTGTGTATTAGCTTGGGATTGGTTGGCATTGTTCCTTTGTTCTGGGGGACAGGGAAATCAGTGAAAAGAAAAAACATAATAATATGTTCATGTGACAAAATAAAGCATTGCAAAATTCTTCTCAGAAATGAAGGTACTTTGTTATGCAGCTTACAATTTGTGTTTAATGTCCCTTTTATGCAGCCCATGCCCTTTAAGGTGACAAGTTAGTGTAATTATAAAATGATTTAATTAGATCATTAATATAGCTTTGTAACTAAAAAGTGTAATCCTAAAAAGGAGTTTAATACATATCTAGAATCACTCTCAGTGTGCTGCAGTGTATTGGGGCACTTGCCAAGGACAGGACTGGCTCGGCACTGTTCCTACTGAAGGTGCTTTAAAGGACAGTAAAGTCCAAATTAGACTTTAATGGTTCGGATAGAGCATGACATTTTGAACAACTTTTTGAACAACTTTCCAATTTACATCAATAATCAAGTTATAGTTAACATTAGTTAAAAATCATGCCTTCACCGTCCCTTTAACTATGTGTTTAACCCACTGGTACTGCCAAGCGAGTTACTTTAATTATTGCACCAAATTGTCCCTTTATATATATACCTGGATATAATATTTTCATACACAGTTTAAGCAGGTGTAAGAAAAGCTTAGACTGTGTTTGTGCTTATGCTTGTATACAAAACCTAGATAAGCCGTGAAGCTCCTTTTACATTAGTGATAATCACTAAAATGCTAGGGCGGTTAGTAGACCTTGAGAACTGGATTTTGACACCTCTGATCTAAGATCTGATCCCTTCATGAGTGTGTGTGATCTCTGTCACATGCTGCTTGGTCTAATTAACACTGATCTTTCATTTCCTTGTATTTAGCTGCAGAAGTTATGTTCATATTACAAGGTGTATGTATTGGCTGCGAAATGCGTTGGGGCAAGGAGTGTGTATTACTTATCCCAGTGTCAGGAGAGGAGGCGGGTCTGTTTGGTTTAATTTTGCCGGGTGCTGACGTCACACACCGGCATGGACTATCAACAGCTGACAGACTCAGAGGAACTCCGGACTCCATTAGCAGATTGGGGTATTACAAGCCTGTTTTTATCTATGTTTGTGAGTAGATGAGTGTGAAATATTAAATCATTTGTGTCTTACATATTACACTATTTTAGGGCCTCTTTGTTTGTGCTTTCAGATTGGAGGACAACTGATTAGGAATCATTTGGACTTAAAAGGACATTTGTGAAACAAATTGTATTTGTCCCTTTTGGTCTTTCTAGGGAGCGTGGGACAAAGAACAATATTTTACACAAGGTAAAAGGTGTTTGATGTCCGGTTAAAGGAACATAAACTTGTGTCAGCAAATATTAGGCCTCCCTGATTCTGCACTGAGTTTGCTGAGCCAGCACCCTAACTGTGGGCATTTTCCCCATAATCTTGCCAAGTGAAGAAATGGTTGAAATAAACCAGCGCTGATGTGCACAAAAATCTCCTCCAGTGGAGCATTATGATGAGCTCGTGTGCATAAGCTTTATAGTGAGCTCACAGAATGTATAATGATACATTATAAACAATATGTCATGCGTTTAAAGTCACCTCATCTGCTACTAGTAAAAGTTAGTAAAGTCATTGTGGTTGGAGGTTTTTTTTTTAAATTTCTTTATTTATTGAAAACCCAAATGGGTGTATCACAACAAGAAGTAATAAAGTACATGAAAAAGCAACAATTCAAATTTCACATTAACGGAATCATAGTGAAAAACTTACATCATGGGATACATGCAGGTCATATATGTTCCTGAAGTGACTAGCACCCATCCGGGCATTTTTAATTTTTCTGAATAACCAGGGAAAAAATGGGTGTCTGGAGTTTTCAATGCATGCAAGGCTAATAGCACATTCATAGAATTTCTCATATTGCATTTCTTATATAATGCTTTTGAATTGTTGACCCCCGCCCCCGGGCCGGGAGATTCTGAGATAATTGTGAAAAAAAAAAAAAAAAACAACAAACAAATGTTAAATGCAGTACAGTTTAAATAAATTATATTGGCCCTGATAACAAGTGGGGCTGATAAAATATTATCACTATTGTGCGCTAACATGGATAAATTATTATTATTATTATCAGGTATTTGTAGAGCGCCAACAGATTCCGCAACGCTGAATTACATCAATACCACTATTATTTCGCGCTAAATCCCTCACAAAAAACTTGTGCGCAAAGACGAAGGTGTGCTAAGCTAAAGGAACGCTCCCACATTGAATGAATAAGTCAACAGCTTTATCCAGAGCAGGAGAGCACTACATTAAGGTGAACAGCGCAATCAAGCGGTTTGTGATTTGAGAACAAAAAGGTTCAGCGTCAGACAGGAGCAGAGGCGGAACTGGAAACCACAGGGCCCAGGTGCAAGAATCTAAGAAGGCCCCCCCCCCCCCAAAAAAAAAAAAAGTGAATTTGATACATATCTCTTTTTTTTTTACATTTAACACAGGGAAAAAAAATGTGAGTCAGATTACATGTCTGCAAAAGGAGGTACCCTGTGCCCACAGTCTGTGAGATGGTCTGACCCCCTATTACTGTATATAGTGACACTGTTTAACCCCCCAGTACTATATATAGTGAGTCAGTGACACAGTCTGTAATCTATCGGTGAGATGGCTGCCTGACCCTACCTGACCTATAAAGTGACCACAGTAGTCTGTGACATGGTCCAGCCCCCCCGTACTGTATATAGTGGTACTGTATAGACTGACACGGTTTACCCCCCGCCCCCGCCATGCTGTAGTAACAAGGTCTGTCATTTTCTGGTTCCACAAACATACACACACAGTCACACATACACACACACACACACACATACATGCATAAATACACACACAGTCACACATACACACACACACACATACATGCATAAATACACACACAGTCACACATACACACACACACACATACATGCATAAATACACACACACACAGTCACATACATACATACACACACATACACATAAACACCAATGGGTAAAAAAGACACTAGTGAAGCATCACGTCACACTCACATAATATCAGTGCAGGCATTAGCAGGTCAACATTTTTTATTGAAAAAAAAAAGTTTTATTTTTTAAGCTGGGCCCCCACCCAGTCACAATTGCGACCTCTGCACCCCCTGTAGTTTCGCCCCTGGACAGGAGGACTATAAGCAATATGTTATAGGATTTTTTTTTTTTTTAAAGATAAGACTTTTATCGTGCCTATCATTTGTGCACATACTGCACGATGATCTAAACAATATTTATCATTCACTGGCCCTTTATGTTTACTGCACGTGTGCACAGCGCTAAGTCTCTCTTTTTTTACCCATTCCCATTTAATATCATGGCCCAAGCATTTATAGACTCTGATTGGCTTTATTGACCCTCCCTTCTTTTGAAATAAGATGCCAAAATAGCCCATTGCTGCAGCTATTATTAAAAACATTTTATAACTAAATTGATACTAAACACAAATTTTCTTCATTCTCTTGCTATCTTTATTTGAAAAGCAGGAATGCAAAGCTTAGGAGCCAGCCCATTTTTGGTTCAGCACCACAGTAGTGCTTGTTGATTGGTGGCTAAATGTAGCTACCAATAAGCAAGCACTATCCACGGTGCTGAACCCAAAATGGGCCGGCTCCTAAGCTATATATTCCTTCTTTTCAAATAAAGATGGCAAGAGAACGAAGAAAAATTGATAATAGGAGAAAATTAGAAAATTGCTTAAAATTGCATGCTCTATCTGAATCATGAAAGAAAAAATGTGGGTTTAGTATCCCTTTAAATGCAGCATAAATTATATGTACTGTATCTCTTATAAAGGTATTTATTACTTTAAGCGACATTTAAATTGCTCTCCATACAGATCTATTAATAGGTTCAGAGCTATGTGTGTGAGCTTAATAGTGCCCCTGTTTTTACTCAGTAATGGATTCATACAATATTCATTAGACAGATGCATGTGTCATGTCTGCAGGCCGTGAATGATACTGCATGTGTGCATCAGCTTTGTGATATATTTAGTTTAAGACAGATGAATCTGAATTTAGGGCATATGAATTGAATGCTCTTTCTTTCTCTGTCAATATATCATCTCTTGGTATTTGTTAAACTGTCTATTTAGTTGTCTCTAGAACTGGTGGTCTATCAGTTTGTTTGTCTGAACCAATAAATCTATCTTTCGATCTGTTAATCTGTCAGCATGTCAGTTTATCTATATATCTGCAAAAAGCATAAGAAGTGCCAAAACACGCTTCTCATACGGCTAGATTTGGAGTTCGGCGGTAGATGGGTTGCTAACGCCACGCGTGTTTTATGTCTAACGCACGGCATTGTTTGACTCAGGTATTTAGAGTTCAAAAAAGACCATCTAACGATGCTCCTAACGCGTGTATGTCACACGCGGAATACTGCCCGCGTTAGACAGTCTCCCATAGAGATCAATGGGAAAGCAAAAAAATAGCTTTTTTCACCTAACACTCGATCTCGCGAGAATACGCACAGCTCGGTCATATGACGCATACCACATCATGCACAACAATAACACGCCGCAAATGTCACAACAACAATCAATCAACAAAGCACACAAGCATTACACATTCACAAGCGGGGGGATTTTTAATAAAATTTAATACGGGGAATACGCATATACTTTAAGATGCGGAAATTCGCAAAATAACAACAAGGAATAAAAAATATATACATACACTAGAAAAATAATCGCATTCAATATCACTATATATTAGGACAAACATACATATACAACACTTCACTAATACCACACCATCGCAAATTCACATTTAAAAAGAATACTATTGGACAATGTTAGAGAAAACGACCACTATGACATCATCGCATTCTACACATTCCACAAATACTAACTCCAAATGAGCATGCGCAAATTCACACAACTAATACACATTGCACTAATATTAATTGCTAATAAAGCACACCTGAACACAATTTACAACGGAAATTGGTACATCATTAAACATTTACACAGGGTATATAAGCACCACACAAGCAGGGCTTCTTTGACTGTGTTGCTGTTGGGTCTTTGGAGATTGGAGGTTTAAGATTAGAGAGTTGGTGCATTATTGTGAGTGAGTTAGTGTTAGCGTGAGAGAGTCAGTTGTTAGTGTTATCGTGAGTGAGTTAGTGGGAGTTAGTGGGAGTGGGAGAGAGTCTGTTAGTGGGAGCGTGAGTTAGTTAGTGGGAGTGGGAGTTGTTAGTGAGAGTTGTTAGTGGGAGCGTGAGTTAGTGGTAGTTAGTGAGAGTTAGTGAGAGTGTTTGTTAGTGAGAATTAGTAGTAGTGTGTTAGTGAGAATTAGTAGTAGTGTGAGTTAGCGAGCGAGTGATTTTTCTGTACACGTAACACATTTACACGCAAACACATTCAATACATACATACACTTATCAATAACACTACATACACTCCATACCCCCTACCCCCTCATACTACACTCCATACCCCATTCCCTGTAGTCCCATTCCCTTTCATCCCATTTACTCTTATCCCATACCCCATACCCATCCCATACCCATCCCCTAGTTACATTTAGTTTACATATCCTCCTTTTAGTCGTCTTCTTCTTTTGGTTTATTTAAATACTCCTTACCCTCTTTGTTTTTTTACATCCCTCTCACACTTTCAGCACTTTTTTTGTCTTTTTAGTTCTTTATTTTGACCCCCTTTCATTTCATAATACTCACTTTTTGTTTGATTATTTGGGGTTTAGTTTAGGGAACAGATGGAGGCCAGGCAGGGGAGAGGTAGAGGGGGGAGGAGAGGGAGGGGGAGAGGAACAGGGCAGGAAGGGGGGCAGGAAGGGGGGCAGGAAGCGGGGGTGGAAGCGGTGGGTGGACCCAGCCACTTGGTTCAAGATGAACAAGTGGCTGGGCCCAGTGGCGGACAGAGTAGGGCTTCACAGTCCAGGAAACAGAGGGCATCGTCACAGGGGAAGGCCAAGGCGACTAGGGAGGCGAGGTTTTCGATGGAGGAGAAGGAGGCCCTCGTAGAGGCCTATATGGCCAGGTATAGGAGGCTGCAGCACCAGAAGACTACCCCGACTGACAAGAGGAGGCTCTAGAATGAGATAAGAAATGCAGTCAATGCAGTGGGTGGCCGGAACAGAGATCTGGATTCGATAAAACATCGCTACCGGGACTGTAAGATGGATCTCAAGAAAAAGTTAAGCCTGGAGGCCCGACATGCCGCAGGAACCGGTGGTGGACCTGCCCTGGAAATAGAGTACTGCCGATGGGAGGAAATGTTGCGGCCCAGCATCTCCGAGGTGGAAATAGTCGGTATCGGAGGAATTGATACCGGGAACCTGCCACTCTCATCTGACGGTAAGGTCATTGAACAATAAATTCACATACGAATGTATTTCAAGGGACACTATACGCAAACCTTTACTTTCATGATTGAGGTAGCGAATACAATTTGACAAAACATTCAAATGTACTTATATTACCTAATTTGAATCATTCTTGAGATATATTTTAATGAAGAAATAGCCATGCACACGGTGAAACAATCACAGGAGGCAGCTATATTCAGCTAACAATCAGCATCTTATAAGCATATTTAGATATGCTTTTCAGCAAAGAATATCCAGAGAATGAAGCTAATTAGATAAGAAAAGTACATTAGAAAGTTGATAATAAATGTATGCTTCTAAATCATGAAAGATAAAACATTGGGTTTCATGTCCCTTTAAGGATCAGATTAATGCTATAACGTTGTTTACACGCATTAAATTACTTTGCGGTTACATCAGTATCTAGGCTATAGGTTAGGTGTGCATTTAAACAGACTGAAAACAAAAGCGAAAACATTCAGATTGACCAGAGATATCACAAACACGGTTTAGAAAATGCGGAAATCGTATTGATTGTTTGTTAGATTTCAAAGTGGATTAATGATTCTGCATTTGTAATTGTATCGTAAACTAAGTCATTTAAAGCTTGATTTGCAAATATGCTAATATATACATTTTTTTTTTTTTTTTAAATATACAGAGTCTGGGGAGGAGGCAGCACAAGAAACACAGCCTCATCCATCTCCCCGGGATGAGAGTGGTGGGGAGGAATTTCCACTTCGGAGGGAAGAGGCCCCCGTGACGAAGAGCGCACGGAAGCTGATGAAGAGGCCCCGGAAGCAGAGGCGGAGCCCGCGGAACCAGAGGACCCTCAAGGACCCGCACACCGCCGTGCACGGGCACCCCGCCGTGCACGGGTACCCCGCCAAGCACAACAAGAGGAAATAGCGGAGGTGCAGGCTCTACTGGACTACATAGACCAGATGCGTAACTCCCGGATACAAAATATCGAAGGCCGAACTCGAATTCTTGATGGACAAAATCAAATAATTGAAGGCCAAAACCAAATAATAAACATACTTAATAGAATCGAACAAGGCCAAAACCGAATCATTAATCTGCACCAAGAGATGTTCAATTTTTTCCGGGAGGCGCATGCTGGTCTACCTCCTGGTCCGCCTCCTGCTGCTGGGCCTCCTGCTGCTGGGCCTCTTGCTGCTGGGCCTCCTGCTGCTGGGCCATCTCCTCCTGCCGGCCCATCTACTCCTGCCGGGCCATCTACTCCTCTTCAGCCATCTCCTCCTCTTCAGCCATCTCCTCCTCTTCAGCCATCTCCTCCTCTTCAGCCATCTCCTCCTCTTCAGCCATCTTCTCCTCCTCGGCCATCTTCTCCTCCTCAGCCATCTTCTCCTCCTCACCTTGGTCGTCCCAGTACTCTTCCTTCCACTCTTCCCACAACATCTCCAAGGAGAACTCTTCAGAGTCGGCAGTTGCCCCTCCCAGAGCCTCAGCCCCGTGGGAAGAGGGGAAGGAAGAGGAAGTAAGTATTTCTTTTCATCTTTAATGTTTTTTTTATTTAATGTGTAATGGATAGGTATGTGATGATGTGGTTTTCATACACTTGTGGACCACACTCTGTATATAATCTACTTCTATGGGGCCGGGTCCATGAAGGCAGATTGTTTGCAGAGTGTGGGTTATAAGTGTGTGAAAACCATATCATCACATACCTATCCTTGTTCATGATATTGATTGGTTTCTGTGATGTGATGTCCAAACTGTTTCCCGAATCGCAAACAAAATTACCATTACAATTATCCATGATGGCATATTACTGTTTGAATGCCAATAACACAGCTTAAAGGGACAGTCAGAAAATTATTGATTACAAAGAAAACACTGTATTACGCATTATCAAGTTGGAAACAACAAAACATGGAGAAATACGTGTGACTTATGTGCTTAACCTTGTATCTATGACTAGGAAAAATGACCACTTATTTGTTGTTCTGACATAACAACATTTTAGATATCAATGATCAATACATGGTAAATAATATGCTGTATGAGCACAAGGTTTTACATATACAAATGCTATCCAAATGCCCTCTAGTGGTCAAATTGTATAATGATTACATGCACTCTTCAAGCTCGAAGAAATGAGCACACGAACCTCATAGGTTTAGCTAGCAAATTTAAAGAAACACAGACAAATGATTAATTGGTGAGAAACATTTGATATCATTGATATTACAAAATTGACTTTTAGAATAATGCAAAACATTATTTGTTTTCTAAACTGTCCCTTTAACAAAATTACATATGCTAACACATATTTGAAGCTTGTTGGTATATCTACATGTACTTGTTCAAAAAATAAATATTGAAATCAGATTTATATTGACGTGTTAAATAAAGTCTATTTTCTTAAAGAGACATTATTGTGTTAATTTTTTTTTAGAAAGACATTTGTTTTAACAATGAATATGGTTTAAAGTCCTTTTAGGAGTGGGGGGTGAAAATATGCTAACAATAATATATTTGAAGATTAAACAATGTGGAACTCATACATGATACAAAAATCAACATTTGCATTAAAGGGACAGTATACTATATTTTTAACAGAACTGTATGTAATAGACACTACTACAAACAACAAGATTAACATATACTGATATCAATATTGCAAAGCTTCAAACACTTTCAAAGAAAATCGGGTTAGCTCTATTGAAAATATAGATGAACCCCCATTACAACCGTAAAACAAGACAAAACACCATCATACACAAAACAGGAGAAAGCTGGAAATGGTACTCACATGAAACTTAGAGGCTTGGCGAGGAGTCTGATAATTAATTACATTTTATTTGAACAGAAGCAAAATGAAACGTGTATTTGTTAAACAATGGACTATCTAACTAGAGACCAAATTAAAGATTTCATTTATAATGTGAGTGTCTAATGAACCTTTAATAAAATATACAACGAAATTACATTTAGAAGAAGTCGGCATCATATATTTAGCATATGATAAAGCTAAATGCATATTGATTACTTTATTCTAACACAATAGCGCATATTTATTAATTAGATATCTTTAACATTAAACACAACAGTAATTTTTCTGAAAAAGGAACATATTGTTGACAAACATATTAAACAACATGGACTATAGAGATTTGCACTTGCCTCGAAATATCATATGCATGAAAACATTTTGCTTTCGTTCGTTTATTCAACCAGACATCCAGCAAAAGAGAATGTGGTGGTCTTTATCAGCTACGGGTCAACAATGTAACATGATGCAAATAATACATATTCGCAAGGTTTTTAAAATTGGCTGCAGTCACAAACGTTTTTAACATGCACAAACAAATATTGCGGGACTACGTAATCCAATCAGACGTTTTTTTACCTTTGCATGTGACGTCTTAACATGGCGCTTCCTTGATCACGTAAGAACGCCATCCAATAAAAGGCACATTCTTGATCACGTAAGAACATCAGTCAATACAAGGAATCATTGGACAGCCTGGCAGGTGACGTCTTAAGCAACATGGCGCATCCGAGATCGCTGAAAAACCGCAGCCAATACAAGGACTCAGTTGACAGCTTGGCATATCACTAAGAAACATATTTATATTTTAGGAACTAGTATGTGTTTAGATTGCTATCTAGGAATGTCACCAAATCATGAATCATCTTTTCGGACTTGACTGTCCCTTGAACTATAGCTATGGTGTATATCTTTAACATTTAAAAGATACACATGAGAAATACATATGCCATTGATGTTTTAAGATATGTTTTGATTGTTTTGGAATAACAATAATTATACATGGATTGATTAAACGTGTCATTTATTCAAGTTTAAATATGGTCAGCCTACCTATAGCCATATATGGGAGGAGAAGTATTTTGTTAACATATTTGTTAAAAAATATTCATCATCTAAAATATTTGCATTACACACAGAGATTTATTTGGCTACACTTTTCAAATAAGATAGAATTGAAAATGAAATACATGTGCTGTCAACATTACAATAAGATTGTTTATTAATAAGATTATATGTCCTTGTTTATGTAAAAAGGACAAAAACGCTTTAGAAATGGAAATACATTCATTAACAATTGTGCTCACCATCACTTAAAGGGACATGATTTTGTTTTTAAAAAGAGGATACACATAGACAATACTATTTCAATAAAATGAACCCTTTACAGGAATTATATCATTGTATCAATCCTCAGATCATTTGTTAAAGGTGCATCAATTCATGCAGAGTTTCTAAATACACATATGGATGTGAAAATTGAAATATACATATATACACAAATAACAATCTATATATACATATATAAAACAATTACTATGCTAATCATAATCATGCAATGATAAAGCTAAGAGAAAAATATATAAAGACAAATAATAAGATTACATTGGAGATGTTAATCTTAAAGTCATTTACAATTGTCTTACATATATGATTTTTTATAAAAAAATATTTTTGGTAGGTCCCTTTAAGGATCAACAAGATAAATTAGAGCTTTCAAAAAATAACATGAAGAATGAGGACAAAGAATCGTGCAATGACATGTCTTTTATTAGTATGTAAGAAAACATCAACAACGTTTAGAAATAATCTTGTAAAAATAAGGAATATTTGAGCCATATGACAAGGTAACAGAGTGCATCACAGTCCATGAAGAGAGTTGCCAAGGGCCACCATAGCCCCATTGGAGACATATGACAAGGTAAAAGAGTGCATCACAGTCCATGAAGAGAGTTACCAAGGGCCAGCATAGCCCCATTGGAGACATATGACAAGGTAACACAGTGCATCACAGTCCATGAAGAGAGTTGCCAAGGGCCACCATAGCCCCATTGGAGACATATGACAAGGTAACACAGTGCATCACAGTCCATGAAGAGAGTTGCCAAGGGCCACCATAGCCCCATTGGAGACATATGACAAGGTAACACAGTGCATCACAGTCCATGAAGAGAGTTGACAAGGGCCACCATAGCCCCATTGGAGACATATGAAAAGGTAAAAGAGTGCATCACAGTCCATGAAGAGAGTTACCAAGGGCCAGCATAGCCCCATTGGAGACATATGACAAGGTAACACAGTGCATCACAGTCCATGAAGAGAGTTGCCAAGGGCCACCATAGCCCCATTGGAGACATATGACAAGGTAACACAGTGCATCACAGTCCATGAAGAGAGTTGCCAAGGGCCACCATAGCCCCATTGGAGACATATGACAAGGTAAAAGAGTGCATCACAGTCCATGAAGAGAGTTACCAAGGACCACCATAGCCCCATTGGAGACATATGACAAGGTAACACAGTGCATCACAGTCCATGAAGAGAGTTGCCAAGGGCCACCATAGCCCCATTGGAGACATATGACAAGGTAACACAGTGCATCACAGTCCATGAAGAGAGTTGCCAAGGGCCACCATAGCCCCATTGGAGACATATGACAAGGTAACACAGTGCATCACAGTCCATGAAGAGAGTTGCCAAGGGCCACCATAGCCCCATTGGAGACATATGACAAGGTAAAAGAGTGCATCACAGTCCATGAAGAGAGTTACCAAGGGCCAGCATAGCCCCATTGGAGACATATGACAAGGTAACACAGTGCATCACAGTCCATGAAGAGAGTTGCCAAGGGCCACCATAGCCCCATTGGAGACATATAACAAGGTAACACAATGCATCACAGTCCATGAAGAGAGTTGCCAAGGGCCACCATAGCCCCATTGGAGACATATGACAAGGTAAAAGAGTGCATCACAGTCCATGAAGAGAGTTACCAAGGGCCAGCATAGCCCCATTGGAGACATATGACAAGGTAACACAGTGCGTCACAGTCCATGAAGAGAGTTGCCAAGGGCCACCATAGCCCCATTGGAGACATATGACAAGGTAACACAGTGCATCACAGTCCATGAAGAGAGTTGCCAAGGGCCACCATAGCCCCATTTTAGACATATGACAAGGTAAAAGAGTGCATCACAGTCCATGAAGAGAGTTACCAAGGGCCAGCATAGCCCCATTGGAGACATATGACAAGGTAACACAGTGCATCACAGTCCATGAAGAGAGTTGCCAAGGGCCACCATAGCCCCATTGGAGACATATGACAAGGTAACACAGTGCATCACAGTCCATGAAGAGAGTTGCCAAGGGCCACCATAGCCCCATTGGAGACATATGACAAGGTAACACAGTGCATCACAGTCCATGAAGAGAGTTGACAAGGGCCACCATAGCCCCATTGGAGTCATATGACAAGGTAAAAGAGTGCATCACAGTCCATGAAGAGAGTTACCAAGGGCCAGCATAGCCCCATTGGAGACATATGACAAGGTAACACAGTGCATCACAGTCCATGAAGAGAGTTGCCAAGGGCCACCATAGCCCCATTGGAGACATATGACAAGGTAACACAGTGCATCACAGTCCATGAAGAGAGTTGCCAAGGGCCACCATAGCCCCATTGGAGACATATGACAAGGTAAAAGAGTGCAACAGGCACAACAATAAACTTTGAAAAAGGCCAAATGGCAACAATAAAAAAAAACATCAACATGTGGACGGAGGATTCTTATCTGCCACCTTGGAGCATCTCCAGATCCTCCACTTACTGGTCATCCTCTTCATCGTCCTGTGCATGTCCAGCTCCAGATTCAGGCCTTGAACTTAATCGCATGATTTCACGCAGAGTCAAGTCCTGAACCCGGAGCTAGGCCTGCATGGTGTCGTTCATCCCTCTCAGGACAGCTGCGTTCCTCAACACGGCCTGCTCTACTCTTGCTATACCTTCTAGCATGAGCCATGCTGAATCACAGCCTAAAATAAAGAATAAATTAAATATTAAGGATAATTACACAACAGACGAAAGCAAAGATACATTGTCATCATAAATCATTCTTTACATCAATTAGTTTAAATTGATTCTTTACACATGAAATATGTTATTCAGACAGACCGAAATCATTAAAGGACAGTTTACTCAAACATGTTGTCCCCTTTAATTGGTTTTCGATGATCCACTTATACAGCTTGAGTGTATCAAATCTTGTTAAAGGATTTACATTGTTCTTACATTAGCAATTTAAATATTTTAATTATACTGTGGTAGGCACACCTATCCTTAAACATTTTGGCATTGAGGACAAGCTGTGTAAACATAGCAACCTGAAGAAATTACATTCCCACTGGGTTAGACAAGAGATAATGTATAAACATTTGTACATAAATTGTTGGATCCAAGTAGTGGTGATTGGTATATGTAGTGATATCAAATTAAAGGGACACTGAACCTAAATATTTAATTGACTGATTCAGATAGAGCATGACATTACAAATATTTATAAAATTACACATATTCTTTAAATGTTTGAATTCTATAGCTAGATTTTGAATGCAAGAATGTCGTTTTTTAGGGCAGGCCATATTTGTTTATCAACTTTGTTTGTCCCTGCTGGTTGATGGATACATTCATCCAACAATAAAGAAATGATGTCCACAATTATTTTCTATTTAAAATTAATTATAGGCTTTTCTGTGTTTCAATAAAGATAGCAAGAGAATGAAGAATAATTCATAAGAGTAGTAAATTATAAATTTGATTAACATTGCATGCTCTATTTGAATCACAATAGAAAATATTTACCTTCAGTGTACCTTTAAGTATCTTATAATGTTGATTTTGAATGATACTTACAGCTGTGCCTGGGAAGGACAATCCGACACCCAGGACAATGAAGGTTGAGACAGGGGGGAGGGATGGGATTGGGTTGGGGAGGGATGGGATTGGCTTGGGGAGGGATGAGCTGCTGCTCCGGGGTAGGCCGTACAGCTGGGGAGTGGGGAGTTGGGGTCTGGGCAGCTGTACGGGCCATAATACGGGGAGAGCGGCGAAGGGGGTTGTAGGGGCATTTTTTGGGAGGGGCAGGAAATGATAAATGGGAAGGGCCGGCAGGGGTCTGGGCATGGGCAGTGGTCTGGGCATGGGCAGGGGTCTGGGCCTGGGCAGTGGTCTGGGCATGGGCAGGGGTCTGGGCATGGGCAGGGGTCTGGGCATGGGCAGGGGTCTGGGCATGGGCAGGGGTCTGTGACTGGTCAGGGGACTGGGCAGGGGCGGAAACCAGATGACCAGAAGTGGCGGATCCATCTGAAAATTTAAAAAATATATATTAACATCTCATACATCATGAAATCAAATCAACGCATTTCAAATTGATTATGTTTTCAATATACTTAGAAGTGTGTTTGAATTTGTAAACAATTATGAAATGAGGATATGGTATGCATATAGGCACTCAGATGAATATCAATTACTGTCTGTACAATTATAACATTATTATTGTGTTTTGGCCTGGAATATGCATGTGACATAATGATGGCATGAATTATACATTTTTAAAAAAAATAATATTTTCATGCTGCCTGATATAGAAAGGGGGCAGTAGTGTATTTGAACAGACAAATAATATTCCTTTTTAAAGTGCAAAAGCTGTAGACTTTGAATGTCTTCAATGAAATGATTTCAAAAAAAGCAACATGTTGGAAACATGATAGATATATTTCACATACCATTAGACTCCAAGGCAGCCTCTTCCTCCTCCGTCACATATGTTAAATCAATCTCTGTAAAACATAACATGTTGTGTACACGTTAAGAACAGATATTATAACATATGTTACTGTTGTTCAAAGACACACATCAATGTTGTATTAAAGATATACACACCCAAAGTTATGATTTACATCATTTTGATGGAGCATACAAATTACATTAGATTTGTTATTCTCAATGATTCATATTTTCGATGTATTGTTTGTATTAATTTAAAAATCATAAAAGCATAGTACATAGAACATTTAAGATTTCTCATGTGTGTATCACTTGATGACTGTTGTCAAAAATGAACATGGAAACCAAGATATGCTATACATCTTCTGAATAACAAATGTGTAGACTAATAAAGTTTTAATTATTAATCTTTCAATATTAAAAGAAAATTAATATATAATCAGAAGAGAAAATTATATGTTTGTTTCAAATGTTATGCTTCATCAGAATCATGCTCATAATATTGATTACCAATACACCTTCAATGACATATAAATGAGTCAATGGACTTACCAGGAGACCGCAAAGGCGGCTCTGTGTCACTGCTGGATTCCTGTGGGCTCCCCACACCAACTCTCTCTATGAATGATATAGATATATATTAGTAAACACATTTGGGATATCACTAAATCACATCTGTATCGAATTTTAAGATTAATCAACTTGAAAATGTGAAGAATAGAGCAGTCATTAAACCAAAAAATGCTTGATTGAATCAAGGGGATTCTGTTAAAAATGATGTATTGAACATATGTTTAATTTCAGACTATATTAGACATCAAACTCATCTCATACGATGCTATTGCATATCTAAATATACCCATTGATCAATGTTCTTAAAAGAATACACACAAACCACATTTTGAAGAACAGCTGTTGACAAATCTAAACAAACACATGTGGCACATCGAGCCATTTGTGCAATGTACAGTAATCTTGTTTAGGACACAACACATATTTATCACAATACAAAACCAAATTGATTAGTACAAATATGTAATCATGGTGCTGTTAGAGTATGCTGATATCTATAAAGTAACTCCAACAGTGAATATGTGAATTATATATCAATATTGTTTAATCCAAAGAATGTAAAGATGAATGAATCTATTGTTTATTAAAGGGACACTGACATGATTTATTTAAATCATTGATTTCTCTGTTCAAACTGTTCAAAATGAATTAACATTGACTCCTATTATAATTTGAATGTTGCTACATTTTAATCTTAAAGGCAGATAAACAATATTGTATTCAATAAATATTGTTTGTTGAAGGTATCCACCAATCATCAATAAAAACCCAGGTTGGTCAACCAAAATTGAGATGCAGATAAACGTACATTCTTGATTTTAAAATACATTTAGCAATAGAATATTTCACATATGATGATAGTATTATATTTAAATGTTTATTAATATTGCATACTCTATCTGAATGACAACATTAATAATTGTAGCTCAGTATCCCTTTAATATAAAATTATATTGATTTGACAATGTTGGTGTTAATGAATTCTCTACCATATGTTGATGTAATGAATGGGATTGAGCATGCAATTCAAATCTAATATGTTATTTAAGGATATCCGAAGAATTATTTAATTTTCATCTATTAAAGGGACATTACATATAAATATTGAACAATGTGGATTTAGTATGTAATGTTCTGTCCATGTTTCTAAGACAAATGTCAATTAAAATGAGACATACCATACTGTGACAAGCCCTGCCTTAAGGATCCAGCAGCAACATCCATATCTGTAATATATTAAATGAGGATTGCATATCATTAATACAAATCATGCCATGTTTAAAATCTTTACATTATTAGCAAATCAATTTAAAACTATTAATCCTTTGGTAGTCCCATGAGTTAATTGTTTCCTCAATTAAATTCATGATAAATATATCCTGTACTCTTATTTTCAATCAGTTGTGTTGTTTACTGTAGCTTTAATTATTTTTTGGTGTTATTTCATTCTCATCAATTGATGGGCATATGTTATAATTTATTTGGATTCTTCTTTTTTTATTATGTATAATATTGAAAATAAGAATACTGTATTCTTCACATATATAATAATTAACATTTCATTTTGACCAACATGTATAAAGCAATGCCACTTACAGCAAAGCCATGTTAACGTGTATGCGCAATTCCATTTTCGCGATCATTGCGCAATGATTCAAAGCGGAATTACGCATCCGTCATTTGACCAACATGTATAAAGCAATGCCACTTACAGCAAAGCCATGTTAACGTGTATGCGCAATTCCATTTTCGCGATCATTGCGCAATGATTCAAAGCGGAATTACGCATCCGTCATTTGACCAACATGTATAAAGCAATGCCACTTACAGCAAACCCATGTTAATGTGTATGCGCAATTCAATTTTCGCGATCATTGCGCAATGATTCAAAGCGGAATTACGCATCCATCATTTGACCAACATGTATAAAGCAATGCCACTTACAGCAAAGCCATGTTAACGTGTATGCGAAATTCCATTTTCGCGATCATTGCGCAATGATTCAAAGCGGAATTACGCATCCGTCATTTGACCAACATGTATAAAGCAATGCCACTTACAGCAAAGCCATGTTAACGTGTATGCGCAATTCCATTTTCGCGATCATTGCGCAATGATTCAAAGCGGAATTACGCATCCGTCATTTGACCAACATGTATAAAGCAATGGCACTTACAGCAAAGCCATGTTAACGTGTATGCGAAATTCCATTTTCGCTCTGTGACGCATATTCTGTAGAGCGCAAGACACATCATTCCTATTTCATGTGTCACTAATCTAAAATCAGATATCTAAACATCATATGTAGTGTATGTTGTGAGATCTGTATAGGTTTAGTATCTGACTATATACACATTTTTTGATTAAAAAAAAAATATTAAGATATTATATGAAGTTGGATAATTATCTGGTTCAGATTCTCCATCTCCTCCCAGGCCACCGGACGGAGAAGCAGCTGCCCTGGCCCCCGCGTCAGGACTTTCAGATCCCGCAGCTGGGAGGGAAGAAGAGGAGGCAGAGGATGGCGAGGATCTGAATCTTTTGGGGACCCGGAGATTGAGGAGCTCGCATAAAGTCACCTCATAAGGGAGTAGGTACAGTTTCCGCGGGGCCTCTCTTTTGCCACCTCTTTTACGGGCTTGTACCCAGTCCCTTATGAGGTTGACTTTTTTTGTTAACCGCAACCTCATATCTCCGAATCTCCTCATGATCTGATCCTGGGTCCTCTGGACGTCACACACCAATCTAACCGCATTGGTGATAGACTCCCAGAGGGCCTTCTTAACAGGCGCATCTGTCAACCTCCTCTTGTTCCCAAACAGCTGGGGATAAAAGTCCTTGACGACGTGGACCAGTGCAGCGCTCTCCTCCTTGGTGAACCTGGGAGCTGACATGCCTGCTGGGTTGTAGATCTTTTTTTTTATAAATAATCAGATATACTGCCTGCAGGCATTAGAGAACTGACAAAGATGGCAACGTGTAATGGACTTTTATATGGTGAAGTAAACATGAGATGCACCATGGGACAAGTTATCTGTACATCTGATTGGATAAAAGTTTGAAATATTGTTAGAATGTCTGTGAGACCATCCTGACTCAAGTTGTGTTTGTGTGATGAACTCTGATTGGCCGTTCCTTAATGTTTCATATCTTAGTAACTTCCTTACACATACCTCATGGTGGTGCTGTTACTTCATTTTTCATGTAGACTTATTTGTAACTCATGGGCCTGTCATGCGGATATGTGTGACGCAGATTTAATATCCGTGATCCGTTAAATATTAATGATTAAATTCTCTTTAACATCTAATACTGTCACATTATTAAATGTTGTAGACATTTCTTGGTTTAATACAAATACACATTTAATATTGTATGTCTTTATTGTTCATAAAATCCATTTATTGACTTATTGTGAAGTATTGATATTGCTCTATTAAATGTATTTCATAATGCACATTGATTGTGTGCTATTGCGTGACATTAGACTCTAATGTTTAAAGATGCTAATCTGGTGTTTCAAGATGCGTTTCCCACGCAATATTTCTGAATGTTCAAATTCAGGTTATAAGGTCAGTAACTTGGATAATCTGTTTATAAATGTTAAACTACAGGTTTGTTTGTTATTAGTAAATAAACCTTGAGCTTGTATTTGTCTGAAGTGCTCATATATGTTATTGTGCAATGGCGTCTTTATTTTTAAATAGACATTACAAACAAACAATTGTATCAAATGATCTGTAGAGATAGAAGATTGTTTAGACTTTAAAATGTAAATCAATTTATCTTAGTATTTAGATATCCTCAACAGAAGAAATTTAAATGCACATGGTTGAGCCAATCACATAAGGCATCATTGTGCATCCACCAATCTTCACCTACTGAGCCTATCTCGATATGCTTTTCAAGCAAAGTATGTCAAGATAGGAAGAGAAGTAAATACACTATTTAAATCTCTTAAAGGGACACTGTCCAAACAAATTTAGCGTTGGTGATTCAGATTGAGCATGAAATGTTAATCAACGTTATAATTTAATCCGATTCTCAAATGTTAACAATTATCTTGTTATCTTTCTTTGCAAATCAATAATGATATTTGAGATTACGGACAATTGTTTCAAAAAACCTGGGTTGTCCTTGATGATTGTTGGATACATTAATCCACCACAAAAAACCAAGTTCAGTCCAGAGTACTGAAGCAAATAAATTATCTATTTAATGCATTATTTTTAAAGTAATGATAGCAACATCACAAGGAGCATTCATAATATGAGACAATTTTTAAAGTTGCTTAAAATAGAATACTCATTCAGAATGTATAAATCATTAATTTTTTAACAGTCTCCCTTTAAGTATATTTTTAGTTCATGTCCCTTTAAATAAACATTTCACAATAATGCTTGAAATATCAGAAACCTAGGCACCTTCCTTTTGATAAATTAGTATAACATATGAGTAAATAAAATTTAGATTAACTTCTGGATTGTTTTACACACTGACTGAAATATATATTGTAAAGGAGGTATTTCGGAGTCTTCAGCTTAGAGGGACATTAAGCTATATGTTATGTATGCATTTTGGATAAGATTATAATATTTGAACAACTTAATATGTTTTGGTATTCAATCATTAGATTGTAATTATATATATTTTTGGATTAAATACATATCTACATAGGCTATTTTGATGCTGATTGTTGGTTGCACATAGATACCTTATGTAATTGACTAAGATATGTGCATTGATGTTTTTTTTTCTAAGTATATTTAAAGACTGAATGTAATTCTATAGTACTTTCTAAATATGTTTAAATTATTTTATGAATTATTTAAAAATCAATACACAATATACTTTGTGAATGTCCCTTTAAGGACAAAAACATTTGTAATGTTGATTTAACATTGTCAAAATAAACTAAAGGGGAATGAAAATTATATATAGATATGTGATGTCTAACCCAAGAGGTAAGATTTTAAAAACTACATAATATTATTAACTATAGTTAAATGACTCCACTAGAAAATCAAATCGATTAACCTGCCATCCAATAACTAGCTTGTGAAAAATATCAAGTTAAATGACCTACCATTTATAAATGTAAAAATTAAAATAATTTAGCAAATAATGTTTTGAGATACCTAAGGAAGATACAAGATCTTATAAAATTAATTTTACATTCAACAACACTGTCACTTTAATGTAATTGAACCACTTCCCCTTCTTAAAAGTGAAAACAAATAATTTTTGAGAAATTGACTACATATCCGAAATTATTTTAACATCTAAGAATTTCAAAAGAAAAGCATCGATGGATCTCACTCCCCAATGAATGTTAAAAAAGATAGTTTAATGTAATATTCTCGGAATCAGTGGATTTTCCACAATTAATGCATTATTTGATCTTATGCATGTGCTTGTCAAATAGACAACTACCAGTCATGGGAGTCAAATTGTTTTTTATTGACAGATTATATGGATATTTATTATAATATGTTCCAAAGAGTGTATTTAATACTAAAATGTTTATTATTACCATTTTAAAATTTAATAGTTTCTGAACCAAAAAGAAAAAAATATTCCTGGAAGTCATCAGATGCCAATCTGAAATGTAAACATTTTTTTTTAACAAAGTTAATACACACGTAGTCAAAGATTCATAAAATACATTTACAATCATCTTGTGTCTATGCTCTAACTTTGTTCAACATTTTTTAAAGATATTTATTAATTATATTTAAAAAAAAACAAAAAAAAACCATTATATTGTGTAATAAAATAAAAAAAAAAATCTGATTTTCTAATTATACATAATAATGTATATCACATTTCAATAATATATATGTTGAACATAAATGTCATATTTCATGTCCATTCAAATACCTCTATATCAACTATAATATGTATTCCTTTTTCTGATTGTGATCCCTAAATATCTAATGATGAAATATGTATGACTAATGTATGTAAGCTACCAATAATCAACATTCTTCCTGTGATTCTTAACTAGCATGCATTGGTACACCAACCTGGATAATGCATGGTCTTTGAAAGTCAATTCAGGGGTAAACAGTTGATCTTCAATAGGTGTCTTATTCATCATTTCAAAAATAGAGGACTGAAATTCCATCTAAAAATTAGAAATTCATCTAAGTGTCTGATTGTGATCCCTAAATATCTAATTAAGAACTAAATATGACTAATGTATGTAAGCTACTAATATTCAACATTCTTCCTGTGATTCTTAACTAGCATGCATTGGTACACCAACCTGGATAATGCATGGTCTTTGAAAGTCAATTCAGGGGTAAACAGTTGATCTTCAATAGGTGTCTTATTCATCATTTCAAAAATAGAGGACTGAAATCCCATCTAAAAATTAGAAATTCATCTAAGTGTCTGATTGTGATCCCTAAATATCTAATTAAGAAATAACTATGACTAATGTATGTAAGCTACTAATATTCAACATTCTTCCAGTGATTCTTAACTAGCATGCATTGGTACACCAACCTGGATAATGCATGGTCTTTGAAAGTCAATTCAGGGGTAAACAGTTGATCTTCAATAGGTGTCTTATTCATCATTTCAAAAATAGAGGACTGAAATCCCATCTAAAAATTAGAAATTCATCTAAGTGTCTGATTGTGATCCCTAAATATCTAATTAAGAACTAAATATGACTAATGTATGTAAGCTACTAATATTCAACATTCTTCCAGTGATTCTTAACTAGCATGCATTGGTACACCAACCTGGATAATGCATGGTCTTTGAAAGTCAATTCAGGGGTAAACAGTTGATCTTCAATAGGTGTCTTATTCATCATTTCAAAAATAGAGGACTGAAATCCCATCTAAAAATTAGAAATTCATCTAAGTGTCTGATTGTGATCCCTAAATATCTAATTAAGAACTAAATATGACTAATGTATGTAAGCTACTAATATTCAACATTCTTCCTGTGATTCTTAACTAGCATGCATTGGTACACCAACCTGGATAATGCATGGTCTTTGAAAGTCAAGTCAGGGGTAAAAAGTTGATCTTCAATAGGTGTCTTATTCATCATTTCAAAAATAGAGGACTGTGAAATACCATCTAAAAATTTGAAAATCATCTAAGTGTCTCCAATAGGATGCCTCAACAGCCTTATTCTATCAAATAGTTGGCACTTACCATGTGAACATGTCTTTGTATGGTTTTCAAGGTCAGCAGATTTGAAAGATAATGCCAGACATGATCCCATTGGTATACTTCAATTTCAATCTTGGCTTTTTCCACTGTCAGTCTGGGCAATCTTCACTGTCAGGCTTCTGATTATTCCCTTTCAGTCTTTAGATTAAGTCAGCTCCCTAATGGCATAAAAAGTTTATTCAAAATTACTACAAGTGTGTGAATCATTTCTGTAGCCCTCTCCCACCCCCCATTTCATAAGAAATTTCTGTCACTAGCTTACTGTGTAGCATCTTGTGTTATGTTCTATCAAGTGTGAAGATGAGTCATATTGAGCAGAACAAACCTCTAATGTGTGACATTGAACCATAGTCATGCTAGAGGATCCCTTTCTGAGTATTTACATTTTAAGTAATGTGTAAACTAAATACTAGTTTATAAAATGTATGCCATATGATGTATTTGTGTACAATTCATGCCAGCAACAGTCCAGACATTTATATTTACCAGCTGATGTCCTCTTTAAAAACCAGGTGGCAAAGACTCGCTACAGGACCCAATGGCCAGAGCATCACCTATATTAATAAATGAAACACATTTTTAGCATTTGATGAACAATCCTAACATGTTTGCACAATTCTCTACTTGTCATTTCCCTAGAGTTCACATCTATTGATAATACTCCAGTCTAACTTCTATTCTTTACCGTCTAAATTTGCGGTTGATGATGTCTGCTCTGACATTGAGCCCCTCGTCCCGGAATGGCCCCTCTAGAACAGGATCATCCTCCTCATCTCTGAGGAGGTTTCTGTCCGGCCGGACGGCCTGCAGCATCCCAGCCCGCTGTGCAATATTATGCAGGACGCTACAGGCTACAATGATCTTAGCCACCTTCTTTGGGTTGTACTGGAGGGCTCCTCCCGACCTGTCCAGGCACCTGAACCTCATCTTCAGGAGCCCGAACATCCATTCAACCACCGCCCTGGTTCTCTTATGAGCCCTATTGTAGCGCTCCTCAGACACATCAGTCGGGCTACGCAAGGGGGTAATGAGCCAAGGCCGGCTCATGTACCCAGAATCACCTATAAATTATGAACAGAACATAATTCTAACAGAATCCTCAAAATAGTATTTGTAGTACAATAAAAAGTTTTGTACACGATAATCCATTAACAAATGTTTATTTTAAATTTAAAATATCTAGTTCAATATTATTCTCTATCTTCCCATTTCAGCTAAGACATGCTACATATGCGTATTTCTCCTAAATCAAGCCTTGTGTAAAATGCTAACTACATGGTTACATTACATTCTCTATCTGAGCATTTAAGGTAAGACATGCTACATATCTGCATTGAACTAAAAGACATTTGCGGAAAGAGACAATGACATGGTTAAATTGCATTAGCTAATATCTTCCCATTTCAGCTAAGACATGCTACATATGCGTATTTCTCCTAAATCAAGCCTTGTGTAAAATGCTAACTACATGGTTACATTACATTCTCTATCTGAGCATTTAAGGTAAGACATGCTACATATCTGCATTGAACTAAAAGACATTTGCGGAAAGAGACAATGACATGGTTAAATTGCATTAGCTAATATCTTCCCATTTCAGCTAAGACATGCTACATATGCGTATTTCTCCTAAATCAAGCCTTGTGTAAAATGCTAACTACATGGTTACATTACATTCTCTATCTGAGCATTTAAGGTAAGACATGCTACATATCTGCATTGAACTAAAAGTAGACATTTGCGGAAAGAGACAATGACATGGTTAAATTGCATTAGCTAATATCTTCCCATTTCAGCTAAGACATGCTACATATGCGTATTTCTCCTAAATCAAGCCTTGTGTAAAATGCTAACTACATGGTTACATTACATTCTCTATCTGAGCATTTAAGGTAAGACATGCTACATATCTGCATTGAACTAAAAGACATTTGCGGAAAGAGACAATGACATAGTTAAATTGCATTAGCTAATATCTTCCCATTTCAGCTAAGACATGCTACATATGCGTATTTCTCCTAAATCAAGCCTTGTGTAAAATGCTAACTACATGGTTACATTACATTCTCTATCTGAGCATTTAAGGTAAGACATGCTACATATCTGCATTGAACTAAAAGACATTTGCGGAAAGAGACAATGACATGGTTAAATTGCATTATCTAATATCTTCCCATTTCAGCTAAGACATGCTACATATGCGTATTTCTCCTAAATCAAGCCTTGTGTAAAATGCTAACTACATGGTTACATTACATTCTCTATCTGAGCATTTAAGGTAAGACATGCTACATATCTGCATTGAACTAAAAGACATTTGCGGAAAGAGACAATGACATGGTTAAATTGCATTAGCTAATATCTTCCCATTTCAGCTAAGACATGCTACATATGCGTATTTCTCCTAAATCAAGCCTTGTGTAAAATGCTAACTACATGGTTACATTACATTCTCTATCTGAGCATTTAAGGTAAGACATGCTACATATCTGCATTGAACTAAAAGTAGACATTTGCGGAAAGAGACAATGACATGGTTAAATTGCATTAGCTAATATCTTCCCATTTCAGCTAAGACATGCTACATATGCGTATTTCTCCTAAATCAAGCCTTGTGTAAAATGCTAACTACATGGTTACATTACATTCTCTATCTGAGCATTTAAGGTAAGACATGCTACATATCTGCATTGAACTAAAAGTAGACATTAGCGGGGGGAAAATATATGGTTAAATTGCATCCTATAGCTGAACATTACGCTAACATTTTAAAACTACAGTGGCAATTGTCAAACTAATTAACCATGTTGTGCACAAATACTCACCAACGAGATAACCAGGGGGCATTTGTCTTTCCTCAAACTGTCTCCACAGGGACGACAGAGAGAGGATGCGGGCATCATGACAAGCCCCTCCAAAATTCGCACACACATGCATAATCCTCATCTGTGCGTCACAAACATACTGCACGTTGAGGCTATGAAAATGTTTGCGATTTCTGAAGGGCGAGTCATCAATTGGAGCATGCAGCGCAATGTGGGTACAATCTATGGCTCCCAAGACATTGGGCAATTGAGCAATATCAAAGAATTCCCGCTTCAGGCGCCTCCAATCACCATCATTCTGTGGGAATCCTATGTATTGCTTACTGATACGTACCATGGCGTCCAGAAAGTTATCAAACACCCCAGAGAATGTACCTTGAGCCAGGCCATGCATGTACAGTTCTCCGGATTGAAAACTCCCAGAGGCCAGGACGTATAGACAGCTTAGCATCTTACTCATGGCGGGAACAGCAGTCCTTATTCTTATACGTGGCTCCAAATGAGGTTTAAGAAGATCGTAAAGGCCAATGAGCTGTTCGCGATCGAGCCGATACTTATCATAAACCTCAAAGTCGCTCATGTTTTCCAAGGTGGGTCTCACCCTGTAGACACGAGGACCTCGAACCAGATGACCCCTTCGTCTCAGTCTGAGCCGCCGAGGCTGCCTGATTCGACCAACAGCTAGTTCGCCAATAGCAGCACCAGCAGCGTCTACCATGTCATCGTCATCCATCTTTCAAAACAGCGTAACAAGGTAAGCACTTGATCTGATGTGGATCACAAGTGATGCATTGGCCATGTTGTTTGGGGGATTTATAGTACAATTAGTCCAATGGTAGTGAGTTTGTAATGATTGCTGATTGTATTCACCTGTTTGTATGTGAGCGGCGCGAATGCTTTCACAGTGGGCGTTTATTTGTTGTTTGCTGAAATGTTATTTTCAAACAATGAATCTCAATGTGAAAGTGTCAAATATCACACATACAGTGCATGTTTGTAATGTTTGTTCATATGCGTAATCAATATTTCTTAAACGCGATCTTATAGTAACAAGCACACGTCCAGGCTAACATGAATGAAAGTGCATAGTTGTGTATAATGTGCATCGAATGTGATCGATCAATGTTGCTGCAATATTGTTTGTAAACGATAAAGTAACAGCTGCCATCTGTAGTATTGTATATATAAGTGATTGCCGAGCTGTCAATATTGTATGCGTCCCTTTAAAATCGCAATAATAATTCCGAACTTCCCGTGTGCCATCTGTAGTATTGTATATATAAGTGATTGCCGAGCTGTCAATATTGTATGCGTCCCTTTAAAATGGCAATAATAATTCAGAACTTCCCGTCTGCCATCTGTAGTATTGTATATATAAGTGATTGCCGAGCAGTCAATATTGTATGCGTCCCTTTAAAATCGCTATAATAATTCCGAACTTCCCGTCTGCCATCTGTAGTATTGTATATATAAGTGATTGCCGAGCTGTCAATATTGTATGCGTCCCTTTAAAATCGCAATAATAATTCCGAACTTCCCGTCTGCCATCTGTAGTATTGTATATATAAGTGATTGCCGAGCAGTCAATATTGTATGCGTCCCTTTAAAATCGCAATAATAATTCCGAACTTCCCGTCTGCCATCTGTAGTATTGTATATATAAGTGATTGCCGAGCAGTCAATATTGTATGCGTCCCTTTCAAATCGCACTAATACTGAATAACTTCCGGCTGTCATCTGTAGTATTGTATATATAAGTGATTGCCGAGCTGTCAATATTGTATGCGTCCCTTTCAAATCGCACTAATACTGAATAACTTCCGGCTGTCATCTGTAGTATTGTATATATAAGTGATTGCCGAGCTGTCAATATTGTATGCGTCCCTTTCAAATCGCACTAATACTGAATAACTTCCGGCTGTCATCTGTAGTATTGTATATATAAGTGATTGCCGAGATGTCAATATTGTATGCGTCCCATTCAAATGTCACTAATACTGAAGAACTTCCGGCTGTCATCTGTAGTATTATATATATAAGTGATTTGCGATCTGACAATATTTATTAATTGTCCCATTGAAATCGCCTTAATAATGCTGTTCCAAACTGTTGTTTACGTATATGTTGTATTGTAGTATTGAGTGTTAAAGTTCCGAAAGGGGCGGTACAGTCGTGAATCTGTGATGTGTATGGTTGAATCTTCTAATGACGTCATGATATTATTAACCTGCCTATGTAGTTCTGAAATCCTCATTGTGTTGTTGTATTTGACTACATTGTTATTGTGTGCTGAATAAAATCTAAATGTGTGCTTTGTGGTTGCGTGATGGGTGATGCGTGTTATGTACATATACGTATATATTGTGATTGTGTCCCACATATGCTGACTTCTATATAGCGGTCTGGCATTGTTGTTCCTTCCCATAAAGTGACATCTGTAATCTGGTGTACTGATGTTCTTGTTGTACGTAATTCCTAATGGTTTCTGGTGATGGAATCATGATGTTAAAAGTACAGTAAAATCCATATGTTGTGTTTTGTGATTCCTCGAGAGAATGTAATGTGTTTTTCCACCATCATTTGAATGCACATGTATGAGTGAATGTTAAAAGTAATGTATGTGCATCCATGACTGATCATGTGTTAAGCCTATGGGCGCCATGTACTAAGGCGTCAATTTTTTCGCACAGACCGTATCGAAATAACCCGCCGGCATTCGCACCATGCGGATGGCACTTCGTTACATGAATGTACTAAAAACCAAGCCGTAAAATTTTGCGTCTATTGTGTGTCGAAGACAATCGGATTATTGATAACTTTGAAGCTTCGTTCGGCGCGAAAGAGCAAAGTTAAGAAGCAGCCTGCGACCTGATTGGTTTAGTTCTTTACCCACGTGACGATCTAGGTGTCATAATCGCCAGACAAGCGGCAACGTCTGGCTGCTGACATGTATAAGAATGTGCATTTTGCCAGAAATCTTAGAATATTGTTTATTTACTTTTCGGTATTCGCTGATGCCAATTATAACGCTAGACACAGCTTGGAATGAACCGGTGGCAAAAAAGTGTAAGGCTGCCAACAGTTTTAATAGTCTGGGTATGGCTTGTGAACGCGCTGTCATTGGTTCAAGGTATTCTGCTATTTCATTGTAAAGTTGCATAATAGCTTCTCTGTCCAAACGGAATCTCTGGATAATCTCTCGATCAGAAATGCTTTCCAAACCCATACGTGGAAGGAAAACTCTAGGGACTCTAATTCTTCTACCTCTCCTTCTTTGCAAGTTGTCAACCGGTGCCTGTATAGCCCTTCTTCCTCGTAATTGAATTAATCGGAAAAGAAACATGTGTAAAAGTGTCTCCATCTTCATTCACTGATCCAAAAACCAATAATGCTACAATAGTAGTCTAGTCCTTTCACTTAAGTACTTCTACCTGGCGTCAGGTTGATACCCCCTATAGTTTTCTATTGTATTCGCTACCTAAATGGTCGCGAAGCAAATCACGCGAAGTTACAGTGAAAGTTGGAGCGGGCGGATTAGTTGTAACATTCATAATTTCCGATTACAGCGAATTTACGTGCGATCGAACATGTAGTAAGTGGAAAAAGGCTTCGGAACGATGAGTTGAGTAAAATTACGATCGCTGATGAAAATAGTGTTTTTTCGAGCAGATCGCAGATTGGTACATACGAGAAGCAGATCGTGAGCAAATTTTGACGCGGAAATACAGACGGACGGTCACTTCGAAGCTTAGTACATGGCGCCCTATGTAGATATGCTGTTGCTGCAAGCATATGAGTTGAATAACTGAAATGCAATAATAAAGGTAAATGAGAATTGTTTCCCATTGTGTAGTGTTTGTGAATCCTGAAAAGTTGACATTATTTTTGTGTCCGTTTAAATGTAATATTTTTAAAACAAAAATGTTGTTACTAGTGATGTTGATTTGTAGTTGATGTAATATAAAAGTCTGAAAGAATTTAATGGTGTTGTGAATATTCAAACAGTAAAATCCATAAATCCACCATAGGGAAATAGTCATTTCTTGATCTATTCATCATAGCTGTGTCTAACGCATGAAATCATGTCTTTTCTAGCGCTGGTATTTGGAGTTTTTCTGTCTACGCTATTTGCGTGCGTTAGGGAAATGAGGGTTTCGCGTGCACAAGCACGTCTTCCCAATAGAAGTCAATGGAGGCTCTAAAGTTTGTTCATTTTTTTTTTCTAAGACTGGTTTTCCTCGTAAAGTGAGTGACGTCATGAGCTTGTGTGAAAAAGTAACTAAATTGTGTTCTTTTTGTGATAAATAAATATTTTGGGTATGTCATGTGGTGTATATTGTTTGTATGCATCGATGAGTGTATGTTTGTGATAATGTTATTAGTTAGATGTAGGTATATGAGGGTCTTTTCCCGTGTGTCAATGTAAGTCAATGGGAAAATGGATTTGTGTTGTTTTTTTTCTAACACCCGAGATCTCGCAACTTTAATCCTTTGTATTTTGATGAAAAATTATTAAATATGAAAATTAAATAGTGTCGTGTTTGTATGAGTGTAAGTGTACTTTGTGCAATATTTGTTTTGTGATTCGTGGATTTTTTTTGTCGGTATATGTTTACTACTGGTTCTGAGGTGTCGGTAGAAATTTGAGCGTTAGGTGATTTTTGAGTGTCGGTAACTGAACTCTAAATACCGGAGTCCGTAAGAAACCCGCGTTAGGAGCCTCTAACGCTGGTTTTCACGGCTAACGCCGAACTCCAAATCTAGGCCATAGTGTGCTTATCTACAGAAGCAGTTTAAAGGAACATCAAACTCAGAATGTAATTCCCCGTGAAAGATTTAAATGGTTAAAATGTAAATGTTTCTGAGTATAATTGTATATTTCCCCCTGCTTACTTCATAGAAGCTGGGGAAAAAAATCAGAATGCTGACCTTAAAGGGACACTCAATCAAAATTAAACTTTCATTATTCAGATAGAGCATGCCATTTTAAACAACTTTCCAATTGACTTCCATTAACTAAATGTGCACTTTTTTTTTTATATTTAAACTTTTTGAGTCAACAGCTCCTACTGAGCATGTGCAAGAATAAGTGTGTATGCATTTGTGAATGGCTGATGGCTGTCACATGGTACGTGTATGCATTTGTGAATGGCTGATGGCTGTCACATGGTACGTGTATGCATTTGTGAATGGCTGATGGCTGTCACATGGTACGTGTATCCATTTGTGAATGGCTGATTGCTGTCACATGGTACAGGGGGAGTGGAAAAATAAATAACTTTTAAAATTGTCAGAAAAAAAATCTACTACTCATTTGAAGTTCAGACTAAGTGCTATTGCATTGTCTTGTTATCTTGCATTTGTTGATTATGCAAATCTACTGTGTTGATCTGTACATATATGGCCACAGCAAAAGTGATAAGATAAATACCCAAAAGGGGTGTGTCTGTGGACGGCAAAACTTTACTCATTTTGCTAACAAAAAGGCCAATTTTAAAACCTTTTAAAATATTTTGGGCAAGAATACAAGTGGGGCGCTATTTTAAAGTGCGCCAGTAAAGAGGCAAAACTATCCGTTTACAGGTGCACGTTAAAGGGATACTAAACCTACATTTTTTTCTTTAATGATTCAGATAGAGCATGCCATTTTAAGCAACTTAAGCTGGCTCCTAAGCTTTACAATCCTGCTTTTTAAATAAAGATAGCAAGAGAATGAAGAAAAATTGATAATAGAAGTAAATAAGAAAGTTGTTTTAAATTGCTGCTCTATCTGAATCATAAAAGAAACAATTTGGGTTTAGGATCCAAAATGCACGAAGCAGGATGTAGGGTGTTAGAAAATAAAACGGCACTGAAAAGTGCCTTCACATTTAAGTCTATGGGGACTGTGTTTTTAGTTAAAATAAATATATATACGCTTATATACATATATTTTTAATTTGCTGCCCAAAGCTGCATTGTGCTGGGTTCTTTGCCGTGTTTCACGGCATGAGAACAAGGCTCCCATTGGAGCCTATGGAAGCGCGCTCTAGTGAGCGCAAGGCTTCCAGGCAATCCGAACGCAAGGTCTCATTCGCATTGCACTTAACTTGTAATACCAGCGCACTTTTGCATGCGCTAGTATTACTGAGTGGAGTGTGCATATCGTGCTTGCAAAAGCTCAATTTTTCACTCCACTCGTAATCTAGGTCTTATTTGGTATACAGGTATTTTACAATACATTGATGCATTTATTTAATGTCCCTTAAATATAACAAAACCCCTTATAGATTTGTTGTTAAGTGCTGCAACTTGTACTAAGAGAAAGTTTAAGTGTCTTTTAGATTATAAGAGGTGCAGGATAAATTGCCAGAATCACTCATTAATTAAGATAATAAGAAAATTAGATGTTTTATAATTAATAGACATGAGGTACTTAAGAATTAGCACTTTACAAACAATAGAATATTATCACACAGTTGACAAGGGGGGCCTAAATGTGATCTTTAAACAGAATTTCTTCAGAAAATTTAAGAATGAAACTGAGGCTGCAACTGAAGTTCTGATTGGCTGATTTGCTTGTCATATATTTTAATTTTGACAATATTATTATTATTGTCAGTTATTTGTAGAGCGCCAACAGATTCCGCAGCGCTATAAGCATAGTCATGGGATGCTAGGTAACATTTATAGGGATCAAATGGGTAGAGGGCCCTGTTGAGAGTTTCACTGTTGTAGCCATCTCTTATGAAGGTGATCTGCAAACAGCTGGGCTCATAAGCTTACCTTCTAATGGGGGTTCAAGGGGATAACAAAAGAGATGAGGAACTGAGGTTAGGAAAGTTTATTGTAGGTTGTATGCATCCCTGAACAGTAGAGTCTTTAGGGAGTACTTGAAACTTTCAAAACTAGGGGAGAGTCTTGTGGAGCGAGGCAGAGAGTTCCACAAAATGGGAGTCAGTCTGGAGAAGTCCTGTAAACAGGAGTGTGAGGAGGTAACAAGAGGAGGAGAGTAGGAAGTTGTGAACAGAGCAAAGGGGATGGGAGAGAGAGTATCTGGAAACAAGGTCTGGAATATAGGGTGGAGCAGTGCAGTTGATGGCCTTGTATGTCAGAATTTTGTGTTTAATTTTGGAGACTAGAGTTGCAGTAGTCGAGGCGGAATGGATGAGAGAGTGGATTCAAATCTTAAAGGGCCATAATACCCAAATGTTTAAACACTTGAAAGTGATGCAGCATAGCTGTAAAATGCTGTCTACAAAATATCACCTGAACATCTCTATGTAAAAAAGAAAGATATTTTACCTCAAAAGTTCCTCAGTAGCCACCTCCCATTGTAAAGGATTTCTAAGCAGCATTTTAGTGTGTCTGTCCTAGGACAGCAGAAGGGATGAGCATTGTGCACGCTCATATTATTTCACCAATCAGGTAAAGGACGCTTACTATGAAATCTCATGAGAGTTAAGTCAAATCTCATGAGATCACAGTAAAAGAGTTCATGACCTCAGCACTGCTGATGCTGATTGGCTGCTGTTCATTTCTTCATTTTTTTTTTATTTTTTTACCTGCAGCTGGGAGCAGCTGAGTATAACTTTTTACACAGAACTTACTCTCCTGAGCTGAGGAGATTGTGAGGTAAAATATCTTCCTTTTTTACATAGAGATGCTCAGGTGATTTTTTCCTGTCAGCTTCTTACAGTTATACTGCATCAGTTTCAAGTGATTTAGCATATGAGTATTATGTCCCTTTAAATGTGTCTTGTGTAAGGAAATGTCTAATTTTAGAGATGTTTTTTTAAGGTGGAAACAGCAGGAATTGGCCAGAGACTGAATGTGAGGAGTGAGAGAAACATCGGAGTCAAGTGTGACCCAAGACATCGGGCATGCGGGGTAGGGATAATGATGGAGTTGTCGACAGTTATAGAGAGATTGGGTGGTGGAGGTTTTGGAGGAAGGGGGGGAATAAGGAGATCAGTTTTGGAGAGATTTAGCTTAAGGTAGTGAGAGGGCATCCAGGATAAGAAAGATAAAGATATTTAGTGACACGCGTTAGCAAGGCAGGAGCTAGGGCTGGTGCAGAGAGGCAGATTTGGGTGTCATCAGCATATAAATAATATTGAAACCCATGCAACTTTATTAAGGAACCTAATGATGACATGTAGATTGAGAAGAGACGGGGACCAAGGACAGAGCCTTGCAGAACCCCAACAGAAAGTGGTAAAGGGGCAGAGGATGCACCAGAGAAGTCTACACTAAAGATACGGTTTGACAGGTAAGAAGAGAACCACAAGGAGGCTGTGGGGCATATGTATCAAGCTCCATATGGAGCTTGATGCCCCGTGTTTCTGGCGAGTAATCAGACTCGCCAGAAACAGCAGTTATGAAGCAGCGGTCACAAAGACCGCTGCTCCATAACCTGTCCTCCTGCTCTGTGCAGGCGGATAGGCATCTCCGGAAATCAACCCGATCGAGTACGATCGGGTTGATTGACACCCCCCTGCTGGCGATTGGCCGCGAGTCTGCAGGGGGCGGCGTTGCACCAGCAGCTCTTGTGAGCTGCTGGTGCAATGCTGAATACAGCGAGCGTATTGCTCGCCGTATTCAGCGAGGTCTGGCGGACCTGATCCGCAGTGTCGGATCAGGTCCGCCAGACCTTGATAACTATAGACCTGTGTCTCAAATGCCAAAGGATTGGAGGGTTTGGAGCAAAAAAGGTGTACAACAGTGTCAAAGACTGCAGACAGATCGAGGAGGGTTAGCAGAGAGAAGTGACCTTTCGATTTTGCTGTAAGTAGGTCATTGGTAACCTTAAAGGTATACGAAACCCACATTTTTTCTTTCATGATTCAGGTACAGCATGCAATTTTAAGCAACTTTTTAATTTACTCCTATCATCAATTTTTCTTCGTTCTCTTGATATCTTTATTTGGAAAAGCAGGAATGTAAGCTTAGGAGCCGGCCCATTTTCGGTTCAGCACCCTGGGTAGCGCTTGCTGATTGGTGGCTAAATGTACCAGCCTGATTAAGGTGTCCTAGTTCTCCACAACTCTAATACTGTAATAATAAGGTATATTTTGCTGTTAAAGGACCAGTAAATGCAGTAGATTTGCATAATCAACAAATACAGGATAAAAAGACAATGCAATAGCACTTAGTCTGAACTTCAAATGAGTAGTAGATTTTTTTCTGACAAATTTCAAAGTATAGAACAGGCCAACAATATTATTGAGCTGGTTGTTCATTCCTGTGAGTGCGCTTCTCTCTGTGTGTATTAAGTCTCTCTAATGGATAAAGGGTCAACCAGACGTAGACTCCTTGCTCAGTGTGCTTAGAGGAATATGGCTGCACCTCACTGACGAGGCCCAATGAATGCCGAAATTATCGTCTGGGGTTGTTGTGCTCCTTGTTCAGAGAGGAATTGCCTGGTATTTCGGTGCTGGACTGACTGTAAAAGGCGGGATCAGATTGATATACTATAGGAAAGTTCTACTCTGTGAAAAGCATTACTGGGCTAAAAAGCTGCACCCAGGTGGTTAATTTGCATAGAACATGATAACAATGTTATTGAGATGGTTGTTTGTTCCTGTGAGTGCGCTTCTCTCTGTCTATATTAAATTTCAAAGTTATGTCTATTTCCCCTGTCCCTGTTTCATGTGACACCCATTAGCCAATCACAAATGCAGATACATATATTCTGCAAATTCTTGCACATGCTCAATAGGAGGTGGTGACTCAAAAAGTGTAAATATAAAAAGACTGTGCACATTTTCTTAATGGAAGTAAATTGGAAAGTTGTTTAAAATTGCATCTGAATCATGAAAGTTTAATTTTTGACTTGAGAGTCCCTTTAAGATGTACTCATCCATTAGTCAAAGGAACACTGACAAGATAAGTGTTGCTAGGAAACAGTTAATTGTAACAAATGTGAGGTTGATCACAATCTTGCACTTGATTTCAGCAGATAACGATTTCTGAATGCAGGACAGTATTGTCATTGTGTTTTTCCAACTCCAAATGATTCTGCAGTTAAAGGGACATTAAACACTAAATAAATGCTAGATAGAATGATGCATTCAAAGAAAAGATTAGTCTGAGAATAAGATGTAAATGTATTTTTTAAAGTTTAATTAGCTGTTTAAATATTGACAAAATAAGTGTAAAGTTTTAGGCCTAGATTTAGAGTTCGGCGGTAAAAGGGCTGTTAACGCTCCGCAGGTTTTTTTCTGGCCGCACCATAAATTTAACTCTGGTATCGAGAGTTCAAACAAATGCTGCGTTAGGCTCCAAAAAAGGAGCGTAGAGCATTTTTACCGCAAATGCAACTCTCGATACCAGAGCTGCTTACGGACGCGGCCGGCATCAAAAACGTGCTTGTGCACGATTCTCCCATAGGAAACAATGGGGCTGTTTGAGCTGAAAAAAAACCTAACACCTGCAAAAAAGCAGCGTTCAGCTCCTAACGCAGCCCCATTGTTTCCTATGGGGAAACACTTCCTACGTCTGCACCTAACACTCTAACATGTACCCCGAGTCTAAACACCCCTAGCCTTACACTTATTAACCCCTAATCTGCCGCCCACGCTATCGCTGACCCCTGCATTACACTTTTAACCCCTAATCTGCCGCTCCGTAAAACGCCGCCACCTACGTTATCCCTATGTACCCCTAATCTGCTGCCCTAACATCGCCGACCCCTATGTTATATTTATTAACCCTTAATCTGCCCCCACAACGTCGCCGACACCTACCTACACTTATTAACCCCTAATCTGCCGAGCGGACCTGAGCGCTACTATAATAAAGTTATTAACCCCTAATCCGCCTCACTAACCCTATCATAAATAGTATTAACCCCTAATCTGCCCTCCCTAACATCGCCGACACCTACCTTCAATTATTAACCCCTAAACTTCCGATCGGAGCTCACCGCTATTCTAATAAATGGATTAACCCCTAAAGCTAAGTCTAACCCTAACACTAACACCCCCCTAAGTTAAATATAATTTTTATCTAACGAAATAAATTAACTCTTATTAAATAAATGATTCCTATTTAAAGCTAAATACTTACCTGTAAAATAAATCCTAATATAGCTACAATATAAATTATAATTATATTATAGCTATTTTAGGATTAATATTTATTTTACAGGCAACTTTGTAATTATTTTAACCAGGTACAATAGCTATTAAATAGTTAAGAACTATTTAATAGTTACCTAGTTAAAATAATAACAAATTTACCTGTAAAATAAATCCTAACCTAAGTTATAATTAAACCTAACACTACCCTATCAATAAAATAATTAAATAAACTACCTACAATTACCTACAATTAACCTAACACTACACTATCAATAAATAAATTAAACACAATTGCTACAAATAAATACAATTAAATAAACTAGCTAAAGTACAAAAAATAAAAAAGAACTAAGTTACAGAAAATAAAAAAATATTTACAAACATAAGAAAAATATTACAACAATTTTAAACTAATTACACCTACTCTAATCCCCCTAATAAAATAACAAAGCCCCCCAAAATAAAAAATTCCCTACCCTATTCTAAATTAAAAAAGTTACAAGCTCTTTTACCTTACCAGCCCTGAACAGGGCCCTTTGCGGGGCATGCCCCAAGAATTTCAGCTCTTTTGCCTGTAAAAGAATAAATACAATACCCCCCCCCCCCAACATTACAACCCACCACCCACATACCCCTAATCTAACCCAAACCCCCCTTAAATAAACCTAACACTAAGCCCCTGAAGATCTTCCTACCTTGTCTTCACCATCCAGGTATCACCGATCCGTCCTGGCTCCAAGATCTTCATCCAACCCAAGCGGGGGTTGGCGATCCATAATCCGGTGCTCCAAAGTCTTCCTCCTATCCGGCAAGAAGAGGACATCCGGACCGGCAAACATCTTCTCCAAGCGGCATCTTCGATCTTCTTCCATCCGGTGCGGAGAGGGTCCATCTTGAAGCAGGCGACGCGGATCCATCCTCTTCTTCCGATGTCTCCCGACTAATGACGGTTCCTTTAAGGGACGTCATCCAAGATGGCGTCCCTCGAATTCCGATTGGCTGATAGGATTCTATCAGCCAATCGGAATTAAGGTAGGAATTTTCTGATTGGCTGATGGAATCAGCCAATCAGAATCAAGTTCAATCCGATTGGCCGATCCCATCAGCCAATCAGATTGAGCTCGCATTCTATTGGCTGATCGGAACAGCCAATAGAATGCGAGCTCAATCTGATTGGCTGATTGGATCAGCCAATCGGATTGAACTTGATTCTGATTGGCTGATTCCATCAGCCAATCAGAAAATTCCTACCTTAATTCCGATTGGCTGATAGAATCTTATCAGCCAATCGGAATTCGAGGGACGCCATCTTGGATGACGTCCCTTAAAGGAACCGTCATTAGTCGGGAGACATCGGAAGAAGAGGATGGATCCGCGTCGCCTGCTTCAAGATGGACCCTCTCCGCACCGGATGGAAGAAGATCGAAGATGCCGCTTGGAGAAGATGTTTGCCGGTCCGGATGTCCTCTTCTTGCCGGATAGGAGGAAGACTTTGGAGCACCGGATTATGGATCGCCAACCCCCGCTTGGGTTGGATGAAGATCTTGGAGCCAGGACGGATCGGTGATACCTGGATGGTGAAGACAAGGTAGGAAGATCTTCAGGGGCTTAGTGTTAGGTTTATTTAAGGGGGGTTTGGGTTAGATTAGGGGTATGTGGGTGGTGGGTTGTAATGTTGGGGGGGGGGGTATTGTATTTATTCTTTTACAGGCAAAAGAGCTGAAATTCTTGGGGCATGCCCCGCAAAGGGCCCTGTTCAGGGCTGGTAAGGTAAAAGAGCTTGTAACTTTTTTAATTTAGAATAGGGTAGGGAATTTTTTATTTTGGGGGGCTTTGTTATTTTATTAGGGGGCTTAGAGTAGGTGTAATTAGTTTAAAATTGTTGTAATATTTTTCTTATGTTTGTAAATATTTTTTTATTTTCTGTAACTTAGTTCTTTTTTATTTTTTGTACTTTAGCTAATTTATTTAATTGTATTTATTTGTAGCAATTGTGTTTAATTTATTTATTGATAGTGTAGTGTTAGGTTAATTGTAGGTAATTGTAGGTAGTTTATTTAATTATTTTATTGATAGGGTAGTGTTAGGTTTAATTATAACTTAGGTTAGGATTTATTTTACAGGTAAATTTGTTATTATTTTAACTAGGTAACTATTAAATAGTTCTTAACTATTTAATAGCTATTGTACCTGGTTAAAATAATTACAAAGTTGCCTGTAAAATAAATATTAATCCTAAAATAGCTATAATATAATTATAATTTATATTGTAGCTATATTAGGATTTATTTTACAGGTAAGTATTTAGCTTTAAATAGGAATAAGTTATTTAATAAGAGTTAATTTATTTCGTTAGATAAAAATTATATTTAACTTAGGGGGGTGTTAGTGTTAGGGTTAGACTTAGCTTTAGGGGTTAATCCATTTATTAGAATAGCGGTGAGCTCCGATCGGAAGTTTAGGGGTTAATAATTGAAGGTAGGTGTCGGCGATGTTAGGGAGGGCAGATTAGGGGTTAATACTATTTATGATAGGGTTAGTGAGGCGGATTAGGGGTTAATAACTTTATTATAGTAGCGCTCAGGTCCGCTCGGCAGATTAGGGGTTAATAAGTGTAGGCAGGTGTCGGCGACGTTGAGGGGGGGAGATTAGGGGTTAATAAATATAATATAGGGGTCGGCGGTGTTAGGGGCAGCAGATTAGGGGTACATAGGGATAACGTAGGTGGCGGCGATTTGCGGTCGGAAGATTAGGGGTTAATTATTGTAAGTAGCTGGCGGCGACGTTGTGGGGGGCAGGTTAGGGGTGAATAAATATAATACAGGGGTCGGCGGGGTTAGGGGCAGCAGATTAGGGGTACATAAATATAACGTAGGTGGCGGTCGGCAGATTAGGGGTTAAAAATTTTAATCGAGTGGCGGCGGTGTGGGGGGACCTCGGTTTAGGGGTACATAGGTAGTTTATGGGTGTTAGTGTACTTTAGGGTACAGTAGTTAAGAGCTTTATAAACCGGCGTTAGCACAGAAAGCTCTTAACTCCTGATATTTTCAGGCGGCTGGAATCTTGTCGTTAGAGCTCTAACGCTCACTGCAGAAACGACTCTAAATACCGGCGTTAGAAAGATCCCATTGAAAAGATAGGCTACGCAAATGGCGTAGGGGGATCTGCGGTATGGAAAAGTCGCGGCTGAAAAGTGAGCGTTAGACCCTTTAATCACTGACTCCAAATACCAGCGGGCGCCCAAAACCAGCGTTAGGAGCCTCTAACGCTGGTTTTGACGGCTACCGCCGAACTCTAAATCTAGGCCTTAGTGTCTATAAAACAATGGGAGCTGCCATGTTGTAACTTAGGTTACCTTCTCTGCTGTGGCCAATTAGGGACAGTTATAAATAGGTCACTAGAGGGTGCAGCCAATGGCTGTGTGGAATATAACAGTGTTCTGCTCTTCCATTTCTAACAGGAACTGAAAAGCTCACAATTTCAGAATGGAATTACAGGATACCAAATAAATAATGAAAATATATTGCAGACTTATTTATATATACAGTTACCTCCTGAAAACAACGGAAAATCATTATCTTCTTCGTTAATCTCCCAATTGTGTATATGTTATTTGATCCCTTTCGATAGTGTACAGTGAGGCTAACAGATGACGTGTGCACTGTTGTGCTACAAAAGATATATGTGTGTGCATCTTTTTAAATGATTTGAAGAGGGGCATAATTAGTATAGTTTGCATGTGTGTTTCTTTGGTTATGGATCTGGCTATTTTTTTTATTTTCGTGCTTATTATTATTATTTTCTTTAACTTTATAATTGATTGAGTAGGTAGCAGTGACATTGCTTCATACTGTCGTCCAAAAGGATGGGGTAATGCCAGTGAGTTTTGCTTATGTACAAAGCCAATGTTCAATTCTAATAGGTTTTGTGGTACTCAATCATTCTGGCACATATTAAGTACAAGATTTATTATGAGGCGAATGCCCCCATTTATGAAGAAGAGGTTTAAACTGCTGCTTCATAACTCCTCTCCACCAAACTGGAGTTGGCGGATGGAAATCACCCTAGTTTCATTTGCCTAGGGTGATTGACAAGCCCTGCTCTCACGCAATTGGTTGCGTGAGGATAGGGGGCGGTATTGCACAAGTGTTCCCTTGTGCAATGATAAATATGGGGAACACATTTGCCCCACAATTTGTGAAGAGATGCGAACAGTTTCACAACATGTGAATCCTGTCCGATCGCAAATTCATAAACCTTGCCCTAAGTATAGGGCCATTTTTCACAAAACCAAAAATAAAAAAAAATTGTTGAAGATAAACAATATTTTTGATCATGTGACATTTAAAAATAGCTTATTTGCAGCCATCAACATGCAGATAAATTAGCAAATGATAGATTGTGATCTATATATAATATTTATTAACATATGTGTGGGTTAAAAGGGAGATAGAAATCAAAATTAAAGAGATAATCTGGGAAATAAATGATATGCTATAATTTGTTACAACAATGAAATGTTTGCATTAGTGACCTCCAAATCTATGTGTTTAACTCCTGCAAAGGGGTTAAACACATATGTAAAGTCATGTCCAGGAGCTATAAACTTTGCAGAACTATAGGCAAGCTCATACAGTGATTAGCAGTGATTCTTATTGGCTCACTTGCTTTCTGGTGCTCAGTACAAGCAATTCTCTATATCTCAAGGAGAGGAGTTATGTTTTGAACCCCTTTGCTAGGCTTAAACACAAAGAGCTGGAGGAACAGGAGTGCATACATTACGAGAGCATTTAATTTTTGCACTAAAATGTAGCACTGAATATTCATGATGCAGGCAGAGTGTATGGCCCCATTGTGTGCAACAATGCTATACATTTAGTTCTCCATCCATGAGCAAGCATTTAAAGGGACATGAAACCCAAAATATGTATTTCATGATTTAGATAGAACATACAATTTTAAACAACTTTCTAATTTACGTCTATTATCTAATTTGCTTTGTTCTCTCTTCTTTATTGGAAAGGATATCTAGGTATGCTCAGAACTGTGAGCTAGCTGCTGATTGGTGGCTGCACATTTTTGGCTCTTGTGACTGGTGTACTGATATGTCCAGCTAACTCCCAGTAGTGCATTGCTACACCAAAAATTAATGATACCAAGGGAATGAAGCAAAATTCATTACAGAAGTAAATTGGAAAGTTGTTGAAAATTGGATTCTCTGAATCATGAAAGAACATTTTTGGGTTTTATGTCCCTTTAAGGCTACCTAGGTATGCTATTAAGGGATGGAGCTAACAAAGGATACCAAAAGAAAGGTGTTCATTTTATAATAGAAGTGAGTTATTATAAACATGCGGCATAGGAAAGCGTCTGGCAAACAGATAGAAACTGTGCAGTATTTAAACAGATCTATAAGTGCAAAAAGAAAATGCACTGGACAGTTCACCCAAAAACTTTCTCCCCTTTAAATTATTCCCAATGATCCTTTTTACCTGCTAGAGTGTATTAAATTGGTTGCAAGTAGCTCCTTTACTCCTATTTTAGCATTTGAAATAGCTGATTTAGCTTGTGGTTTCCCAACCTATACTGAAAGTTTTGATACTGGAGTATATGCTATTGAATAGCCTAAGTAAACACAGTCAGCAGAAGAAGTTACAATCTCAGTGGGATGCAGGATTGTTAAGTAATAAAATGATCATTTTCCATTGTTCTGTCTTTGTATTGAGCTATGCTGTTCCAGACAATTATAAGATAAGGAAGCAAGTCTGTGTACACAAAGTGATAACATAAAGAGATCTGATATTACCTTAAATTCAGCCCATTGTAATAGGCTGTGGTTTCAAAGCACAAAACCAGCTACTTCCTATACACAAATAAACCTGAAAATGCAATTTCTCAAATATTTTATACTCTGCAGGTGGTATAACAAGTCATTTAAAATACATTAATGGAAAAACAATTTTACAGTGTACTGTCCCTTTAATTCACTATTGTTTGCATACAAGTTTGTGTTTAATGCCTGAAAGATGATGTCAACCTCAGAGCAGCAGTGCACTATAGATCACATCTGGTGAGTCAATGACAAGAAGAGTATGTGGGTGCACACTGATGCTCCTGAGCCTACCCATGTATGCTATTCAATAAAGGATACCATGAAAACAAAGTAAACGAATAAAATAAGTATATTGGAAAGTTTATTGTTGTTCTCTAGCAGAACCACTTAAGTTTAATTTTGGCCATTTAATTGCTATTGTTGTGAACTCGCCTATACCCACCCCCATATCTGTTTTAAAGAGGTGTACAACAATGTAACTATTAAACGCGGTATAAGTTTATCTTCTGATGCAGCTGTTTCCAATTGCAACCTTTCCCTTTATACACAAGACACATGTTACTAGGAGGCACCGCGCACTGTGGGTTTTCTCAGCACTGACGGCTCCTTTGTGTCTCTGAATCACACGTAGCTTTGTGCTGTACAGCTGATAGCTTCGATGCACAGCTGGCTCCCGCCGGAAATGACGCAAGTACCTGAAAATGCCCTATCTTTTACTGTATTAAACACCAAAAAGAATAGGATACAGACGTTTCTATAGTACTGACTACACGCAGTCTCATATCGGATGTGACGACAGAGCCTGAAAGTGGTCTATCTCTGATAATGTACACTAGCCACGACATGGACTAGAGTGTAATCCTAGGTATCCTGATACCGCCCCCTGGCTTCCGCCGCCTGGGCTGGACTCAGCTCTCCGCGGAATGGCCGGGCGGACGGACCGGGCGCCGCTGCTGGACTGGGCTGAGGGTCCGGGTTTGAGTCCGGTTCCCGAAGTCGAGCAGACGGACAAGTGGCCCCGTGGCTACGGAGCTAGCTGGAGTCGCCAACCCGCGGGGGAGGTATCCCCGCCACTGCCGCAGCTAGAAGACGATCACATAATAGCGGTTTTTGTGGTCACCTTCGATCCACGCAGCGGTGAGTGATGAGCCCTAAGTGTGCAAGGGAATTCCTTTGTTTGTCCAAATATTACATCAATGTGATAGTGTAATGTAAATATTATATGTATAGGTATGTGAACATTAATGGTCTATGAGAGACCTGAATCTGGTGGTGCCCCTGTTGCTATCGTTGTGTGTTGGCTTTTCTACAGTAGTCTGAGTGATATGGCGTGTTTGTGTCTGTGCCCATGTTCTTGCGTACCAGGTGTCTGCACCTCTGTGTAGTTGTGCTCGTGTGTGTCATATTGCCCCTGTGCGAGCGGTGTGACAGTTCACCTCTATGTGTGTGACAGTGCACCTGTGTGTGTGTGTGTGTGACAGTGCACCTGTGTGTGTGTGTGTGTGACAGTGCACCTGTGTGTGTGTGTGTGTGTGACAGTGCACCTGTGTGTGTGTGTGTGTGTGACAGTGCACGTGTGTGTGTGTGTGTGACAGTGCACCTGTGTGTGTGTGTGACAGTGCACCTGTGTGTGTGTGTGACAGTGCACCTGTGTGTGTGTGTGACAGTGCACCTGTGTGTGTGTGTGACAGTGCACCTGTGTGTGTGTGTGTGTGTGTGTGTGACAGTGCACCTGTGTGTGTGTGTGTGTGACAGTGCACCTGTGTGTGTGACAGTGCACCTGTGTGTGTGACAGTGCACCTGTGTGTGTGTGTGTGTGTGACAGTGCACCTGTGTGTGTGTGTGTGTGTGTGTGACAGTGCACCTGTGTGTGTGTGTGACAGTGCACCTGTGTGTGTGTGTGACAGTGCACCTGTGTGTGTGTGTGTGACAGTGCCCCTGTGTGTGTGTGTGTGTGTGTGTGTGACAGTGCACCTGTGTGTGTGTGTGTGTGTGTGTGTGACAGTGCACCTGTGTGTGTGTGTGACAGTGCACCTGTGTGTGTGTGTGACAGTGCACCTGTGTGTGTGTGTGACAGTGCACCTGTGTGTGTGTGTGACAGTGCACCTGTGTGTGTGTGACAGTGCACCTGTGTGTGTGTGTGTGTGTGACAGTGCACCTGTGTGTGTGTGACAGTGCACCTGTGTGTGTGTGTGTGTGACAGTGCCCCTGTGTGTGTGTGTGACAGTGCACCTGTGTGTGTGTGTGTGACAGTGCACCTGTGTGTGTGTGTGACAGTGCACTTGTGTGTGTGTGACAGTGCACCTGTGTGTGTGTGTGTGTGTGTGTGACAGTGCACCTGTGTGTGTGTGTGTGTGTGTGTGACAGTGCACCTGTGTGTGTGTGACAGTGCACCTGTGTGTGTGTGACAGTGCACCTGTGTGTGTGTGACAGTGCACCTGTGTGTGTGTGACAGTGCACCTGTGTGTGTGTGTGTGTGACAGTGCACCTGTGTGTGTGTGTGTGACAGTGCACCTGTGTGTGTGTGTGTGACAGTGCACCTGTGTGTGTGTGTGTGACAGTGCACCTGTGTGTGTGTGTGTGTGTGTGACAGTGCACCTGTGTGTGTGTGTGTGTGTGTGTGTGACAGTGCACCTGTGTGTGTGTGTGTGACAGTTCACCTGTGTGTGTGACAGTTCACCTGTGTGTGTGTGACAGTTCACCTGTGTGTGTGTGACAGTTCACCTGTGTGTGTGTGACAGTTCACCTGTGTGTGTGTGTGACAGTTCACCTGTGTGTGTGTGTGACAGTTCACCTGTGTGTGTGTGTGACAGTTCACCTGTGTGTGTGTGACAGTTTACCTGTGTGTGTGTGTGACAGTTTACCTGTGTGTGTGTGTGACAGTTTACCTGTGTGTGTGTGTGTATTACAGTTTTACCTGTGTGTGTGTGTGTGTGTATTACATTTTTACCTGTGTGTGTGTGTGTGTGTGTATTACAGTTTTACCTGTGTGTGTGTATTACAGTTTACCTGTGTATTTGTGCTTCAATACAGTACTGGAACCTAGCTGAACCCATCTGGTAGCCAATTACAAGAAGAACATATCCACCAATCAGCAGCTAGCTCCCAATAGTTAATTGCTGCTACTATACCTATCTATGCTTACTCTTCAACAAAGGATAGCAATATAACAAATCAAATTTGATAATAGAAGTGATTCGGAAACTGTGTTTTTTTTTTTTTAATTGTATGCTCTAGGTGAATCATAAAAGTTTTTAATTTTGAGTTTAAATCAGTCACTATTTCATTTTTCAAGAAGCAGGATTGAAATAACAAATTTATTTAATCCCCACTACACTGTCTAGGTGCATTATTCTGATTATGTTTTAGAAAAATGTAAGAGCAAATTACATGCAATGGGGCTCTAGGAGTTTTTGCTTCCCTTTGTTGGACTGAACAGACAATTTTTTTTTTGTTTTAAATATAATTATTATGTTAATGTAGAGATGAAATTAAAACTGCTACCTCCTGAGTGCCTCATATATTGGGCAAAACTAAAATGTTCTATAGTCCCCTATCTTTGTACAGGTTAATACAAATTGTGCAGTACCCTTTCTTCGAGATAAATAAACATGCCATTGAGTTTTAAATTGGAATTCTGCCCTCTCTGACTTTTTTATTATTAATAATAATAATAATAATAATAATAATATCATCATCATGATCATTTATTTGTATAGGGCTGTTAAATTTCATAGTGCTGGGTACAGACATAGGGGTATACAATGACAAAGATTTTTATTTTTTTAACCCTTTCATACCGCCATGTGTTTAACATTGGAACAAAGTTCTGTTTTAAACACTTGCTTGAAAAATGAAACCACGCGATCGTCAATGTGATCATGTGGTTTTAAAGCAGAGATCATTGGGGACTGCCTACAATGCTAGACACGACCCCCCAGTCGGATTTGCTTTTGCTTAAATGGTGGATCCTGCATGACACCAAAAAAGGTAGGACGTTCCATGCCGTCCTGACGATGTTAAAGCCCTGCGCTGTTAGGGCGGCATAGAACGTCCTAACGGCTTGAAGGGGTTAAGATTTTATGATACGACACCAAAACATAACAGTCTAAACAAAACTAGTACAGGAGTAGGAGGGCCCTGCTCCTAAGAGCTTACAGTCTACACGTTGAGGGCGCAGAAAACATCAGGTTCTGGGTAGCTTGTCATATGGATTTTAGTTGCAGCAGTGAGTTAAAGGGACAGTCTACACGAAAATGTTTGTTTAAAAAGATAGACAATCCCTTTATTCCCCATTCCCCAGTTTTGCATAACCAACAGTTATATTACTATACATTTTACCTCTGTGATTACCTTGTATCTAGGCCTCTGAAGACAGTGTTTTTTTTTTTTTTAACAGACTTGCATTTTAGCCAATCAGTGCTGACTCCTAGGTAACTCCACGTGCATGAGCACAACGTTATCTATATGGCACACAGGAACTAACACCCTCTAGTTGTGAAAAAAAATCAAAATGCATTAACATAAGAGGCGGCTTTCAAGGCTTCCTAGATTTAGCTTTCAACTAAGAATACCAAGAGAACAAAGCAAAATTGATGATAGAGCTAAATCTCAATCATGAACGTTTTTATGTTTGACTAGACTATCCCTTTAAAGCAGTTAAAGCTTTACTTTGGGCAGGATGAAAAACAGCGGATATAGGTGAGGTTTTAAAGAGTGTCTGAAGCTGTGCAAGGTTAGAGGCTGTCTGATGGGTAGAGAGGTCCAGGGGACAGGAGCAGCGTGTAGTGCAAGTGACCGTTGTCCCTCTGATCAGGTGTGCCGCCCACGTGGCTGGCTGACTCTCTGTGTCTCCTTTGTTTGCCAGTAATCGGTATCTGATCTTATCTGGCACCTGTTCTTTGTGCTTCCGCTACGTGTTCTTTTAAGGCTTATGGAGAATTTTCACCTCGAGGCAGAGGAAACATGCTGCTGAAGGATTACTGCCTGACATTCAGGGGTTAACCAGCTCCCGGTGCACTATAAAAAAAACACAAGCACCGTTAACTGTCTAATTACCAGACATGTTGGATTCCTGCATTTGTACTTCAGTGATCAGTCATTTAATATAACTTAGTACTTTACACTCATTAAGTATTTTCTGATCTGCTATTTCCTAAATTAAAATGCCCTTTGGCTGCTTTCCTCATGCTGACCCTAGACAGCTCACAGTGGAACTGAGAATATGTAATGTTCAGTGATTAAGCTGGAATCACACTTGTTGCTGTTTTTTCATTAAAAAGCCACTTAATGGGACATGAAACCTTCCATGATTCAGATAGAGCATGTCATTTTTCAATTTATTTCTATTATCTAATTTGCTTAATTTTTTTGGTTTCCTTTGTTGAAAATAATGCTTAGGAAGGCTCAGGAGTAGCAATGCATTACTGGGAGCTAGCTGCTTTTTGGTGGCTGTACAAATTTGTCTCATCATTCGCTCACCAGCTGTTATCAAACAGTGGCCAGTAGTGCAATTTTGCTCTTTCAACAAATGATACTAAGAGAAGGAAACAAATGAGATTATAGAAGCAAATTTGAAAGTTGTTTAGAATTGCATGATCTGTCTCAATCATGAAAGAACATTATTGGGTTGCATGTCCCTTTAAGAACTAAAGGGTGTTGAACTCAGGACTCTTCCCCCCCGCCTCACGAAAGTGTTAAATATGTATGTATTAAGGAGGCTGTATTTAAAGTACACAGAATTAATTTATCTGAAACATATTAACAATATGCAAAGCTGGGGAATGGGTAGTAACAATCAAGTAGATTTTTTCCTTTAACGTAGAGAATGATACAGCTCCAAAATCACACAATTTTGTGCCAAAACTCATCATTTCCTTTGTAAGCAAAAGAGTAATGAATAGATATCACAGCCTCTGTAGCAGCCCATGGGTTACACATAGTAATGAATAGATATCACAGCCTCTGTAGCAGCCCATGGGTTAAACATAGTAATGAATAGATATCACAGCCTCTGTAGCAGCAGCCCATGGGTTAAACATAGTAATGAATAGATATCACAGCCTCTGTAGCAGCAGCCCATGGGTTAAACATAGTAATGAATAGATATCACAGCCTCTGTAGCAGCAGCCCATGGGTTAAACATAGTAATGAATAGATATCACAGCCTCTGTAGCAGCAGCCCATGGGTTAAACATAGTAATGAATAGATATCACAGCCTCTGTAGCAGCAGCCCATGGGTTAAACATAGTAATGAATAGATATCACAGCCTCTGTAGCAGCAGCCCATGGGTTAAACATAGTAATGAATAGATATCACAGCCTCTGTAGCAGCAGCCCATGGGTTAAACATAGTAATGAATAGATATCACAGCCTCTGTAGCAGCAGCCCATGGGTTAAACATAGTAATGAATAGATATCACAGCCTCTGTAGCAGCAGCCCATGGGTTAAACATAGTAATGAATAGATATCACAGCCTCTGTAGCAGCAGCCCATGGGTTAAACATAGTAATGAATAGATATCACAGCCTCTGTAGCAGCAGCCCATGGGTTAAACATAGTAATGAATAGATATCACAGCCTCTGTAGCAGCAGCCCATGGGTTAAACATAGTAATGAATAGATATCACAGCCTCTGTAGCAGCAGCCCATGGGTTAAACATAGTAATGAATAGATATCACAGCCTCTGTAGCAGCAGCCCATGGGTTAAACATAGTAATGAATAGATATCACAGCCTCTGTAGCAGCAGCCCATGGGTTAAACATAGTAATGAATAGATATCACAGCCTCTGTAGCAGCAGCCCATGGGTTAAACATAGTAATGAATAGATATCACAGCCTCTGTAGCAGCAGCCCATGGGTTAAACATAGTAATGAATAGATATCACAGCCTCTGTAGCAGCCCATGGGTTAAACATAGTAATGAATAGATATCACAGCCTCTGTAGCAGCAGCCCATGGGTTAAACATAGTAATGAATAGATATCACAGCCTCTGTAGCAGCAGCCCATGGGTTAAACATAGTAATGAATAGATATCACAGCCTCTGTAGCAGCAGCCCATGGGTTAAACATAGTAATGAATAGATATCACAGCCTCTGTAGCAGCAGCCCATGGGTTAAACATAGTAATGAATAGATATCACAGCCTCTGTAGCAGCAGCCCATGGGTTAAACATAGTAATGAATAGATATCACAGCCTCTGTAGCAGCAGCCCATGGGTTAAACATAGTAATGAATAGATATCACAGCCTCTGTAGCAGCAGCCCATGGGTTAAACATAGTAATGAATAGATATCACAGCCTCTGTAGTAGCCCATGGGCTAAACATAGTAATGAATAGATATCACAGCCTCTGTAGCAGCAGCCCATGGGTTAAACATAGTAATGAATAGATATCACAGCCTCTGTAGCAGCAGCCCATGGGTTAAACATAGTAATGAATAGATATCACAGCCTCTGTAGCAGCAGCCCATGGGTTAAACATAGTAATGAATAGATATCACAGCCTCTGTAGCAGCAGCCCATGGGTTAAACATAGTAATGAATAGATATCACAGCCTCTGTAGCAGCAGCCCATGGGTTAAACATAGTAATGAATAGATATCACAGCCTCTGTAGCAGCAGCCCATGGGTTAAACATAGTAATGAATAGATATCACAGCCTCTGTAGTAGCCCATGGGTTAAACATAGTAATGAATAGATATCACAGCCTCTGTAGTAGCCCATGGGCTAAACATAGTAATGAATAGATATCACAGCCTCTGTAGCAGCAGCCCATGGGTTAAACATAGTAATGAATAGATATCACAGCCTCTGTAGCAGCAGCCCATGGGTTAAACATAGTAATGAATAGATATCACAGCCTCTGTAGCAGCAGCCCATGGGTTACACATAGTAATGAATAGATATCACAGCCTCTGTAGCAGCCCATGGGTTAAACATAGTAATGAATAGATATCACAGCCTCTGTAGCAGCAGCCCACGGGTTAAACATAGTAATGAATAGATATCACAGCCTCTGTAGCAGCAGCCCATGGGTTAAACATAGTAATGAATAGATATCACAGCCTCTGTAGCAGCAGCCCACCGGTTAAACATAGTAATGAATAGATATCACAGCCTCTGTAGCAGCAGCCCATGGGTTAAACACAGTAATGAATAGATATCACAGCCTCTGTAGCAGCAGCCCACGGGTTACACATAGTAATGAATAGATATCACAGCCTCTGTAGCAGCAGCCCATGGGTTAAACATAGTAATGAATAGATATCACAGCCTCTGTAGCAGCAGCCCATGGGTTAAACATAGTAATGAATAGATATCACAGCCTCTGTAGCAGCAGCCCATGGGTTAAACATAGTAATGAATAGATATCACAGCCTCTGTAGCAGCAGCCCATGGGTTAAACATAGTAATGAATAGATATCACGGCCTCTGTAGCAGCAGCCCATGGGTTAAACATAGTAATGAATAGATATCACGGCCTCTGTAGCAGCAGCCCATGGGTTAAACATAGTAATGAATAGATATCACAGCCTCTGTAGCAGCAGCCCATGGGTTACACATAGTAATGAATAGATATCACGGCCTCTGTAGCAGCAGCCCATGGGTTAAACATAGTAATGAATAGATATCACAGCCTCTGTAGCAGCCCATGGGTTAAACATAGTAATGAATAGATATCACAGCCTCTGTAGCAGCAGCCCATGGGTTAAACACAGTAATGAATAGATATCACAGCCTCTGTAGCAGCAGCCCACGGGTTACACATAGTAATGAATAGATATCACAGCCTCTGTAGCAGCAGCCCATGGGTTAAACATAGTAATGAATAGATATCACAGCCGCTGTAGCAGCAGCCCATGGGTTAAACAGTAATGAATAGATATCACAGCCTCTGTAGCAGCAGCCCATGGGTTACACATAGTAATGAATAGATATCACAGCCTCTGTAGCAGCAGCCCATGGGTTACACATAGTAATGAATAGATATCACAGCCTCTGTAGCAGCCCATGGGTTAAACATAGTAATGAATAGATTTCACAGCCTCTGTAGCAGCAGCCCATGGGTTAAACATAGTAATGAATAGATATCACAGCCTCTGTAGCAGCCCATTGGTTAAACATAGTAATGAATAGAAATCACAGCCTCTGTAGCAGCCCATGGGTTACACATAGTAATGAATAGATATCACAGCCTCTGTAGCAGCCCATGGGTTAAACATAGTAATGAATAGATATCACAGCCTCTGTAGCAGCAGCCCATGGGTTAAACATAGTAATGAATAGATATCACAGCCTCTGTAGCAGCAGCCCATGGGTTAAACATAGTAATGAATAGATATCACAGCCTCTGTAGCAGCAGCCCATGGGTTAAACATAGTAATGAATAGATATCACAGCCTCTGTAGCAGCCCATGGGTTAAACATAGTAATGAATAGATATCACAGCCTCTGTAGCAGCCCATGGGTTAAACATAGTAATGAATAGATATCACAGCCTCTGTAGCAGCCCATGGGTTAAACATAGTAATGAATAGATATCACAGCCTCTGTAGCAGCAGTCCATGGGTTAAACACAGTAATGAATAGATATCACAGCCTCTGTAGCAGCAGTCCATGGGTTAAACACAGTAATGAATAGATATCACAGCCTCTGTAGCAGCAGCCCATGGGTTAAACATAGTAATGAATAGATATCACAGCCTCTGTAGCAGCCCATTGGTTAAACATAGTAATGAATAGATATCACAGCCTCTGTAGCAGCCCACGGGTTAAACATAGTAATGAATAGATATCACAGCCTCTGTAGCAGCAGCCCATGGGTTAAACATAGTAATGAATAGATATCACAGCCTCTGTAGCAGCAGCCCATGGGTTAAACATAGTACTGCCACTTCAGGTCTAAATGTCACAAAACGTAACTGTGCCACTTTCTCTGTACAGTTCTCATGTAATATTTACTCTCACATCAGCCAGTGATGACATAACTCACACTAGCTGCTGGCTTCCTCATGACTTGGTTCCTGTTTGAGGTCAGTCAGAAGAGGAAACTGCTTTCTAATCTGAGGAGGATGGTTATTGTGGCTTAGCTGGTGTTTGTAGCTTGTGTATAACGCTGAGATCATTACTTCATTATAGAAATGTTATGGTATAGCTAAATAATAAGACTGGGTGTGGGACTAGTGCTGCTTATTGGATCAGTACTTTAACTATGAGTTTATCGCCTTTGTGGGGGGGTTAAACACAATGCTTTGCAGCATTGCTAGATAAAATGACATGCTCTAGTAACTCAGGGGTTAATAAAAAGTGGTGAAACATAGTTATGTTCAGCTCCGTAGCAGTAATTCACTACTGGGAGCTAGCTGAAAATATCTGGTGAGCCAACGACAAGAGGCATATGTGTGTAGCCACCAATCACCAGCTAGCTACTAGACGTGCATTGCTGTTCCACAACCTACCTAGGTATGTTTGTCAATAAAGGATACTAAGAGATGGAAGTAAATTAACAGCAACAAATTTAAAAAGTAAGAATGTTTAATTTTTACTTCCATATCACTTTAAAGGTCTGATTCAGATAAAGAATACAATTTTAAACAAATTTCCAATTTCATTTATCTAATTTCCTTCTTTCTGTTGGTATTCTTTTTTTAAAGGAGAAGCAATATACTATTGGGAGCTAGCTGAATGCATAGGGTGAGCCAATAGCATGAAGCATATATGTGCGGCCACCAATCAGCAGCTCCTGAGCCTACCCAGGTATACTTTTTGACAAAGGATGCCAAAGAACAAAACAAATTAGATAATAGAAGTTAATTGCAAAGTTGTTTTTTAATCAAACGCTTTGTCTGAATAATGAAAGAAAATATTTTCTTTCATGATTCATATTGAGTGTGCAATTTTACACTTTTTATTTACTTCTACTTTCACATTTTCTTCGTTCTGTTGGTATTTTGTCTTGAAAATCAGGGACTTAAGCTGAGGAGCGTGCACGTGTCTGAAGCACTATATGGCAGCAGTTTTATAAGAATATTATCCATTTGCAACAGCACTAGAGGGCGGCACTGTTTCCTGCCATGTAGTGCTCCAGGCGCCTATCTAGGTATCTCTTCAACACAGAATATCATGGGAGCAAAATACGTTTTATATTAGAAGTAAATTGGAAACGTTTTTACAATGTTATGCTCGTGTTACTTTAATACATTACCCTGTGTGTTACACGTCATTGTCACACGTCTAATTAGCGGCCTTCTTTCCCCTGCACCACTGCTTGTCTGTGTGTTACACGTCATTGTCACATGTCTAACTAGCGGCCTTCTTTCCCCTGCACCACTGCTTGTCTGTGTGTTTACGCGTCATTGTCACACGTCTAACTAGCGGCCTTCTTTCCCCTGCACCACTGCTTGTCTGTGTGTTACACGTCATTGTCACACGTCTAATTAGCGGCCTTCTTCCCCCTGCACCACTGCTTGTCTGTGTGTTACACGTCATTGTCACATGTCTAACTAGCGGCCTTCTTTCCCCTGCACCACTGCTTGTCTGTGTGTTTACGCGTCATTGTCACATGTCTAACTAGCGGCCTTCTTTCCCCTGCACCACTGCTTGTCTGTGTGTTTACGCGTCATTGTCACATGTCTAACTAGCGGCCTTCTTTCCCCTGCACCACTGCTTGTCTGTGTTACGCGTCATTGTCACACGTCTAACTAGTGGCCTTCTTTCCCCTGCACCACTGCTTGTCTGTGTGTTACGTGTCATTGTCACATGTCTAACTAGCGGCCTTCTTTCCCCTGCACCACTGCTTGTCTGTGTGTTACGCGTCATTGTCACATGTCTAACTAGCGGCCTTCTTTCCCCTGCACCACTGCTTGCCTGTGTGTTTACGCGTCATTGTCACACGTCTAACTAGCGGCCTTCTTCCCCCTGCACCACTGCTTGTCTGTGTGTTACGCGTCATTGTCACATGTCTAACTAGCAGCCTTCTTCCCCCTGCACCACTGCTTGTCTGTGTGTTTACACGTCATTGTCACATGTCTAACTAGCTGCCTTCTTTCCCCTGCACCACTGCTTGTCTGTGTTACACGTCATTGTCACATGTCTAACTAGCGGCCTTCTTTCCCCTGCACCACTGCTTGTCTGTGTGTTTACGTGTCATTGTCACACGTCTAACTAGCGGCCTTCTTTCCCCTGCACCACTGCTTGTCTGTGTGTTACACGTCATTGTCACATGTCTTACTAGCGGCCTTCTTTCCCCTGCACCACTGCTTGTCTGTGTGTTTACGTGTCATTGTCACATGTCTAACTAGCGGCCTTCTTTCCCCTGCACCACTGCTTGTCTGTGTGTTACATGTCATTGTCACATGTCTTACTAGCGGCCTTCTTTCCCCTGCACCACTGCTTGTCTGTGTGTTTACGCGTCATTGTCACACGTCTAACTAGCGGCCTTCTTTCCCCTGCACCACTGCTTGCCTGTGTGTTTACGTGTCATTGTCACATGTCTAACTAGCGGCCTTCTTCCCCCTGCACCACTGCTTGTCTGTGTTACACGCCATTGTCACACGTCTAACTAGCGGCCTTCTTCCCCCTGCACCACTGCTTGTCTGTGTGTTTACACGTCATTGTCACACGTCTAACTAGCGGCCTTCTTCCCCCTGCACCACTGCTTGTCTGTGTGTTTACACGTCATTTTCACATGTCTAACTAGCGGCCTTCTTCCCCCTGCACCACTGCTTGTCTGTGTGTTTAGACGTCATTGTCACATGTCTAACTAGCGGCCTTCTTCCCCCTGCACCACTGCTTGTCTGTGTGTTACATGTCATTGTCACATGTCTAACTAGCGGCCTTCTTTCCCCTGCACCACTGCTTGTCTGTGTGTTACACGTCATTGTCACATGTCTAACTAGCGGCCTTCTTTCCCCTGCACCACTGCTTGTCTGTGTGTTACACGTCATTGTCACATGTCTAACTAGCGGCCTTCTTTCCCCTGCACCACTGCTTGTCTGTGTGTTACACGTCATTGTCACATGTCTAACTAGCGGCCTTCTTTCCCCTACACCACTGCTTGTCTGTGTTACATGTCATTGTCACACGTCTAACTAGCGGCCTTCTTTCCCCTGCACCACTGCTTGTCTGTGTGTTTACGCGTCATTGTCACACGTCTAACTAGCGGCCTTCTTTCCCCTGCACCACTGCTTGTCTGTGTTACATGTCATTGTCACACGTCTAACTAGCGGCCTTCTTTCCCCTGCACCACTGCTTGTCTGTGTGTTTACGCGTCATTGTCACATGTCTAACTAGCGGCCTTCTTTCCCCTGCACCACTGCTTGTCTGTGTGTTTACACGTCATTGTCACATGTCTAACTAGCGGCCTTCTTTCCCCTGCACCACTGCTTTTCTGTGTGTTTACGTGTCATTGTCACATGTCTAACTAGCGGTCTTCTTCCCCCTGCACCACTGCTTGTCTGTGTGTTACATGTCATTGTCACACGTCTAACTAGCGGCCTTCTTTCCCCTGCACCACTGCTTGTCTGTGTGTTACACGTCATTGTCACACGTCTAACTAGCGGCCTTCTTTCCCCTGCACCACTGCTTGTCTGTGTTACACGTCATTGTCACACGTCTAACTAGCGGCCTTCTTCCCCCGGCACCACTGCTTGTCTGTGTGTTTACACGTCATTGTCACACGTCTAACTAGCGGCCTTCTTTCCCCTGAACCACTGCTTATCTGTGTGTTACACGTCATTGTCACACGTCTAACTAGCGGCCTTCTTCCCCCTGCACCACTGCTTGTCTGTGTGTTTAGACGTCATTGTCACATGTCTAACTAGCGGCCTTCTTCCCCCTGCACCACTGCTTGTCTGTGTGTTACGTGTCATTGTCACATGTCTAACTATCGGCCTTCTTTCCCCTGCACTACTGCTTGTCTGTGTGTTTACGCGTCATTGTCACATGTCTAACTAGCGGCCTTCTTTCCCCTGCACCACTGCTTGTCTGTGTGTTTACGCGTCATTGTCACATGTCTAACTAGCTGCCTTCTTTCCCCAGGTAACATTGTAGAATGGTGCTTGCCTCAAGATATAGATCTAGAAGGTGTCGAGTTCAAGTCCATGGCCAGCGGCTCCCATCGCGTTCAGTCCGATTTCATGTAAGTGAAGGAGCGGTAAGATGACAAATGGGACATGAAAGCCATGTTTTTGTTTGCCATTCAGATAGCGCGTGTCATTTTAAACAATTCTCCAATTTATTTATATTATCCAATTTGCTTCAGTCTCTTGGTATCCTTTGTTGAAAAGAATACCTAGGTAGGCTCAGGAGCAGAAATGAATTACTAGCTGCTGATTTGGTGTCTACATGTCGTATATGCCTCTTCTCATTGAAGCTGGCTGAACGCTTCAGCTGAACCAAGTAGTGAAGTGCTGCTCCTTCAACAAAGGATACCAAGAGGACAAAGCAAATTTGATAAGTAAATTGGAAAGTTGTTTAAAATTATATGTCCTATCTGAACTATGAAAGAAAAATGTTGAGTTTTGTATTTCTTTAATTAAGGAAAATGCACATATATTAAAGTCAATACTTGTGATACTGTGATTTAGACATAACCTTTGTGTTAAGTGGAACAAATATAATTAGTAATGTTAGCTTTTGCTAAATTATTTCTCTTGACATAAATAGTTTATTTATTCATGTGGATATATTTCTATACGATTTAATAGTAAAGATAGATCTCTATGTAAATGCGCGGTTTTTATTCTGTTACTATGATTAAATAGTATTATATCATAGGTATTATAAATCTGGTTTATTCTGTTAGGTTCACATTAATTGTAGGGACAATGTACTTTAAAATGTTCTCCTTTTTTTTTTTTTTTAAAAAAGGTGCTTTTCCAGGGGGAAACCGCCACCTATACTGGATACTTCTGTACTGCAGTATTAGCTATAGAAAGCTATGTGAACAAGAGGCAGCAACAGAATTCAACCCCTGAGTGTGTGGGTGGGGGCGAGGAGAGGAAAGCACCTACCTGATTGCCTGAGAAATTGTTTCATTAGAAATGTTACGTATACTATTACTTGTGAAATCGGTTAATGCATCTCTTGCTAAAAAATATGGGCATTTTATTGAGGATTTTTTGTTATAGATTTATTTTCATTTAGTTTCCTATAATATTGCTGATATGTATGATTGTGCTTTATGACGACGTGGGTCTCATTGATGATGTCATATGTAACATTGGACGTTAGTGACGCAGCTGGTGATATCACTAGTGACAAACATGACACAGTGTGAGGGGCGTATGTAAAATTTTGAACGATAACGTTGTATTAAACGGTCATGAAACCCAAAAAAAATCTTCTCATTTTATTCTGTGTTGAAGATATATTTATGTAGGTAGCGTGCACGTGTCTGGGAAATCGTGCTGCCATCTAGTTCTCAATGTATAACATTGTTGTAATCGAATTTGCTTCATTTTTTCCGATATCCTTTGGGGTCGATTTATCAAAGGCTTCACAATCCTTTTCGACCCATTCGGCTGCAGGTTCTCACAAGAGAACCTGAGCGCCGTATTTAACAAGCAGCAGTCATGAGAACGTTGCTTCCCTAATCTTTCGCCACCTCTAAAGTGGCGAAATTCAAACTCCGCGGTATAGGCCGACCAGGGAGACTGACAGCTCCTGCCTGCGCCTGATTGGCTGTGCGTGGGCCGGGGGCAGGATTGCACGCGAGCGCAAAATAGCGCTTGTGTGCAATGCTGAATTCTGCCAGGAGAATTAAGCCTGCGCCCCTGTCTGCCTCCGTTTGATAAATTGCCCCTTTTTTTTTAAAGAAATAGCAATGCACATGAGTGAGCTAATCACACAAGGCATCTGTCTTTGTACAGCCATTAATCAGCAGCTACTCAGCCTATCTAGATTTCAGCAAAGAATATCAAGAGAATTAAAGGGATAGGAAAGTCCAAATAAAACTTGCATGATGCAGATAGAACATGTAATTTTACGGCACTTAAAGGGACATGAAACACAATTTTCTTTTCATGATTCAGATACAGCATACAATTTTAAACAACTTTCTAATTTACTTCTATTATCTAATTTGTTTCATTCTCTTGGTATCATTTGTTGAAGGAGCAGCAATGCAATAATGGTTTCTAACTGAACTCATGGGTGAGCCAATCACATTCGATATATATATATATATATATATATATATATACAGCCACCAATCAACAGCTAGAACCTAGGTTCTCTGCTGCTCATGAGCTTGCCTAGATAAACCTTTCAGAAAAGGATAACAAGAGAAGGAAGCAAATTAAATAATAGAAGTAAATTAGAAAGTTGTTTAAAATTGTATTCTCTATTTGAATCATGAAATAATTTTTTGGGTTCCATGTCCCTTCAAGTTCACTTCTATTTTCAAATGTGCTTCGTTCTCTTAGTAACCCTTGTTGAAAAAGAAACCGCACACATCATACACTAGTGGTAGCCAGCTGCTGATTGGTACCTGCACACATTTGTCTCTTGTGATTGGCTTACTAGATGTGTTCTGCCAGTAGTACAGTGCTGGTCCTTCAGCAATGGATAACAAGAGAATGAAGCAAATTTTATAATAGAAGTTAATTGGAAAGTTGTTTAAAATTGTTTGTTCTATCTGAATCATAAAATGTTTGGGTTTACTATCCCTTTAAGCAAATGAGATAATAGAAGTGAATGTAACATGTTTACTTATGATTCTGTGGATTTTAATCACATTTGTTTGTGCAGCAGATTCCGTTTGTGAAGTTGTTGCTGGCAGAGTGAATGCAACTTGCATTTAATAACGTAATAGATTTTCCTTATGTGTGACACCTGCCAGATGGTGTTGTCTGAGTGCTTTGACTCATTTGTAGCACAGCTATATATATGTTTCCTCATAGCCGGAAGCCATCGCATTATAAGTTACATGTGTGTTTTTTTTTTTTTCTCACAGTTACTTCCGTAAAGGTTGCTTCTTCGGCCTGGCATGTTTTGCCAATATGCCTGTGGAGAGTGAGCTGGAGAGAGGAGCTCGTATGAAGTCAGTTGGCATCTTGTCTCCGTCCTACACACTTCTGTACCGCTACATGCACTTCCTAGAGAATCAAGTTCGGTAAGACCTTGTGGGGATAGGCGTATTCATACTGTGGGGGCTGCAAGCGCTGCACTTGTGCACTAGAGATATTGTGGGTGATGTGTACTGCAGGGTGAGGGGTGGCAATGCTAGTAATATCCTGCAGATTGAGAGTGAAATTATCATTAATGGGGAAGCTGCAGGATTAGGGGTGTCTGTGAGGATGCGGTTAGGGAAGCTGCAGGATTAGGGGTGTCTGTGAGGATGCGGTTAGGGAAGCTGCAGGTTTAGGGGCGTGTCTGTGAGGATGCGGTTAGGGAAGCTGCAGGATTAGAGGTGTCTGTGAGGATGCGGTTAGGGAAGCTGCAGGTTTAGCGGGGTGTCTGTGAGGATGCGGTTAGGGAAGCTGCAGGTTTAGCGGGGTGTCTGTGAGGATGCGGTTAGGGAAGCTGCAGGTTTAGCGATGTGTCTGTGAGGATGCGGTTAGGGAAGCTGCAGGTTTAGCGGGGTGACTGTTAGGATGCGGTTAGGGAAGCTGCAGGATTAGAGGTGTCTGTGAGGATGCGGTTAGGGAAGCTGCAGGTTTAGCGGGGTGTCTGTGAGGATGCGGTTAGGGAAGCTGCAGGTTTAGCGGGGTGTCTGTGAGGATGCGGTTAGGGAAGCTGCAGGTTTAGCGGGGTGTCTGTGAGGATGCGGTTAGGGAAGCTGCAGGTTTAGCGGGGTGACTGTGAGGATGCGGTTAGGGAAGCTGCAGGATTAGGGGTGTCTGTGAGGATGCGGTTAGGGAAGCTGCAGGATTAGGGGTGCCTGTGAGGATGCGGTTAGGGAAGCTGCAGGTTTAGCGGCGTGCCTGTGAGGATGCGGTTAGGGAAGCTGCAGGTTTAGCGGGGTGACTGAGGATGCGGTTAGGGAAGCTGCAGGTTTAGCGGGGTGACTGTGAGGATGCGGTTAGGGAAGCTGCAGGATTAGGGGTGTCTGTGAGGATGCGGTTAGGGAAGCTGCAGGATTAGGGGTGCCTGTGAGGATGCGGTTAGGGAAGCTGCAGGTTTAGCGGGGTGTCTGTGAGGATGCGGTTAGGGAAGCTGCAGGTTTAGCGGGGTGACTGTGAGGATGCGGTTGGGGAAGCTGCAGGTTTAGCGGGGTGTCTGTGAGGATGCGGTTAGGGAAGCTGCAGGTTTAGCGGCGTGCCTGTGAGGATGCGGTTAGGGAAGCTGCAGGTTTAGCGGCGTGTCTGTGAGGATGCGGTTAGGGAAGCTGCAGGTTTAGCGGGGTGACTGTGAGGATGCGGTTAGGGAAGCTGCAGGTTTAGCGGGGTGACTGAGGATGCGGTTAGGGAAGCTGCAGGTTTAGCGGGGGTGTCTGTGAGGATGCGGTTAGGGAAGCTGCAGGTTTAGCGGGGTGACTGAGGATGCGGTTAGGGAAGCTGCAGGTTTAGCGGGGTGACTGTGAGGATGCGGTTAGGGAAGCTGCAGGTTTAGCGGGGTGTCTGTGAGGATGCGGTTAGGGAAGCTGCAGGTTTAGCGGGGTGACTGAGGATGCGGTTAGGGAAGCTGCAGGTTTAGCGGGGTGACTGAGGATGCGGTTAGGGAAGCTGCAGGTTTAGCGGGGTGTCTGTGAGGATGCGGTTAGGGAAGCTGCAGGTTTAGCGGGGTGTCTGTGAGGATGCGGTTAGGGAAGCTGCAGGTTTAGCGGGGTGTCTGTGAGGATGCGGTTAGGGAAGCTGCAGGTTTAGCGATGTGTCTGTGTGGATGCGGTTAGGGAAGCTGCAGGTTTAGCGGGGTGTCTGTGAGGATGCGGTTAGGGAAGCTGCAGGTTTAGCGATGTGTCTGTGTGGATGCGGTTAGGGAAGCTGCAGGTTTAGCGATGTGTCTGTGTGGATGCGGTTAGGGAAGCTGCAGGTTTAGCGGGGTGACTGAGGATGCGGTTAGGGAAGCTGCAGGTTTAGCGGGGTGACTGTGAGGATGCGGTTAGGGAAGCTGCAGGTTTAGCGGGGTGACTGTGAGGATGCGGTTAGGGAAGCTGCAGGTTTAGCGGGGTGACTGAGGATGCGGTTAGGGAAGCTGCAGGTTTAGCGGGGGTGTCTGTGAGGATGCGGTTAGGGAAGCTGCAGGTTTAGCGGGGTGACTGAGGATGCGGTTAGGGAAGCTGCAGGATTAGGGGTGTCTGTGAGGATGCGGTTAGGGAAGCTGCAGGATTAGGGGTGCCTGTGAGGATGCGGTTAGGGAAGCTGCAGGTTTAGCGGGGTGACTGAGGATGCGGTTAGGGAAGCTGCAGGTTTAGCGGGGGTGTCTGTGAGGATGCGGTTAGGGAAGCTGCAGGTTTAGCGGGGTGACTGAGGATGCGGTTAGGGAAGCTGCAGGATTAGGGGTGTCTGTGAGGATGCGGTTAGGGAAGCTGCAGGATTAGGGGTGCCTGTGAGGATGCGGTTAGGGAAGCTGCAGGTTTAGCGGGGTGTCTGTGAGGATGCGGTTAGGGAAGCTGCAGGTTTAGCGGGGTGACTGTGAGGATGCGGTTGGGGAAGCTGCAGGTTTAGCGGGGTGTCTGTGAGGATGCGGTTAGGGAAGCTGCAGGTTTAGCGGCGTGCCTGTGAGGATGCGGTTAGGGAAGCTGCAGGTTTAGCGGCGTGTCTGTGAGGATGCGGTTAGGGAAGCTGCAGGTTTAGCGGGGTGACTGTGAGGATGCGGTTAGGGAAGCTGCAGGTTTAGCGGGGTGACTGAGGATGCGGTTAGGGAAGCTGCAGGTTTAGCGGGGGTGTCTGTGAGGATGCGGTTAGGGAAGCTGCAGGTTTAGCGGGGTGACTGAGGATGCGGTTAGGGAAGCTGCAGGTTTAGCGGGGTGACTGTGAGGATGCGGTTAGGGAAGCTGCAGGTTTAGCGGGGTGTCTGTGAGGATGCGGTTAGGGAAGCTGCAGGTTTAGCGGGGTGACTGAGGATGCGGTTAGGGAAGCTGCAGGTTTAGCGGGGTGACTGAGGATGCGGTTAGGGAAGCTGCAGGTTTAGCGGGGTGTCTGTGAGGATGCGGTTAGGGAAGCTGCAGGTTTAGCGGGGTGTCTGTGAGGATGCGGTTAGGGAAGCTGCAGGTTTAGCGGGGTGTCTGTGAGGATGCGGTTAGGGAAGCTGCAGGTTTAGCGATGTGTCTGTGTGGATGCGGTTAGGGAAGCTGCAGGTTTAGCGGGGTGTCTGTGAGGATGCGGTTAGGGAAGCTGCAGGTTTAGCGATGTGTCTGTGTGGATGCGGTTAGGGAAGCTGCAGGTTTAGCGATGTGTCTGTGTGGATGCGGTTAGGGAAGCTGCAGGTTTAGCGGGGTGACTGAGGATGCGGTTAGGGAAGCTGCAGGTTTAGCGGGGTGACTGTGAGGATGCGGTTAGGGAAGCTGCAGGTTTAGCGGGGTGACTGTGAGGATGCGGTTAGGGAAGCTGCAGGTTTAGCGGGGTGACTGAGGATGCGGTTAGGGAAGCTGCAGGTTTAGCGGGGGTGTCTGTGAGGATGCGGTTAGGGAAGCTGCAGGTTTAGCGGGGTGACTGAGGATGCGGTTAGGGAAGCTGCAGGTTTAGCGGGGTGACTGTGAGGATGCGGTTAGGGAAGCTGCAGGTTTAGTGGGGTGTCTGTGAGGATGCGGTTAGGGAAGCTGCAGGTTTAGCGGGGTGACTGAGGATGCGGTTAGGGAAGCTGCAGGTTTAGCGGGGTGACTGAGGATGCGGTTAGGGAAGCTGCAGGTTTAGCGGGGTGTCTGTGAGGATGCGGTTAGGGAAGCTGCAGGTTTAGCGGGGTGTCTGTGAGGATGCGGTTAGGGAAGCTGCAGGTTTAGCGGGGTGTCTGTGAGGATGCGGTTAGGGAAGCTGCAGGTTTAGCGATGTGTCTGTGTGGATGCGGTTAGGGAAGCTGCAGGTTTAGCGGGGTGTCTGTGAGGATGCGGTTAGGGAAGCTGCAGGTTTAGCGATGTGTCTGTGTGGATGCGGTTAGGGAAGCTGCAGGTTTAGCGATGTGTCTGTGTGGATGCGGTTAGGGAAGCTGCAGGTTTAGCGGGGTGTGTGTGTGGATGCGGTTAGGGAAGCTGCAGGTTTAGCGGCGTGTCTGTGAGGATGCGTTTAAAGTATTTAGTGATAGACGTGCATTTTCGGAAGAAGGTGACTGCGCGCGGCTTTCCGCTCTTTTCGGAGCCGTATTTCTTCTTGTGAAAGTGCAACACACTAAGATCTGGATTTCCCTAGAGTAAATCCGTCTCTGAAAAGACCTGAATGCTGCTAGCGGCTACCTTTTTCCAAATGCACCTATGTATTCGGTGACAACATCGTAGCTGGAAGGATGCAGGTGATAACTTTAGAGGTTGGTAAATGGCAAGATCTGGATTTACAACTTCAGCTTTTGTTATGGTAAAAGATGGTAACTCTGTAGGTTTAGGGGATTTCAGGGGTGACCTTGTTATAGATGAGAATGTTGCAGGGTTGGGAGATTCATGACACAGTAAGTATAAGGATACAGGTGAACTTGTTTTGGGGTTGGCATGATGCAATATGATGATTGTCAGTTTCAGGTTATATTATGGTTAGTGTTGGGGGTGCTGCGCAGTGAAGACCTGGAGATGCAGTTGATAACCTTTTTGGGCTGAGGACTTTGAGATGAGATCTTGGGAGTGGGATGGGAGCTGTGGGCGGGATGGGCATCTGCTTGGGGGGTGGTTCATTTCTTCAGACTACCCCTGCAGTGTATCTATTACCATTGTTATGAAATAAAATCAGGGCATTACTTTTTAGTCTTTAAACCTGGCCTATTAGGGAGGACAGGTTTAAAAAACAGTTTTATATATAGATGACTTCCCTCCCTGTTCTTGTGATTTAGACCCCTCCATGAACTACACGGAGCAGTTTTGACTAATCAGTCTCACATTTATCTCTCAGACACCAACTGGAAATCCCTGGGCACTACACGCCATTGGAGGCCTTCTATGAAGACAAGAAGGGGATCTTGCCAGCTGGGATGGGCACACAAGGCTGCCAACCTACAGTGCATTGGCTATCATCTATCCACAAGCATATGTACCCAGAGATGAAGGTTAGATTCCCTGCTGACCACACCTTAGATAAGCCTTGAAAATGATAAAATGTGTCCTTCATCAAATGAACGTAACATTATATAGTGCTACATGTCACAACTACAGATGTTGAATCAACAGAGATCTCAGGGGTGATATTTCAGTTTAAAAGTGTTATGTGAAATATAAAGCAACATAGTGTAATAAAATCAAATGCTTTGTTTATAACATTTCATAGTTAATGTCACACTCGGAAACCCAAAGTTCAGGTACAAACTTATGATGAGATGAAAAATGTTTAAATTTTGTTTAAAAATGTTAACAGGAAATTTATATTCCACTTCATGGCAAATGGGGATTTCTTCTGTTATGTGTGATCAGTCCACGGGTCATCATTACTTCTGGGATATAACTCCTCCCCAACAGGAAATGCAAGAGGATTCACCCAGCAGAGCTGCATATAGCTCCTCCCCTCTACGTCACTCCCAGTCATTCTCTTGCACCCAACGACTAGATAGGATGTGTAAGAGGACTATGGTGATTATTCTTAGTTTTTATGACTTCAATCAAAAGTTTGTTATTTTACAATGGCACCGGAGTGTGTTATTGCCTCTCTGGCAGAGTTTGAAGAAGAATCTACCAGAGTTTTACTATGATTTTAGCCGGAGTCGTTAAGATCATATTGCTGTTCTCGGCCATCTGAGGAGAGGTAAAGCTTCAGATCAGGGGACAGCGGGCAGATGAATCTGCATAGAGGTATGTAGCAGTTTTTATTTTCTGACAATGGAATTGATGAGAAAATCCTGCCATACCGATAATATGTCATGTATGTATACTTTACTCACTGGAATTACTCTGTAAAAAGTACATTAAACCTTTAATAGGTATTAATTATGTTAAACGTTTTTGCTGGAATGTAGAATCGTTTGCATTTACTGAGGTACTGAGTGAATAAATGTTTGGGCACTATTTTTCCACTTGGCAGTTGTTTATTCTAATTGTGACAGTTTCGTTTCTCTCTCACTGCTGTGTGTGAGGGGGAGGGGCCGTTTTTTTGGCGCTCTTTGCTACGCATCAAAAATTTCCAGTCAGTTACTCATTGTATTTCCTGCATGATCCGGTTCATCTCTACAGAACTCAGGGGTCTTCAAAACTTCTTTTGAGGGAGGTAGATTCTCTCAGCAGAGCTGTGAGACTTATATATTGACTGTAATAAATAACATTACAAGATATGGCTACTGTTATGACTGAAGTTTTGGCTAAATTACCAGAACTAAGAGGCAAGCGTGATCACTCTGGGGTGAGAACAGAGTGCGCTGATAATACTAGGGCCATGTCTGATACTGCGTCACAGCTTGCAGAGCATGAGGACGGAGAGCTTCATTCTGTGGGTGACGGTTCTGATCCAAACAGATTGGATTCAGATATTTCAAATTTTAAATTTAAACTGGAGAACCTCCGGGTATTACTAGGGGAGGTTTTAGCGGCTCTGAATGATTGTAACACAGTTGCAATACCAGAGAAAATGTGTAGGTTGGATAAATATTTTGCGGTACCGGCGAGTACTGATGTTTTTCCTATACCTAAGAGACTTACTGAAATTGTTACTAAGGAGTGGGATAGACCTGGTGTGCCATTCTCACCCCCTCCAATATTTAGAAAAATGTTCCCAATAGACACCACCACACGGGACTTATGGCAAACGGTCCCTAAGGTGGAGGGAGCAGTTTCTACCTTAGCTAAGCGTACCACTATCCCGGTTGAGGATAGCTGTGCTTTTTCAGATCCAATGGATAAAAAACTAGAGGGTTACCTTAAGAAAATGTTTGTTCAACAAGGTTTTATATTGCAACCCCTTGCATGCATCGCGCCGGTCACGGCTGCTGCAGCATTCTGGATTGAATCTCTGGAAGAGAACATTAGTTCAGCTACGCTGGACGATATTACGGACAGGCTTAGAGTCCTTAAACTAGCTAATTCTTTCATTTCAGAAGCCGTAGTACATTTAACTAAGCTTACGGCTAAGAATTCAGGATTCGCCATTCAGGCACGCAGAGCACTGTGGCTAAAATCCTGGTCAGCTGATGTTACTTCTAAATCTAAGTTGCTTAATATACCTTTCAAGGGGCAGACCTTATTCGGGCCCGGGTTGAAGGAGATTATCGCTGACATTACAGGAGGTAAAGGCCATGCCCTGCCTCAGGACAAAGCCAAAGCTAAGACTAGACAGTCTAATTTTCGTTCCTTTCGTAATTTCAAAGCAGGAGCAGCATCAACTTCCTCTGCACCAAAACAGGAAGGAGCTGTTGCTCGCTACAGACAAGGCTGGAGACCTAATCAGTCCTGGAACAAGGGCAAGCAGGCCAGGAAACCTGCTGCTGCCCCTAAGACAGCATGAATCGAGGGCCCCCGATCCGGGACCGGATCTGGTGGGGGGCAGACTTTCTCTCTTCGCCCAGGCTTGGGGAAGAGATGTTCAGGATCCCTGGGCGCTAGAGATCATATCTCAGGGATACCTTCTGGACTTCAAATCTTCTCCCCCAAGAGAGAGATTTCATCTGTCAAGGTTGTCAACAAACCAGATAAAGAAAGAAGCGTTTCTACGCTGCGTACAAGAACTTTTATTAATGGGAGTGATCCATCCGGTTCCGCGGTCGGAACAAGGACAAGGGTTTTACTCAAATCTGTTTGTAGTTCCCAAAAAAGAGGGAACTTTCAGGCCAATCTTGGATTTAAAGATCCTAAACAAATTCCTAAGAGTTCCATCGTTCAAAATGGAAACTATTCGGACAATTTTACCCATGATCCAAAGAGGTCAGTACATGACCACAGTGGATTTAAAGGATGCTTACCTTCACATACCGATTCACAAAGATCATTACCGGTATCTAAGGTTTGCCTTTCTAGACAGGCATTACCAATTTGTAGCTCTTCCATTCGGATTGGCTACGGCTCCAAGAATCTTCACAAAGGTTCTGGGTACTCTTCTAGCGGTTCTAAGACCGCGAGGAATTTCGGTAGCTCCATACCTGGACGACATTCTGATACAAGCTCCAAGCTTTCAAACTGCCAAGTCTCATACAGAGTTAGTACTGGCATTTCTAAGGTCGCATGGATGGAAGGTGAACGAAAAGAAGAGCTCTCTCTTTCCACTCACAAGAGTTCCTTTCTTGGGGACTCTGATAGATTCTGTAGAAATGAAAATTTACCTGACAGAAGACAGGTTAACAAAGCTTCAAAATGCATGCCGTGTCCTTCATTCCATTCAACACCCGTCAGTAGCTCAATGCATGGAGGTGATCGGCTTAATGGTAGCGGCAATGGACATAGTACCTTTTGCTCGCCTACATCTCAGACCTCTGCAATTGTGCATGCTAAGTCAGTGGAATGGGGATTACTCAGATTTGTCCCCTACTCTGAACCTGGATCAAGAGACCAGAAATTCTCTTCTATGGTGGCTTTCTCGGCCACATCTGTCCAGGGGGATGCCATTCAGCAGGCCAGACTGGACAATTGTAACAACAGACGCCAGCCTACTAGGTTGGGGCGCTGTCTGGAATTCTCTGAAGACTCAGGGATTATGGAATCAGGAGGAGAGCCTCCTTCCAATAAACATTCTGGAATTGAGAGCAGTTCTCAATGCCCTTCTGGCTTGGCCCCAGTTATCAACTCGGGGGTTCATCAGGTTTCAGTCGGACAACATCACGACTGTGGCTTACATCAACCATCAGGGAGGGACAAGAAGCTCCCTAGCAATGATGGAAGTATCAAAGATAATTCGCTGGGCAGAGTCTCACTCGTGCCACCTGTCAGCAATCCACATCCCGGGAGTGGAGAACTGGGAGGCGGATTTCTTGAGTCGTCAGACTTTTCATCCGGGAGAGTGGGAACTTCATCCGGAGGTCTTTGCCCAAATACTTCGACGTTGGGGCAAACCTCAAATAGATCTCATGGCGTCTCGTCAGAACGCCAAACTTCCTCGCTACGGGTCCAGATCCAGGGATCCGGAAGCAGTTATGATAGATGCCTTGACAGCACCATGGACCTTCAGGATGGCTTATGTGTTTCCACCCTTCCCGATGCTTCCTCGATTGATTGCCAGATTCAAACAGGAGAGAGCATCAGTGATTCTAATAGCACCTGCATGGCCACGCAGGACTTGGTATGCAGATCTAGTGGACATGTCATCCTGTCCGCCTTGGTCTCTACCTCTAAGACAGGACCTTCTGATTCAGGGTCCATTCAAATATCAAAACCTAACTTCTCTGAAGCTGACTGCTTGGAAATTGAACGCCTGATCTTATCAAAGCGTGGTTTTTCTGAGTCAGTTATTGATACCTTAATACAGGCTAGGAAGCCTGTTACTAGAAGGATTTACCATAAAATATGGCGTAAATACTTATATTGGTGCGAATCCAAAGGTTACTCTTGGAGTAAGGTTAGGATTCCTAGGATATTGTCTTTTCTACAAGAAGGTTTAGATAAGGGTTTATCGGCTAGTTCTTTAAAGGGACAGATCTCAGCTCTGTCCATTTTGTTGCACAAGCGTCTGTCAGAAAATCCAGACGTCCAGGCCTTTTGTCAAGCTTTAGCTAGGATCAAGCCTGTGTTTAAAACTGTTGCTCCACCATGGAGTTTAAACCTGGTTCTTAACGTTTTACAAGGAGTTCCGTTTGAACCCCTTCATTCCATTGACATTAAACTGTTATCTTGGAAAGTTCTATTTTTAATGGCTATTTCTTCGGCTCGGAGAGTCTCTGAGTTATCAGCTCTACATTGTGATTCTCCTTATTTGATTTTTCATTCGGATAAGGTAGTTCTGCGTACAAAACCTGGGTTCTTACCTAAGGTAGTCACTAACAGGAATATCAATCAAGAGATCGTTGTTCCTTCCTTGTGTCCGAATCCTTCTTCAAAGAAGGAACGTCTTCTGCACAATCTGGATGTAGTTCGTGCCCTCAAGTTCTATTTGCAGGCAACTAAGGAATTTCGACAAACGTCTTCCCTGTTTGTCGTGTACTCTGGGCAGAGGAGAGGTCAAAAGGCTTCGGCTACTTCTCTCTCCTTCTGGCTTCGTAGCATAATTCGTTTAGCCTATGAGACTGCTGGACAGCAGCCTCCTGAAAGAATTACAGCTCATTCTACTAGAGCTGTGGCTTCCACTTGGGCCTTTAAGAATGAGGCCTCTGTTGAACAGATTTGCAAGGCTGCAACTTGGTCTTCGCTCCATACTTTTTCCAAATTTTACAAATTTGACACTTTTGCTTCTTCGGAGGCTATTTTTGGGAGAAAGGTTCTTCAGGCAGTGGTTCCTTCTGTATAATGAGCCTGCCTAGCCCTCCCGTCATCCGTGTACTTTTGCTTTGGTATTGGTATCCCAGAAGTAATGATGACCCGTGGACTGATCACACATAACAGAAGAAAACATAATTTATGCTTACCTGATAAATTCCTTTCTTCTGTTGTGTGATCAGTCCACGGCCCGCCCTGTTTTTTTAAGGCAGGCAAATATTTTCTAAATTATACTACAGTCACCTCTTCACCCTTGGTTTCTCCTTTCTCGTTGGTCCTTGGTTGAATGACTGGGAGTGACGTAGAGGGGAGGAGCTATATGCAGCTCTGCTGGGTGAATCCTCTTGCATTTCCTGTTGGGGAGGAGTTATATCCCAGAAGTAATGATGACCCGTGGACTGATCACACAACAGAAGAAAGGAATTTATCAGGTAAGCATAAATTATGTTTTTTTTTATACTATAGTCTTAAATTGTGTGGATTGAGGAAGTTTAACTTTAGAATTCAATTAGGACCCTTAAATACTGTAGAATTGCATAATCAACATGTTCATAATAAATAGACAATGCCATAGCACTTATTCTGAATTTCAAATGAGTAGTAGATTTTTTTTTTTTATGACAATATTCAAATTTCAGTTTGTCATCCCTCTGTATCATGTGACAGCCACCATCCAATTAGATTCATAAGCATAGTCACTGAACTCTTGCACATGCTCAGTAGTAGCTGGAGCCTTAGAAAGTGTGAATATAAAAAGACTGTGCACAATTTGATATTGGGAATAAACTGTCATAAAGCTACATGCTCTATCTGAATCGCACAAGTTTCATTTGAACTCTAGTGTCCTTTTAACCTCTGACTTTAATGCCAGTGTCTTTTCCTTTTTAACCCTTTGAGTGCTAAGCACTTTCCCACCTGGGTGCTAAGGTTTTTTTAAAGTTTTTTTTTTATTTTATATTTTTAAAAATATTTTTTTAAAAACTTTTTTTATTATTATTTCAGATCCCCATAACATACACTGTTGGAAAGGTTAGGCAATTACCTTTCCAACGGTGGGTCTTGGGGGTCTGTAGCTGCTTAGATGCCTGAGATACAGGCTTCTAAGCAGCATGCCCCCTGCTCCTATATTTAACATAGTTAATGTTGAATAAAGTTGCGCTGTGACGTCATGCGTAACGTGAAGCCCCGGCGATGCCTGTCACTATGCAGGCCCGATCGCCGGGTTAGGAGCCGGTGGGAGCCCCCAGATCTCCCTCAAAGTGGAAGAGTGCTAGTGACGGCTCTGAGCCGTCATTAGCACCTGACTGAGACAATTTGTGACGGCTCAGAGCCGTCATTAGCGCTCAAGGGGTTAATATAAGGAGAGTCCACGGCTTAATTCCTTACTGTTTGGAAATACTGAACCTGGCCAACAGGAGGAGGCAAAGACATCCCAGCCAAAGGCTTAAATACCTCTCCCACTTCCCCCATCCCCCAGTCATTCTTTGCCTTTCGTCACATGAGAATGGCAGAGAAGTGTCAGAAGATTCCGGAGTTGTTCCTCAGGAAAGGGATATGCCCTTCGATATGGGACTGGAGTTTTAAGTAGTCTTGTCAGACTCTCAGTGAGAGCATTGATGTAAGTTAGTCTGGAGATGCAGGGAGAGTCTTTCTGGGAACCCATCCAGACTGTCTGCTAACAGCTCCTTAAGCAACCAGTGTTGACGAGTTTCACTGTCTGCTTTTTCTTCACTCAAGTACATGTCAGGAGCGATGCTACAAGCCTGTCACACTTGAGAGGCTATGTTTCTGTTCCACAGCATGGACTGTGGTAAGATTGTTTCAATTTCTACATATGTTTAAAACTCTGAAAACAGGGTCACAGTGTGGCTCCTTTTATCTTAATAGAGTCTTGGGTTAATATCTCCTGAGGGAGGTTATTGAACAGTGGGGATTAATCAAATGTGATACTTTGATTTTATGCTGCTTTTGGTGTGAGATTTATTTGGCTCATAGACTGTTGTTATGTGGTAACGGAACATACAGGTTTTTACTTTCACTTTGAAAGCTGCTCAGCTTGTAGCTTGGAGTGCTTTTTCTAATAGCAGGGGCGGTCCTGCCTTGCACACCACGTGACCACTTGTGGTCACACTTTCGTTTTCTCTTTCCTGACCGAGCTAGCTGTAGAAGAAATTTCTCTGTTTGCCTGGGTCTAGGAGGTGGTGAGTATCCCAGTCATTTTTTTCTGTGTCCTACTGTTATTAGCGCAAGCTATGGAGGATTCTGATATGCTTGAGGGTACTCCCTCTATTCCTAATAGTAATACGTGTCTATATTGTAAGGTGGCCTTGGTATGCCCGCCCTCCCAACTATGTTCCATATGCATCAACAAGGTTATTATTCTAAGAAGGTTAACCCCTTTAGTACTACTGAGCCGTCCAACTTTGAGGTATCGCTGTCCCGTGAGGTGCATACCCATCAGTCATCTCCCTCATCACATGCAGCTTCCCTTAGCACGCCTGATCCTCTGTCTGGAGGGAGCCTTTTACCATCGGACTTTACCGCGCAGTTAAAGACTGCAGTGTCTGAGGCTCTTTAGTGCTTTACCTCGCCCTGCCAAGCGCAACTGAAAGGTTAAACATAGCTCTCCGGTCCAGGGGTCATCCAGTGATTTATTAGATTTGTCTGTTTTTCAAATATCCAAGGATGGGTCACACTCTGAGTCTTCAGAGGGTGAACTTTCTGGATACGATTCCGCTACCTCTAGGCCTCCGGCTGCAGAGGAGCTAGCTTTTAGATTTAAAATGAACACTTACGTTTTCTTCTAAAGGAGGTTCTGTCGACATTAGAGGTTCCAGAGGCCAAGTTACCTGATGAACCTTTGATCCCTAAATTAGACAGAGTGTACGAGGACAGGGTAGTGCCGCTAACTTTTCCTGTACCTGTAAAAATGGTGAACATTATTAAGAACAAGTGGGATAGAATTGGATCTTCACGCTAGCCAAGCGTACTACTATCCCATTTGAGGATAGCTCGTCATTCAGAGAGCTGATGGATAAGAATGTTTCAGCATGCGGGATACTTATCTCAAACGGCAGCGGCTGTTGCCTCAGTTGCTGGAGCTGTGGCCTACTGGTGCGACTCCTTAGCTGGGTCCCCTCAATGTTATCCAAGAAAGAATTAAATCCTTGAGAATTGCTAATTATTTTATCTGTGATGCAAACATGCAGAGTATTCGCCTAAATGCTAAGATTTCTGGTTTCTCAGTACAGACCTGTCGGGCTCTCTGGCTGAAGTCCTGGTCTGCGGACATGACAAAGTCTAGACTACTTCCCTTCCCTTTAAGGGAAATATTTTATTTGGTCCAGACCTCGACGCCATTATCTCTACGGTTACAGGAGGCAAGGGTGCCTTCGTACTGCAGAATAAAAAGAACAAATGTAAGGGACAAGGATCTAATTTTCGTTCTGAAAAGTATCAACGTCAGCAGTCCTTCTCTAAGCCCAAGCAAACCAAGAGCACTTGGAAGCCTGCTCAATCCTGGAATAAATCCAAGCAGAACAAGTAGCCCGCCGAGATCAAGTCGCCATGAAGGGGCGGCCCCCGATCTTGTGCTGGATCATGTAGGGGGCAGACTGTTGCTGTTTTCAGACTCTTGGTTCAGGGATGTGCAGGACCCATGGGTCCTGGAGGTCATAGATCAGGGATACAAGATAGGTTTCAAATCTCATCCACCCAAGGGCAGATTTCTTCTCTCAAGCCTGTCTTCAAGACCAGAAAGGAGGGAAGCCTTTCTGGGGTGTGTGCGGGATCTGCACTCCTTAGGGGTCATTGTCCCGGTTCCTATCGCAGAAAGAGGTTTGGGATACTATTCAAACCGGTTCGTGGGCCCAAAGAAGGAGGGAACTTTCCGCCTGATTCTGGACCTAAAGTGCTTAAACAAACAAGTTTCTAAATGTCCCCTCGTTTAAGATGGAGACAATAAGGTCCATCCTTCCTATAGTTTAGGAAGGACAGTTCATGACTACTATAGATGTGAAGGATGCCTTCCTTCACCTTCCAATCCACAGGAACCTTGTTGCTTGTTGTTTATAGATGCAGATACGTAGAGTGAATATAATCCAAGAAAATATTTACTTAGTGGCTAAATTATAAATTATTTAACAAACTGCCAGCAATTTGATTTTGAAATAAGTTGCAATAGACATACAGACCACTGTTTAAATACTCTGTGAGCAGCCGTTAAAAACTTTACGATTATATATTTTGGATCAAAACCAGATCTGAATTTGCAATATTTCAATGTAAACGGCTCATTACTAACAGTGACCAAGTGGTATTTAAATTGTTGCCCTTTAAATAGATAACATACGTTAATCTCAAGTTACATTACTATTTAATTTTAAAGCTATATAAAAACAGCTCACGGAATAATCGCAGAGAATCCCCTGTATCTTACAGATTTGAATACTAACACTGATATTAAAAATGACACACAGTGTAAAACTGACTCAATTCAGTAAGTCAAGGGTGTAAAGATGCACTGAGTTTGAGGAAACATCACATAATATTAGTATCTGCTCAATTTAATAATTTTGTATCCAAAATCCTTTAATATTTAGCTGTGAGTTACATAGTAAAAATATGGTAACAAATGTGGAATATTAATTCATAAACCTATTCACTTACTGTATTCACAATTATGATAAGAATGTTATCTAAATAAAGAGACATCAAATCCTTATTGCAACTTTATTCCACCAATTTACATGAGGTGAATAATAAACCCTTATAACATTTACCCTATTAAAGGGCCAGTAGATGAGATAAAAGATTCACCACTTTAACAGTGTAAAATACCATATCCAGCAGAATTTTGTAAGTCTGGAAATATGTAAATATTAATCCCTTTTTATTAGCAATTCAACTAAGGGCATCTTTATCCTAGTACCGAATTATAAATCCGTGAACTACTCATTAGTTGTTCACAAATTCAGGATAGGTCACTCATGTTATAAAATGTGAATTTAAACAATCAATCTATGCTGCATATTGTAGTAAATTTACCTATTACTGAGCCCTTATTCTACATTATCTGGAGTAAGAGAATTTCTCGATTCCCCGAATACCCAAGTGCTATTACTCGTGAATGCCCTTGTTCTGTTTGTGTTTTTAATCTTTGTGTTATAATTTTAAAAAAATGTTGAAATAAAAGTTAAATTTTAACTGTATTTCCTAACCTCCATTCCATATTAATAAGATGCTTCAATATTAACATGGGAGAGGGAGGAGCTAATAGATGCATTAGCAGTGCCTTGGAGGTTCAGTCTGATCTACCTTTTTCCTGCCGTTCCCACTCCTTCCTCTGGTAGTGGCCCACATCAAGCAGGAGCAGGCGTCAGTAATACTGTTTGCTCCATCGTGGCCGAGAAGGATGTGGTTTGCGGATCTAGTGAGGATGTTATCCTCTCCTCCCATGGAGGTTACCTTGTCACAGGGATCTCCTGGAACAAGGTCCTTTTGTTCATCAAAATTTAGATTCTCTGAGGCCGACTGTGTGGAGATTCAAAGCTTAGTCCTTGCCAAGAGAGGGTTTTCTGAGAGGGTTATTGATACACTCATTAAAGCTCGTAAGCCGGTTACTCATCTATCATAAGTTGTGGAGAACCTACTTATTCTGGTATGAAGAGCGTAGATTTCCCTGGCATAAAGTTAAGGTTGCCAGGATTCTATTGTTTCTCCAGGATGGTCTGGAGGAATGGTCTTTCAGACCGTTCCCTGAGAGGACAGATTTCGGCCTTGTCTGTTTTACTGCATAAGAGGCGCTCGGAGCTTCCAGATGTTCAATCTTTTGTTAAGGCTCTGATTAGGATCCGACCTGTGTTCAGATCTTCGACTCCTCCTTGGAGTCTGAATCTAGTTCTTAAGGTTTTGCAACGGGCTCCGTTTGAGCCTATGCATGAAATTGACATTAAAGGGACAATCAACACCAGAATTGTTGTTTTAAAAGATAGATAATCCCTTAATTACCCATTCCCCAGTTTTGTATAACCAACACAGTTATAATACACGTTTTACCTCTGTGATTATCTTGTATCTAAACCTCTGCAGACTGCCACCTTATTTCAATTCTTTTGACAGACTTGCATTTTAGCCAATCAGTGCTCACTCCTCAGTAAATTCACATGCATGAGCTCAATGGTATCTATATGAAACTCATGAACTAACACCCTCTAGTGGTGAAAAACTGTCAAATGCAGAGGTGTCCTTTAAGGTCTAAGAAATTAGCATATGAACCTCCTAGGTTTAGCTTTCAACTAAGAATACGAAAAGAACAAAGCAAAATTGGTGATAAAAGTCAATTGGAAAGGTGTTTAAAACTACATGCCCTATGTGAATCATGAGGTTTTTTTTTTTGGACTTCACTGTCCTTTAAGTTGTTGTCCTGGAAGGTTCTTTTTCTACTGGCTATTGCTTCTGTGCGCAGAGGTTCTGAGATTGCCGCTTTGCAATGTGAGCCTCCTTTTCTGGTGTTCCACTCTGATAAGGTTGTCCTACGTACTAAGTTAGGGTTTCTCCCTAAGGTCGTGTCAGACCGCAACATCAATCAAGAGATTGTGGTTCCTTCCTTGTGTCCTAATCCTTCTTCCTCAAAGGAACGTTTTGCTTCAAATTTGGATGTGGTTCGTGCCTTGAAGTTTTATCTTCAGGCTACTAAAGATTTTAGACAAACTTCTTCCTTATTTGTTTCCTATTTTGGGAAGCGTAAGGGTCAAAGTGTCTCTTCGACTTCCTTAACCTTTTGGTTGAGGAATGTTATCCACTTAGCTTATGAAACAGCAGGACATAAACCTCCTCCGAGAATTACGGCTCATTCCACTAGAGCAGTGGCTTACTCTTGGGCTTTTAAGAACGAGGCCTCTATGGATCAGATTTGTAAGGCAGCTTCCTGGTCCTCCTTACATACTTTCTAAATTTTACAAGTTTGATGTTTTTGCTTCAGCTGAAGCAGCCTTCGGGAGAAAGGTTTTGCAGGCTGTGGTGCCCTCAGATTAGGGTCCGCCTCTCTTTTTGTCCCTCCAGTTGTCATTCAGTGTCCTCTAGAGCTTGGGTATAAGTTTCCCTACAGTAAGGAATGAAGCCATGGACTCTCCTTATATTAAGAAGGAAAACATAAATTATGCTTACCAGATAATTTCATTTCCTTCGGTATAAGGAGAGTCCACGGCCCCGTCCGTGTTCTCCGATGGCCGGCCCCTAAATTGTATTTTCTTCTGGCACCTTTTATACCCCGATATTTCTCCTACTGTTCATTGTTCCCTCGGCAGAAGGGATGGGGAAGGTATTTAAGCCTTTTGCTGGGGTGTCTTTGCTTCCTCCTGGTGGCCAGGTTCAGTATTTCCCAACAGTAAGGAATGAAGCCGTGGACTCTCCTTATTCAGAAGGAAATGAAATTATCTTGTAAGCATAACTTATGTTTTTTTTGTCATTGTATTTCCTAGTTTATTGTAAAAACGTGTGTATGATTTACATGTGTAGTCTGACTTTCTCTTACATACATGCTAGAGAAAACGGCTGTAGGTTCTCGCTACCCTGAAAGCTATAGCACCATACAGATCACTATCTGGCACTACAACTTTCACAAACCTCTGCTACCAAATTACTACTAAGCATGCTGAATATATATATATTAAAAAGGGACTTTAAACCCTCTACATATCACCAACCACTCCTTGTTTTTTTCTGCAAATAAAATGAGCACATATTAGGCAATAAAATCTGCATGTAAAAGTTCATAAAGATTAACCACTTAATGACAGATACGTACTGTCATAAGGGTCTGCCAGGGTTTTAACAGCACGGATCTCTCCAACAACAGCAGGACCCTCTTTATTTCTGCATGCTTTTTTTTTTTTCCTTTAGGTTTGGCTAAATTTCAGTGTTAATACACACATGTATGTGTGTGTATGTATTTATAATGTGTGTTCTATATCTATCAAAATTTCCACTAGCCATTGGCGAGTGAAAATTAGTTAGTGAATGCTGGGCTACCTGCTACAAATATTATCTAAAGGGATATTATATATGCATGAAAGGGCAAGGATATGATATTCCGCTAGGGCTATAGGGACCCCATTAGTGCTTAGACTGTTACTTCTGAAAGGGTAAACAGGGGCAGAGGAAGAGAGGAGTGGAGAAAAAGATAACGTTAAGAAAGAGATATGAGAGAGGAGAGAGAGTGAAAAGATATGGCCTAAGGGAGAAGGGAGGGGGTAAAAAGAGAGATTGGAGAGAGAAGGCGGTGGAGAAAGATAGATGAGAGATAATTATAAAACAATGTTTCCAGGTCTGCTATGACCTCACATTAATGTCAACACTCTCTGCACTCTCTCAGTTCTACAAAATGTTTCTCTCCAGCTGTTGTCTTCCCCAGAACCCTAGTTGATGTTGCTAAATGCTATGCACTTATTTTTATTCATTTATTACTGTATGTAGCATTATTTAACCCCTTAACGACCGAGGACGTGCAGGGTACGTCCTCAAAAAAAAAAAAAGGCAGTTAACGCCTGAGGACGTACCCTTGCACGTCCTCGGTGTGGAAAGCAGCTGGAAGCGATCCTGCTCGCTTCAAGCTGCTTTCCGGTTATTTCAGTGATGCCTCGATATGGAGGCATCCTGCAATAACCTTTGGTAGCCATCCGATGCAGAGAGAGACACTCTGTGGCTCTCTCTGCACCGGAGATCGGTGGCTTTCCTCTTTGGTGGGTGGGAGCCTGTGTGGGAGGCGGGTGGTGGCCATCGATGGCCCAGGTTATGTTGAGGTGGGCGGGGATGTCCGGGGGTGCACGAGGGTGCACGCACGTGCACGAGGGGGCGGGGGTGGGTGCGTGCACGGGGAGGGGGCGGGTGGGAACCGCTACACTACAGAAAAAATGTGTCCCAAAATGAAATAAAAGTGGGGCAAAAAATGTTAAAAAACCAATCAGTTAGGTGATGGGGGTTGGTCTGTGGGGGAAGCTACACTACAGAAAAAATAAAAATAAATAAACATATTTTTTTTGCAAACTGGGTACTGGCAGACAGCTGCCAGTACTCAAGATGGCCCCCAATAAGGCAGAGTGGGAGGGTTAGAGAGCTGTTTTGGGGGGGGATCAGGGAGGTTGGGGGCTAAGGGGGGATCCTACACAGCAGCATATGTAAATATGCTTATTTTTTAAAAAAAACACTTTTATTTCTCTTGTTAAGTGTGTTCAGTCCACGGGTCATCCATTACTTATGGGATATATTCTCCTTCCCAACAGGAAGTTGCAAGAGGATCACCCAAGCAGAGCTGCTATATAGCTCCTCCCCTCACATGTCATATCCAGTCATTCTCTTGCAACCCTCAACAAAAAAGGAGGTCGCGAGAGGAGCTGGAGTTTTTACTTAACTATTCTTCAATCAAAAGTTTGTTATTTTAAATGGCACCGGAGAGTGCTGTTTTTCTATCTCAGGCAGTATTTGGAAGAAGAAACTGCCTGCGTTTTTTTTCTATGATCTTAGCAGGCGTAACTAAGATCCACTGGCTGTTCTCGACATTCTGAGGAGTGGGGTAACTTCAGAAAATGGGAATAGCATGCGGGGTCCTCCGCAAATGAGGTATGTGCAGTACATTATTTTCTGGGAATGGAATTGACTTAGAAAATACTGCTGTTACCGTATGATGTAAGTACAGCCTTAAATGCAGTAGTAGCAACTGGTATCAGGCTGATAAATGTATGCGCAGTCGAGTTATATTCTAGGGACTAGAATTTGACTGAGAAAATATTGTTAAAACTGAAATAATACTTAAGCCTTATCTGCAGTGGTAGCGACTGGTAGCAGGCTTAGTGATAACTTTGCATGACATTGGAAAATGTTATTTTTTAATAAAACGTTTACTGGCATGTTATTCGTTTTTGTGAGGTACTTTGGTGATAAATCTCTTTGGGCATGATTTTTTTCCACATGGCTGACATATTTCTTCTGTTATGTGTGATCAGTCCACGGGTCATCATTACTTCTGGGATATAACTCCTCCCCAACAGGAAATGCAAGAGGATTCACCCAGCAGAGCTGCATATAGCTCCTCCCCTCTACGTCAGTCCCAGTCATTCTCTTGCACCCAACGACTAGATAGGATGTGTGAGAGGACTATGGTGATTATACTTAGTTTTTATGACTTCAATCAAAAGTTTGTTATTTTAAAATAGCACCGGAGCGTGTTATTACTTCTCTGGCAGAGTTTGAGGAAGAATCTGTCAGAGTTTTTTTACTATGATTTTAACCGGAGTAGTTAAGATCATATTGCTGTTCTCGGCCATCTGAGGGAGGTAAAGGCTTCAGATCAGGGGACAGCGGGCAGATGAATCTGCATTGAGGTATGTAGCAGTTTTTATTTTCTGAATGGAATTGATGAGAAAATCCTGCCATACCGTTAAAATGACATGTATGTATACACTTCAGTATTCTGGGGATGGTATTTCACCGGAACTACTCTGTTAAAGGTCACTAATCCTTTTTAATAACTATTTATCATGTTAAACGTTTTTGCTGGAATGTAGAATCGTTTACATTGCTGAGGTACTGTGTGAATAAATATTTGGGCATTATTTTCCACTTGGCAGTTTTTTTGCTTTAATTGTGACAGTTTCGTTTCTCTTCACTGCTGTGTGGGAGAGGGAGGGGCCGTTTTTGGCGCTCTTTGCTACGCATCAAAAAATACCAGTCAGTTACTTTTATATTTCCTGCATGATCCGGTTCATCTCTGATAGATCTCAGGGGTCTTCAAACTTCTTTGAAGGGAGGTAAATTCTCTCAGCAGAGCTGTGAGAATTCTTATAGTGACTGTGAATAAAAACGTTGCTTTGTATTTTTTATGTCAAATTTAATTATTGTTATTTTACTAATGGGAACAAACCTTTGCTAAAAGTTTTGTTGTTTTAAAGTTTGATGCTATAACTGTTTTTCAGTTCATTATTTCAACTGTCATTTAATCGTTAGTACCTCTTTGAGGCACAGTACGTTTTTTTGCTAAAAAAGATTATAACCAAGTTGTAAGTTTTTTGCTAGTGTGTTAAACATGTCTGACTCAGAGGAAGATATCTGTGTCATTTGTTCCAATGCCAAGGTGGAGCCCAATAGAAATTTATGTACTAACTGTATTGATGCTACTTTAAATAAAAGTCAATCTGTACAATGTGAACAAATTTCACCAAACAGCGAGGGGAGAGTTATGCCGACTAACTCGCCTCACGCGGCAGTACCTGCATCTCCCGCCCGGGAGGTGCGTGATATTTTGGCGCCTAGTACATCTGGGCGGCCATTACAGATAACATTACAAGATATGGCTACTGTTATGACTGAAGTTTTGTCTAAATTACCAGAACTAAGAGGCAAGCGTGATCACTCTGGGGTGAGAACAGAGTGCGCTGACAATGCTAGGGCCATGTCTGATACTGCGTCACAGCTCGCAGAGCATGAGGACGGAGAGCTTCATTCTGTGGGTGACGGTTCTGATCCAAACAGATTGGACTCAGATATTTCAAATTTTAAATTTAAATTGGAGAACCTCCGTGTATTACTAGGGGAGGTCTTAGCAGCTCTCAACGATTGTAACACCGTTGCAATACCAGAGAAACTGTGTAGGTTGGATAAATACTTTGCGGTACCGGCGAGTACTGACGTTTTTCCTATACCTAAGAGACTAACTGAAATTGTTACTAAGGAGTGGGATAGACCCGGTGTGCCGTTCTCACCCCCTCCAATATTTAGAAAGATGTTTCCAATAGACGCCACCACTCGGGACTTATGGCAAACGGTCCCCAAGGTGGAGGGAGCAGTTTCTACTTTAGCTAAGCGTACCACTATCCCGGTGGAGGATAGCTGTGCTTTCTCAGATCCAATGGATAAAAAATTAGAGGGTTACCTTAAGAAAATGTTTGTTCAACAAGGTTTTATATTACAACCCCTTGCATGTATCGCGCCGATTACGGCTGCGGCAGCATTTTGGATTGAGTCGCTTGAAGAGAACCTTAGTTCATCTACGCTAGACGACATTACGGACAGGCTTAGAGTCCTTAAACTAGCTAATTCCTTCATTTCGGAGGCCGTAGTACATTTAACCAAACTTACGGCTAAGAACTCAGGATTCGCCATACAGGCACGTAGGGCGCTGTGGCTAAAATCCTGGTCAGCTGATGTTACTTCTAAGTCCAAATTACTTAATATACCTTTCAAGGGGCAGTCTTTATTTGGGCCCGGTTTGAAAGAGATTATCGCTGACATTACAGGAGGTAAGGGCCACGCCCTACCTCAAGACAAAGCCAAAGCTAAGGCTAGACAGTCTAATTTTCGTCCCTTTCGGAACTTCAAAACAGGAGCAGCATCAACCTCCACTGCACCAAAACAGGAAGGAGCTGTTGCTCGTTACAGGCAAGGCTGGAAGCCTAACCAGTCCTGGAACAAGAGCAAGCAGGCCAGGAAACCGGCTGCTGCCCCAAAGACAGCATGAACCGAGAGCCCCCGATCCGGGACCGGATCTAGTGGGGGGCAGACTCTCTCTCTTCGCCCAAGCCTGGGCAAGAGATGTTCAGGATCCCTGGGCACTAGAGATCATATCTCAGGGATACCTTCTAGACTTCAAATTATCTCCCCCAAGGGGGAGATTTCATCTGTCAAGGTTGTCAACAAACCAGATAAAGAAAGAAGCGTTTCTACGCTGCGTACAAGATCTGTTAATAATGGGAGTGATCCATCCGGTTCCGCGGTCGGAACAAGGACAAGGGTTCTACTCAAACCTGTTTGTGGTTCCCAAAAAAGAGGGAACTTTCAGGCCAATCTTAGATTTAAAGATTCTAAACAAATTCCTAAGAGTTCCATCGTTCAAAATGGAAACTATTCGGACAATCTTACCCATGATCCAAGAGGGTCAGTACATGACCACAGTGGATTTAAAGGATGCTTACCTTCACATACCGATCCACAAAGATCATCACCGGTATCTAAGGTTTGCCTTCTTAGACAGGCACTACCAGTTTGTAGCTCTTCCATTCGGATTGGCTACGGCTCCAAGAATCTTCACAAAGGTTCTGGGTGCCCTTCTGGCGGTACTAAGACCGCGAGGGATTTCGGTAGCTCCATACCTAGACGACATTCTAATACAAGCTTCAAGCTTTCAAACTGCCAAGTCTCATACAGAGTTAGTTCTGGCATTTCTAAGGTCGCATGGATGGAAAGTGAACGAAAAGAAGAGTTCTCTTTTTCCTCTCACAAGAGTTCCATTCTTGGGGACTCTTATAGATTCTGTAGAAATGAAGATTTACCTGACAGAGGACAGGTTAACAAAGCTTCAAAATGCATGCCGTGTCCTTCATTCCATTCAACACCCGTCAGTAGCTCAATGCATGGAGGTGATCGGCTTAATGGTAGCGGCAATGGACATAGTACCTTTTGCACGCCTACACCTCAGACCTCTGCAATTATGCATGCTAAGTCAGTGGAATGGGGATTACTCAGATTTGTCCCCTACTCTGAATCTGAATCAAGAGACCAGAAATTCTCTTCTATGGTGGCTTCATCGGCCACACCTGTCCAGGGGGATGCCATTCAGCAGGCCAGACTGGACAATTGTAACAACAGACGCCAGCCTTCTAGGTTGGGGCGCTGTCTGGAATTCTCTGAAGGCTCAGGGACTATGGAATCAGGAGGAGAGTCTCCTTCCAATAAACATTCTGGAATTGAGGGCAGTTCTCAATGCCCTTCTAGCTTGGCCCCAATTAACAACTCGGGGGTTCATCAGGTTTCAGTCGGACAACATCACGACTGTAGCTTACATCAACCATCAGGGAGGGACAAGAAGCTCCCTAGCAATGGTGGAAGTATCAAAGATAATTCGCTGGGCAGAGTCTCACTCTTGCCACCTGTCAGCAATCCACATCCCGGGAGTGGAGAACTGGGAGGCGGATTTCTTGAGTCGCCAGACTTTTCATCCGGGGGAGTGGGAACTTCATCCGGAGGTCTTTGCCCAAATACTTCGACGTTGGGGCAAACCAGAGATAGATCTCATGGCGTCTCGCCAGAACGCCAAACTTCCTCGCTACGGGTCCAGATCCAGGGATCCGGGAGCGGTTCTGATAGATGCTTTGACAGCACCTTGGAACTTCGGGATGGCTTATGTGTTTCCACCCTTTCCGCTGCTTCCTCGATTGATTGCCAAAATCAAGCAGGAGAGAGCATCAGTGATTCTAATAGCGCCTGCATGGCCACGCAGGACTTGGTATGCAGATCTAGTGGACATGTCATCCTGTCCGCCTTGGTCTCTACCTCTAAGACAGGACCTTCTGATACAGGGTCCATTCAAACATCAAAATCTAACTTCTCTGAAGCTGACTGCTTGGAAATTGAACGTTTGATTTTATCAAAACGTGGTTTTTCTGAGTCGGTTATTGATACCCTGATACAGGCTAGGAAGCCTGTTACCAGAAGGATTTACCATAAAATATGGCGTAAATACCTATACTGGTGCGAATCCAAAGGTTACTCCTGGAGTAAGGTTAGGATCGCTAGGATATTGTCCTTTCTACAAGAAGGTTTAGAAAAGGGTTTATCGGCTAGTTCATTAAAGGGACAGATTTCAGCTCTGTCCATCTTGTTACACAGGCGTCTGTCAGAAAATCCAGACGTCCAGGCCTTTTGTCAGGCTTTAGCTAGGATCAAGCCTGTGTTTAAAGCTGTTGCTCCGCCATGGAGTTTAAACTTAGTTCTTAACGTTTTACAGGGTGTTCCGTTTGAACCCCTTCATTCCATTGATATAAAATTGTTATCTTGGAAAGTTCTGTTTTTAATGGCTATTTCCTCGGCTCGAAGAGTCTCTGAGTTATCAGCCTTACATTGTGATTCTCCTTATCTGATTTTTCACTCAGACAAGGTAGTTCTGCGTACCAAACCTGGGTTCTTACCTAAGGTAGTCACTAACAGGAATATCAATCAAGAGATTGTTGTTCCATCCTTGTGTCCAAATCCTTCTTCAAAGAAGGAACGTCTTCTACACAATCTGGATGTAGTTCGTGCCCTCAAGTTCTACTTGCAGGCAACTAAAGATTTTCGCCAAACTTCTTCCCTGTTTGTCGTTTATTCTGGACAGAGGAGAGGTCAAAAAGCTTCTGCTACCTCTCTCTCTTTTTGGCTTCGTAGCATAATACGTTTAGCCTATGAGACTGCTGGACAGCAGCCTCCTGAAAGAATTACAGCTCACTCCACTAGAGCTGTGGCTTCCACTTGGGCCTTTAAGAATGAGGCCTCTGTTGAACAGATTTGCAAGGCTGCAACTTGGTCTTCGCTTCATACTTTTTCCAAATTTTACAAATTTGACACTTTTGCTTCTTCGGAGGCTATTTTTGGGAGAAAGGTTCTTCAGGCAGTGGTTCCTTCTGTATAATGAGCCTGCCTATCCCTCCCGTCATCCGTGTACTTTTGCTTTGGTATTGGTATCCCAGAAGTAATGATGACCCGTGGACTGATCACACATAACAGAAGAAAACATAATTTATGCTTACCTGATAAATTCCTTTCTTCTGTTGTGTGATCAGTCCACGGCCCGCCCTGTTTTAAGGCAGGTTAATATCTTTTAAATTATACTCCAGTCACCACTTCACCCTTGGTTACTCCTTTCTCGTTGATTCTTGGTCGAATGACTGGGACTGACGTAGAGGGGAGGAGCTATATGCAGCTCTGCTGGGTGAATCCTCTTGCATTTCCTGTTGGGGAGGAGTTATATCCCAGAAGTAATGATGACCCGTGGACTGATCACACAACAGAAGAAAGGAATTTATCAGGTAAGCATAAATTATGTTTTTCTGCATAGAAACCGTTATATCAGGGCTCCCACTGTTGTGATAGGAGTGGGAGGGACCTTGTTTTAGCGCCTTGTTGCGCAGTTATAATTCTAGTACAGTCTTTCTGCTTCTTCCTCCTTGATCCAGGACGTCTCTAGAGAGCTCAGGGGTCTGCAAAATTCATTTTTGAGGGAGGTAATCAGTCACAGCAGATCTGTGATTAAAAGCGTTAAATCTTAATTGATATCCGTTTTATCCGTTTTGAGGGGTTAATCATCCTTTTGCTAATGGGTGCAATCCTCTGCTAATATTACACTTCTTGTTAAGAATTGTTTAATTATATCTGTATTTTTGAAGCGCTTCAGCGTTTTTTATATTGCTTGTAAACTTATTGAAAGTGATTTCCAAGCTTGCTAGTTTCATTGCTACGTCTGTTTAAACATGTCTGATTCAGAGGAAACTGTTTGTTTATCATGTTCAAAAGCCAATGTGGAGCCCAATAGAACGATGTGTACCAATTGTATTGATATTGCTTTGAATAAAAGTAATTCTGTACCGATAGAGAAACTATCACCAGACAACGAGGGGGAAGTTATGCCGCCTAACTCTCCTCACGTGTCAGTACCTGCGTCTCCCGCTCGGGAGATGCGTAGGATTGAGACGCCAAGTACATCTAGGCCCTTACAAATCACTTTACATGATATGGCTAATGTTATGAAAGAAGTATTATATAATATGCCCGAATTAAGAGGCAAGCGCGATAGCTCTGGGTTAAGGACAGAGCGCGCTGATGACACGAGAGTCATGTCTGATACTGCGTCACAATTTGCAGAACATGAGGACGGTGAACTTCATTCTGTCGGTGACGGTTCTGATCCGGGGAGACCGGATTCAGAAATTTCAAATTTTAAATTTAAGCTTGAGAACCTCTGTGTGTTACTAGGGGAGGTATTAGCGGCTCTGAATGATTGCGACACGGTGGCAATCCCAGAGAAATTGTGTAGGTTGGATAGATACTATGCGGTACCGGTGTGTACTGACGTCTTTCCTATATCAAAAAGACTTACAGAAATTATTAGTAAGGAGTGGGATAGACCCGGTGTGCCTTTTTCCCCTCCCCCGATATTCAGAAAAATGTTTCCTATAGACGCCACCACACGAGACTTATGGCAGACGGTCCCTAAGGTGGAGGGAGCAGTTTCTACTTTAGCCAAGCGTACCACTATCCCGGTGGAGGATAGCTGTGCTTTCTCAGATCCAATGGATAAAAAATTAGAGGGTTATCTTAAGAAAATGTTTGTTCAACAGGGTTTTATTTTGCAGCCTCTTGCATGCATTGCGCCTGTCACGGCTGCAGCGGCATTCTGGTTTGAGTCTCTGGAAGAGGCGATTCGCACAGAGCCATTGGATGAGGCTTTGAGCAAAGTTAGAACCCTTAAGCAAGCTAATGCGTTTGTTTCAGATGCCGTAGTACATCTAACCAAACTTACGGCTAAAAATTCCGGATTCGCCATACAGGCGCGCAGAGCGCTCTGGCTTAAATCCTGGTCAGCGGATGTAACTTCCAAGTCTAAGCTACTTAACATTCCTTTCAAAGGGCAGACCTTATTTGGGCCCGGCTTGAAGGCAATTATTGCTGACATTACAGGAGGTAAGGGCCACGCCCTTCCTCAGGACAGGGCCAAACCAAAGGCCAAACAGTCTAATTTTCGTGCCTTTCGTAACTTCAAGGCAGGAGCAGCATCAACTTCCTCCGCTCCAAAACAGGAAGGAACTACTGCTCGTTACAGACAGGGTTGGAAAGGCAACCAGTCATGGAACAAGGGCAAGCAGGCCAGAAAGCCTACTTCCGCCCCTAAGACAGCATGAAGACAGGGCCCCCTATCCGGAGACGGATTTAGTGGGGGGCAGACTTTCTCTCTTCGCCCAGGCTTGGGCAAGAGATGTGCAGGATCCCTGGACGTTGAAGATTATATCTCAGGGATACCTTCTGGATTTCAAAACCTCTCCACCACAAGGGAGGTTCCATCTTTCGAGGTTATCAACAAACCTAGTAAAGAGAGAGGCATTTCTACAATGTGTACAAGACCTCTTAATCATGGGAATGATCCACTCAGTTCCGCGATCGGAACAGGGACAAGGATTTTACTCAAATCTATTTGTGGTTCCCAAAAAAGAGGGAACCTTCAGACCAATCTTGGACTTAAAGATCTTAAACAAATTCCTAAGGGTACCATCGTTCAAGATGCAAACCATTCGAACCATCCTACCCATGATCCAAGAGGGTCAATATATGACCACAGTGGACTTAAAGGATGCTTACCTTCACATACCGATTCACAAAGATCATTATCGGTACCTAAGGTTTGCCTTTCTAGACAGGCATTACCAGTTTGTGGCTCTTCCCTTCGGGTTAGCCACGGCCCCGAGAATTTTTACGAAGGTTCTGGGCTCACTTCTGGCGGTACTAAGACCACGAGGCATAGTGGTGGCTCCGTACCTAGACGACATTCTGATACAAGCGTCAAGTTTTCAGAGTGCAAAGTCTCATACGGAGATGGTTCTTGCATTTCTGAGGTCGCATGGGTGGAAAGTGAACGTGGAAAAGAGTTCTCTGTTACCTCTCACAAGGGTTCCTTTTCTAGGGACTCTTATAGATTCTGTAGAGATGAAGATTTACCTGACGGAGTCCAGGTTATCAAAGATTCTCAATGCTTGCCGTGTCCTTCATTCCATTCCAAGCCCATCAGTAGTTCAGTGCATGGAGGTAATCGGCTTAATGGTCGCGGCAATGGACATAGTGCCATTTGCGCGCCTGCATCTCAGACCGCTGCAACTATGCATGCTCAGTCAATGGAACGGGGATTACTCAGATCTGTCCCCTTTGCTAAATCTGGACCAGGAGACCAGAGATTCTCTTCTCTGGTGGTTGTCACCGGTTCATCTGTCCAAAGGAATGTCCTTTCGCAGACCAGATTGGACGATTGTAACAACGGATGCCAGCCTTCTAGGCTGGGGAGCAGTCTGGAATTCCCTGAAGGCTCAGGGTTCGTGGACTCAGGAGGAGAAACTCCTTCCAATAAACATTCTGGAATTAAGAGCAATATTCAATGCTCTTCTAGCTTGGGCTCAGTTAGCAAGACTGAGGTTCATCAGATTTCAGTCGGACAATATCACGACTGTGGCTTACATCAATCATCAAGGGGGAACCAGGAGTTCCCTAGCGATGTTGGAAGTCTCGAAGATAATTCGCTGGGCAGAGTCTCACTCTTGTCACCTGTCAGCGATTTACATCCCAGGCGTAGATAACTGGGAGGCGGATTTCCTAAGTCGCCAGACTTTTCATCCGGGAGAGTGGGAACTTCACCCGGAGGTATTTGCTCAACTGATTCGTCGTTGGGGCAAACCGGATCTGGATCTCATGGCATCTCGCCAGAACGCGAAGCTTCCTTGTTACGGATCCAGGTCCAGGGACCCGGGAGCGGTGCTGGTAGATGCATTAGCAGCACCTTGGGTTTTCAACATAGCTTATGTGTTTCCACCATTTCTGTTGCTACCTTGACTGATTGCCAGGATCAAACAGGAGAGGGCATCGGTAATTCTGATAGCGCCTGCGTGGCCACGCAGGACCTGGTATGCAGACCTAGTGGACATGTCGTCCTGTCCACCATGGTCTCTTCCTCTGAGGCAGGACCTTCTAATTCAGGGTCCTTTCAACCATCCAAACCTAATTTCTCTGAGGCTGACTGCCTGGAAATTGAACGCTTGATTCTATCTAAGCGGGGGTTTTCGGATTCGGTTATTGATACATTAATACAGGCTCGGAAACCTGTGACCAGAAAAATTTACCATAAGATATGGCGTAAATATTTATATTGGTGCGAATCCAAGAGTTACTCATGAAGTAAGGTTAGGATTCCTAGGATATTGGCTTTTCTACAAGAGGGTTTAGAAAAAGGTTTGTCCGCTAGTTTGCTAAAGGGACAGATTTCAGCTCTGTCTATCCTTTTACACAAACGTCTGGCAGAGAATCCAGACGTCCAGGCCTTTTGTCAGGCTTTGGCTAGAATTAAGCCTGTGTTTAAAGCTGTTGCTCCTCCGTGGAGCTTAAACTTGGTTCTTAAAGTTCTTCAGGGTGTTCCGTTTGAACCCCTTCATTCCATTGATATTAAGCTTTTATCTTGGAAAGTTTTGTTTTTGATGGCTATTTCCTCGGCTCGAAGAGTCTCTGAGTTATCTGCCTTACATTGTGATTCTCCTTATCTGATCTTTCATTCAGACAAGGTAGTACTGCGTACTAAACCTGGGTTTTTACCTAAGGTTGTTTCTAACAGGAATATCAATCAAGAGATTGTTGTTCCATCATTATGTCCTAATCCTTCTTCAAAGAAGGAACGTCTTTTGCATAATCTGGACGTGGTCCGTGCTCTGAAGTTCTACTTACAGGCAACTAAAGATTTTAGACAAACTTATTCTCTGTTTGTCCTTTACTCTGGACAGAGGAGAGGTCAAAAGGTTTCGGCTACCTCTCTCTCTTTTTGGCTTCGTAGCATAATACGTTTAGCCTATGAGACTGCTGGACAGCAGCCTCCTGAAAGAATTACAGCTCATTCCACTAGAGCTGTGGCTTCCACCTGGGCCTTTAAGAATGAGGCCTCTGTTGAACAGATTTGCAAGGCTGCAACTTGGTCTTCACTTCATACTTTTTCCAAATTTTACAAATTTGAAACTTTCGCTTCTTCGGAGGCTGTTTTTGGGAGAAAGGTTCTACAGGCAGTGGTTCCTTCTGTTTAATGTTCCTGCCTTGTCCCTCCCTTCATCCGTGTACTTAGCTTTGGTATGGGTATCCCATAAGTAATGGATGACCCGTGGACTGAACACACTTAACAAGAGAAAACATAATTTATGCTTACCTGATAAATTTATTTCTCTTGTAGTGTGTTCAGTTCACGGCCCGCCCTGTCTTTTTTTAAGGCAGGTTCTAAATTTTAAAATTATAACTCCAGTCGCCACTGCACCTACCTTATAGTTTCTCCTTTCTCGTCTTGTTTCGGTCGAATGACTGGATATGACATGTGAGGGGAGGAGCTATATAGCAGCTCTGCTTGGGTGATCCTCTTGCAACTTCCTGTTGGGAAGGAGAATATATCCCATAAGTAATGGATGACCCGTGGACTGAACACACTACAAGAGAAATAAATTTATCAGGTAAGCATAAATTATGTTTTTAGTACTGGCAGACTCTGCCAGTACTAAAGATTGCGGGGACAATTGTGGGGTGGGGGAGGGAAGGGAGCTGTTTGGGAGGGATCAGGGGGTGGGATGTGTCAGGAGGGAGGCTGATCTCTACACTAAAGCTAAAATTAACCCTGCAAGCGCCCTACAAACTACCTAATTAACCCCTTCACTGCTAGCCATAATACACGTGTGATGCGCAGCAGCATTTAGCGACTTTCTAATTACCAAAAAGCAACGCCAAAGTCATATATGTCTGCTATTTCTGAACAAAGGGGATCCCAGAGAAGCATTTACAACCATTTGTGCCATAATTGCTGTTTGTAAATAATTTCAGTGAGAAACCTAAAATTGTGAAAAATTTAACATTTTTTTTAATTTGATCGCATTTGGCGGTGAAATGGTGGCATGAAATATACCAAAATGGGCCTAGATCAATACTTGGGGTTGTCTACTACACAACACTTAAGCTAAAATTAACCCTAGAAGCTCCCTACATGCTTCCTAATTAACCCCTTCACTGCTGGGCATAATACACGTGTTGTGCACAGTGGCATTTAGCAGCCTTCTAATTACCAAAAAGCAAAGCCAAAGCCATATAAGTCTGCTATTTCTGAACAAAGGGGATCCCAGAGAAGCATTTACAACCATTTATGCTATAATTGCATAAGTTGTTTGTAAATAATTTCAGTGAGAAACCTAAAGTTCGTGAAAACATTTGTGAAAAAGTGAACAATTTTTTTTATTTGATCGCATTTGGCGGTGAAATGGTGGTATGAAATATACCAAAATGGGCCTAGATCAATACTTTGGGATGTCTTCTAAAAATAAATATATACATGTCAAGGGATATTCAGGGATTCCTGAAAGATATCAGTGTTCTAATGTAACTATCGCTAATTTTGAAAAAAAGTGGTTTGGAAATAGCAAAGTGCTACTTGTATTTATTGCCCTATAACTTGCAAAAAGAACGTGTAAACATTGGGTATTTTTAAACTCAGGACAAAATTTAGAAACTATTTAGCATGTTTTTTTTTTTTTTGGTGGTTGTAGATGTGTAACAGATTTTGGGGGTCAAAGTTAAAAAAAAGTGTGTTTTTTTTTCCATTTTTTCCTCATATTTTATATATTTTTTTATAGTAAATTATAAGATATGATGAAAATAATGGTATCTTTAGAAAGTCCATTTAATGGCGAGAAAAACGGTATATAATATGTGTGGGTACAGTAAATGAGTAAGAGGAAAATTACAGCTAAACACAAACACCGCAAAAATGTAAAAATAGCCTTGGTCCCAAACGGACAGAAAATGGAAAAGTGCTGTGTTCATTAAAGGGTTAATTTATGGTTTAAAGCAAACAATGTTATAAAATTACTTCACAATAAGAGAGAGAGAGAGATGCACTCTCACAAACCTGTTTCCTTGACCAGGGGGCTGAGTGCAATTTCAAATATAAACGGAAGAAAGCAGCACTCACTGGGCTTGACAGCAAAAGATGTCCTTTATTCAAGTGACGTTTCTGGGCATACACCCCTTCATCAGACCACAGTGGTCACTTGAATAAAGGACATCTTTTGCTGTCAAGCCCAATGAGTGCTGTTTTCTTTTGTGTTATATATCTATATCTCACCCTATTATTCATTTTACAGTATTTTCGCTAGTGTTCATATGTCCTTACACAACTTTCACATAACTGATAAGTATATGCTTTAACAAATCAGTACTATTTATAAGAGAATAGGAGACAAAGGAACATTACACATGCTCTGGGTACTAGCTATGAATCTCTGAGATTTAGTCATATATTTTCAGTCCTGCACTGATGTAGCATTAAAGTGAAACTTTGATGAATGAAAGTCCGTTTTTTAAAAATACTATTAAAAACAGGGACACTTTCATTTATCAAAGTTTACAAAGCAGCCGTTTTGATTAAAAACTTACCTCTCTTCTTTGCACAGCCAGAGCAGCTTCCCCCACCCGGAGATCCTCTCTTCACATGTAATCAATGACTAATCCACCTTCCTCCAATCATGGCTTTCCCTGCCGTGATTGGAGGAAGCTGGATTAGTCATTGATGACGTGTGAAGAGAGGATCTCCGGGTGGGGGAAGCTGCTTTGGCTGTGAAAAAAACAAAGGTAAGTTTTTAATCAAAATTGCTTCTTTGTAAACTTTGATAAATGAAAGTGTCCCTGTTTTTAATAGTATTTAAAAAAAACGGACTTTCATTCATCAAAGTTTACCTTCACTTTAACAGAGTCTTTAATAAATAGAGATTGGGGTTTTCTTCAGTAGATTTCTCTGAGTTGTCGGTGACACCGAGAGGAAAACTCCAGTTAAGCCTAAATGTAAAGCATATAGTCGCCAGGGACTTGTATTAACAAAGGGGGTGGATCCCGGGGAAGTCTGGCATTTTGAAATGCAATAAACATGATTGCGTTGGCAGATGTTCATTTGTAAATACTGACAGCAGAACATCACCCAGATATGCAGATCCAATCATCACATTTTTAATGCTGAGATACATTTTGAATTTTTTTTTTTTGGAGGGGGAATAATCGTGAATCTTCTCACCCCATCATACATTTACTATTTTAAGTCAGTGAAGCAGCCTGTACCATATAAAGAAATTTCACTCACCCTTCCCTAAACAAATGTCACAAATGACGATGCACTGTCACCAACTTCCAGCAGCTGCCAGGGTGCTGTAGGAAAAATGTTGTAAGTTATATGTATATAGCTGCATTTGCAAATAGTCATGAGGCCTTTGTTTTGTTGGAGGGTAACATATATGGCTGTAAGGGAGGGACACCGGTAAGAAGAGTCCTTGATGCGGTACATATTTGCTATAAGTATTCATTTCATGCTTTTAATCTGGCCGAGTGCTGATTATTTTGTGCTGTACTTGACATATATATATATATATATATATATATATATATACATATACAGTGGATATAAAAAGTCTACACACCCCTGTTAGAATGTCAGGTTTCTGTGATGTAAAAAAATTAGACAAAGATAAATCATTTCAGAACTTTTTCCACCTTTAATGTGACCTATAAACTGTAAACTCAATTGAAAAACAAACTGAAATCTTTAAGGTGGCGGGAAGTAAACAAAAAAAAACTAAGATAATGTGGTTGCATAAGTGTGCACACCCTCTTATAACTGGGGATGTAGCTGTGTTCAGAATTAAGCAATCACATTCAAAACCATGTTAAATAAGAGTCATCACACACCTGCCTCTGATTAACCCTGAATAAAGTTCAGCTGTTCTAGTAGGTATTTCCTGACATTTTCTTAGTCGCGTCCTACACAAAAGCCATGGTCCGCAGAGAGCTTCCAAAGCATCAGAGGGATCTCATTGTTAAAAGGTATCAGTCAGGAGAAAGGTACAAAAGAATTTCCAAGGCATTAGATATACCATGGAACACAGTGAAAACAGTCATCATCAAGTGGAGAACATATGGTGCAACAGTGACATTACCAAGAACTGGATGTCCCTCCAAAATTGATGCAAAGACGAGAAGAAAACTGGTCTGGGAGGCTACCAAGAGGCCTACAGCAACATTAAAGGAGCTGCAGGAATATCTGGCAAGTACTGGCTGTGTGGTACATGTGACAACAATCTCCCGTATACTTCATATGTTTGGGTTTTGGGGTAGACGGCAAGACGGAAGCCTTTTCTTACGAAGAAAAACATCAAAGCCCAGCTTAATTTAGCAAAAACACATCTGAAGTGTCCCAAAGGCATGTGAGAAAAGGTGTTATGGTCTGATGAAACCAAGGTTGAATTTTTTGGCAATAATTCCAAAAGATATGTTTGGCGAAAAAACAACACTGCACATCACCAAAAGAACACCATACCCACAGTGAAGCATGGTGGTGGCAGCATCATGCTTTGGGGCTGTTTTTCTTCAGCTAGAACTGGGGCCTTTTTCAAGGTAGAGGGAATTATGAACAGTTCCAAATACCAGTCAATATTGGCACAAAACCTTTAGGCTTCTGCTAGAAAGTTGAACATGAAGAGGAACTTCATCTTTCAGCATGACAATGACCCAAAGCATACATCCAAATCAACAAAGGAATGGCTTCACCAGAAGAAGATTAAAGTTTTGGAATGGCCCATCCAGAGCCCAGACCTGAATCCAATCGAAAATCTGTGGGGTGATCTGAAGAGGGCTGTGAACAGGAGATGCCCTCATAATCTGACAGATTTGGAGTCTTTTTGCAAAGAAGAGTGGGAAAATCTTGCCAAGTCAAGATGCGCCATGCTAATAGACTCATACCCCAAAAGACTGAGTGCTGTAATAAAATCAAAAGTTGCAACCATATTATTTTATTTTTACTTCCCTTCACTTAAAAGATTTCAATTTGTTTTTCAATTGAGTTGCATAGTTTATAGGTCACATTAAAGGTGGAAAAAGTTATGAAATGATTTAGCTTTGTCTCATTTTTTTACATCACAGAAACCTGCCATTTTAACAGGGGTGTGTAGACTTTTTATATCCACAGTATATATATATGTGTGTGTGTGTGTGTGTTGTGTTTGTGTGTATATATATATATATATATCTATATATATGTATATCTGTATATCTGTATATATATATATATATCTGTATATCTATATATATATATATATATATATATATATATATATATATATATATATATGTATATATATATATATATGTGTGTGTGTGTGTGTGTGCAGGGTGAATTATTAAACAAAGCTGGGAAAGACAAGCGGTTAACCTCAAACAAGTCTGGTATTCTCTTGCAAGCACACAGCAGTGAAAGGCTCAGGACCACATCAAGGTCTCTTCCTCCCTGGGTGCCTTCAATCAAACACATTGAGATACAAACAAGGATGGCACAGGCCCTTTTGTAATTCCCCTAGATATATTCAAAACACAGAAATGGACTGCACTCTCAAACCGGACTGGGTACAAATCCCATGACCCTGCAAAACTCACAGCTTTGGGTACTCACCAGCACTCGGACATCTGTCCAGCTTTCAGTGACTTGGGTAGTTGAACCCATAAAAACCTAGGTGCATACTCATATGGAAGATTAAAAAACAGAAATATAAACACAATACATAGGTCTGACACTCTCTTGCAAGCACACAGCTAGATTAAAAGCAAAATGGAATAGTTAGTTATTTTAGCCAAATGGTAATAAGGCTTGGCTACCTATTTGGAGCAATTTTCTTGGTGTTAGGGTCTTGTTTGGCTTTTTATACAGTGAATTTGAGCACATTCTGTTTGTCTGCTAAAACGTCAAATTTGTTTGCTACAATACATTTTGTTACCTATTTTTGCATATCAAACCTTTACTAACAAAATAACTTTAACATGCTTTTAAAAATGTATAGATACAGATAGAAGATACAACTTTAAACAACCATCTAATTTACTTCTATTATCTGATTTGCTTCATTCTGTCTGTTTCCTTTTTTGAAAAGCAAACACCTAGGAGTTGAGACATAGCTACTGATTGGTGGCTGCACATATGTCTCTTGTCATTGGCTTAATAATTATGCTCAGCTAGCTCCCAGTAGTGCATTTTTGCCCTTTCAATAAAGTATATAAACTCCAGCACCTGGGAAAAGTTCAGTAAGGTGTGCCAGCTATTGGGGTTAAGCATCTCCAGCAAAGAAAATAGCAGCACCACCTACCCCTTAGAGAATGTTGTTTGTCTGGCTGAATAAATAACTTCTCTAAGGGGTTGGTGCTGCTGCCCCTTCAATAAAGGATACTAAGAGAATGAAAACAAAATTGATATTAGAAGTAAAAGTTGCTTACAAATCTACACGGTATCTGAATCATAAAACACAAATTTAGTGTTTTATGTCCCTAAGTTTATATAAGATGCTATTTCCTTTATGTCCTCTTAAAGGGATAGTATAGTCAAAATTAAACTTTTATGATTCAGATAGAGGATGCAATTTTCTAATTTACTCCTATTATCAATTTTTCTTTGTTCTCTTGATATCTTTATTTTAAAAAGCTGGAATGTAAGCTAAGAAGCCAGCCCATTTTTGGTTCAGCTTCTGGATAGCGCTTGCTGATTAGTGTCTAAATGTAGCCATCCAATCAGCAAGCGCTATCCATGTGCGGAGCCAAAAATGGGCTTTCTCCTAGACTTACTTTTCAGCTTTTTTAAAATAAAGATACCAAGAGAACAAAGAAAAATTGATTATAGGAGTAAATTAGAAAGTTGCTTAAAATTGCATGCTCTGTCTGAATCATGGACGATTATTTTTGACTAGACTATCCCTTTAAGCAAATGTTTTTAAAAGTGCATCAAGTGCAACATTATGGGTTAGTTCCCAAGCTTACATTCCTGATTTTAAAAATAAAGATACCAAGAGAACGAAGAAAATAATATATAATAATGATAATAGGAGTAAATTAGAAATATGCTTAAAGGGACATTAAACACTAAATACATGCTAGATAGAATGATGCATTCAAAGAAAAGATTAGTCCATGACTAACATGTAGATGTATTTTTTAAAGTTTCATTAGTTGTTTAAAAAGTGACCAAATAAGTGTAAAGTTTTAGTGTCTATAAAACACTGGGAGCTGCCATGTTGTAACTTGTGTTACCTTCTCTGCTGTGGCCAATTAGGGACAGTTATAAATAGGTCACTGGAGTGTACAGCCAATGGCTGTGTGGAATATAACAGTGTTCTGCACTTCCATTTCTAACAGGAACTGAAAAGCTCACAATTTCAGAATGGAATTACAGGCAAAGAGGACAAAATAAATAATGAAAGTATATTGCAGACTTCTTTTTATATATGTGATTTATCATTTTAAATTACCATCTCAAAGTGTGTAATGTCCCTTTAAAATTGCTGCTCTATCTGAATCATTAAAAAATAATAATTTGGTTTCATATCCTTTTAACCCCTTAATGACCACAATGTACCCTGTATGTCACTGGTCGTCAAGGGTTTTTTTCCGGGCATAATAGCACAAGTCTAGCAAGAACACGCTATTAATGCCCTCCCTCCAGCAGGCTTTGTGGAATAGAGCAGTCTCAACGCTGGTGGCAAGACCGCGCTATAAAACAATCAAGTCCCAAAAAAAGGCCAGTGACATACAGGGTACGTCGCTGGTCCTTAAGGGGTTAAACTCTTGATGTACTAAACAGCAATGCAGCCATTGTTGATTCCTAGGTTTTAACATAAACCTCTGATCAAGGATAAAATTCTTAGACTGCCGATATAATCACATTTTACCTAATAAGTTTCTCAGTATCTGCAGAGAACACAATTGAATTGAAACACTTTTCAGACATTTATTTTTTATGCTGATATATTGCAAGACAATGATACATTGCTCTTCGTGTTACACTTTATTTGTATCATTATAAAATCTATAGTGAATTTGGTTTCCCTTTATAATGGCTGGTATGTACTATATAGTGTTATTACAGTTTAATGAAAGAATGAATATAAAGCTGTGAAGTAAGAACATTTGTATGTAAAGTTGTTTATACTTTATCTTTAGATTACACATCCTGCCGGCTGCATGTCACAGTTTATTAAGTTTTTTGGGGAGCAGATATTCGTCCTCTGGAAGTTTGCTCTGCTCAGGAAACGCATCCTCATATTTTCACCCCCTCCCGTCGGTGTTGTATGCTATCGAGGTGAGAGGCGCTCTAAGATCACTAATGCTGGTTATTGTATCGGTGTTGTATACTATCGAGATCACTAATGCTTGTTATTGTATCAGAGTTGTATGCTATTGAGGTGAGAGGTGCTGTAAGATCACTAATGCTTGTTATTGTATCGGTGTTGTATGCTATCGAGGTGAGAGATGCTATAAGATCACTAATGCTTGTTATTGTATCGGTGTTGTATGCTATCGAGGTGAGAGGTGCTCTAAGATCACTAATGCTTGTTAATGTATCAGTGTTGTATGCTATCGAGGTGAGAGGTGCTCTAAGATCACTAATGCTTGTTATTGTATCGGTCTTGTATGCTATCGAGGTGGGAGGCGCTGTAAGATCACTAATGCTTGTTATTGTATCGGTGTTGTATGCTATCGAGGTTAGAGGTGCTCTAAGATCACTAATGCTTGTTATTGTATTGGTGTTGTATGCTATCTAGGTGAGAGGCGCTGTAAGATCACTAATGCTGGTTATTGTATCGGTGTTGTATGCTATCGAGGTGAGAGATGCTCTAAGATCACTAATGCTTGTTATTGTATCAGTGTTGTATGCTATCGAGGTGAGAGATGCTGTAAGATCACTAATGCTTGTTATTGTATCGGTGTTGTATGCTATCGAGGTGAGAGGTGCCGTAAGATCACTAATGCTTGTTATTGTATCGGTGTTGTATGCTATCGAGGTGAGAGATGCTCTAAGATCACTAATGCTTGTTATTGTATCAGTGTTGTATGCTATCGAGGTGAGAGATGCTGTAAGATCACTAATGCTTGTTATTGTATCGGTGTTGTATGCTATCGAGGTGAGAGGTGCTGTAAGATCACTAATGCTTGTTATTGTATCAGAGTTGTATGCTATCGAGGTGAGAGGTGCTGTAAGATCACTAATGCTTGTTATTGTATCGGTCTTGTATGCTATCGAGGTGAGAGGTGCTGTAAGATCACTAATGCTTGTTATTGTATCGGTGTTGTATGCTATCGAGGTGAGAGCTGCTGTAAGATCACTAATGCTTGTTATTGTATCGGTGTTGTATGCTATCGAGGTGAGAGGTGCTCTAAGATCACTAATGCTTGTTATTGTATCGGTGTTGTATGCTATTGAGGTGAGAGGTGCTCTAAGATCACTAATGCTTGTTAATGTATCAGTGTTGTATGCTATCGAGGTGAGAGGTGCTGTAAGATCACTAATGCTTGTTATTGTATCGGTGTTGTATGCTATCGAGGTGAGAGGTGCTGTAAGATCACTAATGCTTGTTATTGTATTGGTGTTGTATGCTATCGAGGTGAGAGGTGCTCTAAGATCACTAATGCTTGTTAATGTATCAGTGTTGTATGCTATCGAGGTGAGAGGTACTGTAAGATCACTAATGCTTGTTATTGTATCGGTGTTGTATGCTATCGAGGTGAGAGGTGCTCTAAGATCACTAATGCTTGTTATTGTATCGGTGTTGTATGCTATCGAGGTGAGAGGTGCTGTAAGATCACTAATGCTTGTTATTGTATCGGTGTTGTATGCTATCGAGGTGAGAGATGCTCTAAGATCACTAATGCTTGTTATTGTATCGGTGTTGTATGCTATCGAGGTGAGAGATGCTCTAAGATCACTAATGCTTGTTACTGTATCGGTGTTGTATGCTATCGAGGTGAGAGGCGCTCTAAGATCACTAATGCTTGTTACTGTATCGGTGTTGTATGCTATCGAGGTGAGAGGTGCTCTAAGATCACTAATGCTTGTTATTGTATCGGTCTTGTATGCTATCGAGGTGAGAGATGCTGTAAGATCACTAATGCTTGTTATTGTATCAGTGTTGTATGCTATCGAGGTGAGAGGTGCTGTAAGATCACTAATGCTTGTTATTGTATCGGTGTTGTATGCTATCGAGGTGAGAGATGCTATAAGATCACTAATGCTTGTTATTGTATCGGTGTTGTATGCTATCGAGGTGAGAGGTGCTCTAAGATCACTAATGCTTGTTATTGTATCGGTGTTGTATGCTATCGAGGTGAGAGGTGCTCTAAGATCACTAATGCTTGTTATTGTATCGGTGTTGTATGCTATCGAGGTGAGAGATGCTATAAGATCACTAATGCTTGTTATTGTATCGGTGTTGTATGCTATCGAGGTGAGAGGTGCTCTAAGATCACTAATGCTTGTTATTGTATCGGTGTTGTATGCTATCGAGGTGAGAGGTGCTCTAAGATCACTAATGCTTGTTATTGTATCGGTGTTGTATGCTATCGAGGTGAGAGATGCTCTAAGATCACTAATGCTTGTTATTGTATCGGTGTTGTATGCTATCGAGGTGAGAGGTGCTGTAAGATCACTAATGCTTGTTATTGTATCGGTGTTGTATGCTATCGAGGTGAGAGGTGCTCTAAGATCACTAATGCTTGTTATTGTATCGGTGTTGTATGCTATCGAGGTGAGAGGTGCTGTAAGATCACTAATGCTTGTTATTGTATCGGTGTTGTATGCTATCGAGGTGAGAGGTGCTCTAAGATCACTAATGCTTGTTATTGTATCGGTGTTGTATGCTATCGAGGTGAGAGGTGCTCTAAGATCACTAATGCTTGTTGTTGTATGCTATCGAGGTGAGAGGTGCTGTAAGATCACTAATGCTTGTTATTGTATCGGTGTTGTATGCTATCGAGGTGAGAGATGCTATAAGATCACTAATGCTTGTTATTGTATTGGTGTTGTATGCTATCGAGGTGAGAGATGCTCTAAGATCACTAATGCTTGTTATTGTATCAGTGTTGTATGCTATCGAGGTGAGAGATGCTGTAAGATCACTAATGCTTGTTATTGTATCGGTGTTGCATGCTATCGAGGTGAGAGATGCTATAAGATCACTAATGCTTGTTATTGTATCGGTGTATGCTATCGAGGTGAGAGGTGCTCTAAGATCACTAATGCTTGTTAATGTATCAGTGTTGTATGCTATCGAGGTGAGAGGTGCTGTAAGATCACTAATGCTTGTTATTGTATCGGTGTTGTATGCTATCGAGGTGAGAGCTGCTGTAAGATCACTAATGCTTGTTATTGTATTGGTGTTGTATGCTATCGAGGTGAGAGGTGCTGTAAGATCACTAATGCTTGTTATTGTATCGGTGTTGTATGCTATCGAGGTGAGAGGTGCTGTAAGATCACTAATGCTTGTTATTGTATCGGTGTTGTATGCTATCGAGGTGAGAGGCGCTCTAAGATCACTAATGCTTGTTATTGTATCAGTGTTGTATGCTATCGAGGTGAGAGGTGCTCTAAGATCACTAATGCTTGTTATTGTATCAGTGTTGTATGCTATCGAGGTGAGAGCTGCTGTAAGATCACTAATGCTTGTTATTGTATCAGAGTTGTATGCTATCGAGGTGAGAGCTGCTGTAAGATCACTAATGCTTGTTATTGTATCAGTGTTGTATGCTATTGAGGTGAGAGGCGCTCTAAGATCACTAATGCTTGTTATTGTATCGGTGTTGTATGCTATCGAGGTGAGAGGTGCTGTAAGATCACTAATGCTTGTTATTGTATCGGTGTTGTATGCTATCGAGGTGAGAGCTGCTGTAAGATCACTAATGCTTGTTATTGTATCGGTGTTGTATGCTATCGAGGTGAGAGATGCTCTAAGATCACTAATGCTTGTTATTGTATCAGTGTTGTATGCTATCGAGGTGAGAGGTGCTCTAAGATCACTAATGCTTGTTATTGTATCGGTGTTGTATGCTATCGAGGTGAGAGATGCTATAAGATCACTAATGCTTGTTATTGTATCGGTGTTGTATGCTATCGAGGTGAGAGGTGCTCTAAGATCACTAATGCTTGTTATTGTATCGGTGTTGTATGCTATCGAGGTGAGAGGTGCTCTAAGATCACTAATGCTTGTTAGTGTATCGGTGTTGTATGCTATCGAGGTGAGAGGTGCTCTAAGATCACTAATGCTTGTTATTGTATCGGTGTTGTATGCTATCGAGGTGAGAGGTGCTCTAAGATCACTAATGCTTGTTATTGTATCGGTGTTGTATGCTATCGAGGTGAGAGGTGCTCTAAGATCACTAATGCTTGTTATTGTATCGGTGTTGTATGCTATCGAGGTGAGAGGTGCTCTAAGATCACTAATGCTTGTTATTGTATCGGTGTTGTATGCTATCGAGGTGAGAGGTGCTGTAAGATCACTAATGCTTGTTATTGTATCGGTGTTGTATGCTATCGAGGTGAGAGGTGCTCTAAGATCACTAATGCTTGTTATTGTATCAGTGTTGTATGCTATCGAGGTGAGAGCTGCTGTAAGATCACTAATGCTTGTTATTGTATCAGAGTTGTATGCTATCGAGGTGAGAGCTGCTGTAAGATCACTAATGCTTGTTATTGTATCAGTGTTGTATGCTATCGAGGTGAGAGATGCTGTAAGATCACTAATGCTTGTTAATGTATCAGTGTTGTATGCTATCGAGGTGAGAGGTGCTGTAAGATCACTAATGCTTGTTATTGTATCGGTGTTGTATGCTATCGAGGTGAGAGCTGCTGTAAGATCACTAATGCTTGTTATTGTATCGGTGTTGTATGCTATCGAGGTGAGAGATGCTCTAAGATCACTAATGCTTGTTATTGTATCAGTGTTGTATGCTATCGAGGTGAGAGGTGCTCTAAGATCACTAATGCTTGTTATTGTATCGGTGTTGTATGCTATCGAGGTGAGAGATGCTATAAGATCACTAATGCTTGTTATTGTATCGGTGTTGTATGCTATCGAGGTGAGAGGTGCTCTAAGATCACTAATGCTTGTTATTGTATCGGTGTTGTATGCTATCGAGGTGAGAGGTGCTCTAAGATCACTAATGCTTGTTATTGTATCGGTGTTGTATGCTATCGAGGTGAGAGGTGCTCTAAGATCACTAATGCTTGTTATTGTATCGGTGTTGTATGCTATCGAGGTGAGAGGTGCTCTAAGATCACTAATGCTTGTTATTGTATCGGTGTTGTATGCTATCGAGGTGAGAGGTGCTGTAAGATCACTAATGCTTGTTATTGTATCGGTGTTGTATGCTATCGAGGTGAGAGGCGCTCTAAGATCACTAATACTTGTTATTGTATCGGTGTTGTATGCTATCGAGGTGAGAGATGCTATAAGATCACTAATGCTTGTTATTGTATCGGTGTTGTATGCTATCGAGGTGAGAGATGCTATAAGATCACTAATGCTTGTTATTGTATCGGTGTTGTATGCTATCGAGGTGAGAGCTGCTGTAAGATCACTAATGCTTGTTATTGTATCGGTGTTGTATGCTATCGAGGTGAGAGGTGCTGTAAGATCACTAATTGCTTGTTATTGTATCGGTGTTGTATGCTATCGAGGTGAGAGGTGCTGTAAGATCACTAATGCTTGTTATTGTATCGGTGTTGTATGCTATTGAGGTGATAGGCGCTGTAAGATCACTAATGCTTGTTATTGTATCGGTGTTGTATGCTATTGAGGTGAGAGGCGCTTTAAGATCACTAATACTTGTTATTGTATCGGTGTTGTATACTATCGAGATCACTAATGCTTGTTATTGTATCAGAGTTGTATGCTATTGAGGTGAGAGGTGCTGTAAGATCACTAATGCTTGTTATTGTATCGGTGTTGTATGCTATCGAGGTGAGAGGTGCTGTAAGATCACTAATGCTTGTTATTGTATTGGTGTTGTATGCTATTGAGGTGAGAGGCGCTGTAAGATCACTAATGCTTGTTATTGTATCGGTGTTGTATGCTATTGAGGTGAGAGGCGCTGTAAGATCACTAATGCTTGTTATTGTATTGGTGTTGTATGCTATCGAGGTGAGAGGCGCTCTAAGATCACTAATGCTTGTTATTGTATCGGTGTTGTATGCTATCGAGGTGAGAGGTGCTGTAAGATCACTAATGCTGGTTATTGTATAGGTGTTGTATGCTATCGAGTGAGAGGCGCTCTAAGATCACTAATGCTTGTTATTGTATCGGTGTTGTATGCTATCGAGGTGAGAGGTGCTGTAAGATCACTAATGCTGGTTATTGTATAGGTGTTGTATGCTATCGAGTGAGAGGCGCTCTAAGATCACTAATGCTTGTTATTGTATCGGTGTTGTATGCTATCGAGGTGAGAGGCGCTCTAAGATCACTAATGCTTGTTATTGTATCGGTGTTGTATGCTATAGAGGTGAGAGGTGCTCTAAGATCACTAATGCTTGTTATTGTATTGGTGTTGTATGCTATCGAGGTGAGAGGCGCTCTAAGATCACTAATGCTTGTTATTGTATTGGTGTTTGCGATATGATGTTAGAATAACAAAAGGAGTATTCATGTCAGGGGGTATGTGCAGATAAATGTGTTGGTATCTGATACTTACTTTTTGCACTTAGTTTCATACTAAATGTATTTTCTGAATGTTTCCTATTGTATAAATAAGTGCTTCATGGAATAAACAAACAGAAGTAGCGTTTTAAATAAAGGAAAAGTTATAAAAAAAGTTCAAAACTTGTGGTTAAACCATTTTTATTCCTAAAATCCACACATTTGAATCTGATTGTAATAAATTATGTGAAGAGATAAACTAGGACTGAAAAAATTATATACCTCTACTTCCATGAATAAAATTGTCTATAATAATTTAGGGACATTTTAACCAAAAAAAAATTATTTCTTCTGTTATGTGTGATCAGTCCACGGGTCATCATTACTTCTGGGATATAACTCCTCCCCAACAGGAAATGCAAGAGGATTCACCCAGCAGAGCTGCATATAGCTCCTCCCCTCTACGTCAGTCCCAGTCATTCTCTTGCACCCAACGACTAGATAGGATGTGTGAGAGGACTATGGTGATTATACTTAGTTTTTATGACTTCAATCAAAAGTTTGTTATTTTACAATAGCACCGGAGCGTGTTATTACTTCTCTGGCAGAGTTTGAGGAAGAATCTGCCAGAGTTTTTTACTATGATTTTAACCGGAGTTGTTAAGATCATATTGCTGTTCTCGGCCATCTGAGGGAGGTAAAGGCTTCAGATCAGGGGACAGCGGGCAGATGAATCTGCATTGAGGTATGTAGCAGTTTTTATTTTCTGAATGGAATTGATGAGAAAATCCTGCCATACCGTTAAAATGACATGTATGTATACACTTCAGTATTCTGGGGATGGTATTTCACCGGAACTACTCTGTTAAAGGTCACTAATCCTTTTATCATGTTAAACGTTTTTTACTGGAATGTAGAATCGTTTACATTGCTGAGGTACTGTGTGAATAAATATTTGGGCATTATTTTCCACTTGGCAGCCTTTTTTGCTTTTATTGTGACAGTTTCGTTTCTCTTCACTGCTGTGTGGGAGAGGGAGGGGCCGTTTTTGGCGCTCTTTGCTACGCATCAAAAAATTCCAGTCAGTTACTTTTATATTTCCTGCATGATCCGGTTCATCTCTGACAGATCTCAGGGGTCTTCAAACTTCTTTTAAGGGAGGTAAATTCTCTCAGCAGAGCTGTGAGAATTCTTATAGTGACTGTGAATAAAAACGTTGCTTTGTATTTTTTATGTCAAATTTAATTATTGTTATTTTACTAATGGGAACAAACCTTTGCTAAAAGTTGTGTTGTTTTAAAGTTTGATGCTATAACTGTTTTTCAGTTCATTATTTCAACTGTCATTTAATCGTTTAGTACCTCTTTGAGGCACAGTACGTTTTTGCTAAAAAAGATTATAACCAAGTTGTAAGTTTTTTTTTTTTTTTTTTTTTTTGCTAGTGTGTTAAACATGTCTGACTCAGAGGAAGATATCTGTGTCATTTGTTCCAATGCCAAGGTGGAGCCCAATAGAAATTTATGTACTAACTGTATTGATGCTACTTTAAATAAAAGTCAATCTGTACAATGTGAACAAATTTCACCAAACAGCGAGGGGAGAGTTATGCCGACTAACTCGCCTCACGCGGCAGTACCTGCATCTCCCGCCCGGGAGGTGCGTGATATTATGGCGCCTAGTACATCTGGGCGGCCATTACAGATAACATTACAAGATATGGCTACTGTTATGACTGAAGTTTTGTCTAAATTACCAGAACTAAGAGGCAAGCGTGATCACTCTGGGGTGAGAACAGAGTGCGCTGACAATGCTAGGGCCATGTCTGATACTGCGTCACAGCTCGCAGAGCATGAGGACGGAGAGCTTCATTCTGTGGGTGACGGTTCTGATCCAAACAGATTGGACTCAGATATTTCAAATTTTAAATTTAAATTGGAGAACCTCCGCGTATTACTAGGGGAGGTCTTAGCAGCTCTCAACGATTGTAACACCGTTGCAATACCAGAGAAACTGTGCAGGTTGGATAAATACTTTGCGGTACCGGCGAGTACTGAAGTTTTTCCTATACCTAAGAGACTAACTGAAATTGTTACTAAGGAGTGGGATAGACCCGGTGTGCCGTTCTCACCCCCTCCAATATTTAGAAAGATGTTTCCAATAGACGCCACCACTCGGGACTTATGGCAAACGGTTCCCAAGGTGGAGGGAGCAGTTTCTACTTTAGCTAAGCGTACCACTATCCCGGTGGAGGATAGCTGTGCTTTCTCAGATCCAATGGATAAAAAATTAGAGGGTTACCTTAAGAAAATGTTTGTTCAACAAGGTTTTATATTGCAACCCCTTGCATGTATCGCGCCGATTACGGCTGCGGCAGCATTTTGGATTGAGTCGCTGGAAGAGAACCTTAGTTCATCTACGCTAGACGACATTACGGACAGGCTTAGAGTCCTTAAACTAGCTAATTCTTTCATTTCGGAGGCCGTAGTACATTTAACCAAACTTACGGCTAAGAACTCAGGATTCGCCATACAGGCACGTAGGGCGCTGTGGCTAAAATCCTGGTCAGCAGATGTTACTTCTAAGTCCAAATTACTTAATATACCTTTCAAGGGGCAGTCTTTATTTGGGCCCGGTTTGAAAGAAATTATCGCTGACATTACAGGGGGTAAGGGCCACGCCCTACCCCAAGACAAAGCCAAAGCTAAGGCTAGACAGTCTAATTTTCGTCCCTTTCGGAATTTCAAAACAGGAGCAGCATCAACCTCCACTGCACCAAAACAGGAAGGAGCTGTTGCTCGTTACAGGCAAGGCTGGAAGCCTAACCAGGCCTGGAACAAGAGCAAGCAGGCCAGGAAACCTGCTGCTGCCCCAAAGACAGCATGAATCGAGAGCCCCCGATCCGGGACCGGATCTAGTGGGGGGCAGACTCTCTCTCTTCGCCCAGGCCTGGGCAAGAGATGTTCAGGATCCCTGGGCACTAGAGATCATATCTCAGGGATACCTTCTAGACTTCAAATTATCTCCCCCAAGAGGGAGATTTCATCTGTCAAGGTTGTCAACAAACCAGATAAAGAAAGAAGCGTTTCTACGCTGCGTACAAGATCTGTTATTAATGGGAGTGATCCATCCGGTTCCGCGGTCGGAACAAGGACAAGGGTTCTACTCAAACCTGTTTGTGGTTCCCAAAAAAGAGGGAACTTTCAGGCCTATCTTAGATTTAAAGATTCTAAACAAATTCCTAAGAGTTCCATCGTTCAAAATGGAAACTATTCGGACAATTTTACCCATGATCCAAGAGGGTCAGTACATGACCACTGTGGATTTAAAGGATGCTTACCTTCACATTCCGATCCACAAAGATCATCACCGGTATCTAAGGTTTGCCTTCTTAGACAGGCACTACCAGTTTGTAGCTCTTCCATTCGGATTGGCTACGGCTCCAAGAATCTTCACAAAGGTTCTGGGTGCCCTTCTGGCGGTACTAAGACCGCGAGGGATTTCGGTAGCTCCGTACCTAGACGACATTCTAATACAAGCTTCAAGCTTTCAAACTGCCAAGTCTCATACAGAGTTAGTTCTGGCATTTCTAAGGTCGCATGGATGGAAAGTGAACGAAAAGAAGAGTTCTCTCTTTCCTCTCACAAGAGTTCCATTCTTGGGGACTCTTATAGATTCTGTAGAAATGAAGATTTACCTGACAGAAGACAGGTTAACAAAGCTTCAAAATGCATGCCGTGTCCTTCATTCCATTCAACACCCGTCAGTAGCTCAATGCATGGAGGTGATCGGCTTAATGGTAGCGGCAATGGACATAGTACCTTTTGCACGCCTACATCTCAGACCGCTGCAATTATGCATGCTAAGTCAGTGGAATGGGGATTACTCAGATTTGTCCCCTACTCTGAATCTAAATCAAGAGACCAGAAATTCTCTTCTATGGTGGCTTTATCGGCCACACCTGTCCAGGGGGATGCCATTCAGCAGGCCAGACTGGACAATTGTAACAACAGACGCCAGCCTACTAGGTTGGGGCGCTGTCTGGAATTCTCTGAAGGCTCAGGGACTATGGAATCAGGAGGAGAGTCTCCTGCCAATAAACATTCTGGAATTGAGAGCGGTTCTCAATGCCCTTCTGACTTGGCCCCAGTTAACAACTCGGGGGTTCATCAGGTTTCAGTCGGACAACATCACGACTGTAGCTTACATCAACCATCAGGGAGGGACAAGAAGCTCCCTAGCAATGATGGAAGTATCAAAGATAATTCGCTGGGCAGAGTCTCACTCTTGCCACCTGTCAGCAATCCACATCCCGGGAGTGGAGAACTGGGAGGCGGATTTCTTGAGTCGCCAAACTTTTCATCCGGGGGAGTGGGAACTTCATCCGGAGGTTTTTGCCCAAATACTTCGACGTTGGGGCAAACCAGAGATAGATCTCATGGCGTCTCGCCAGAACGCCAAACTTCCTCGCTACGGGTCCAGATCCAGGGATCCGGAAGCAGTTCTGATAGATGCTTTGACAGCACCTTGGAACTTCGGGATGGCTTATGTGTTTCCACCCTTCCCGCTGCTTCCTCGATTGATTGCCAAAATCAAACAGGAGAGAGCATCAGTAATTCTAATAGCACCTGCATGGCCACGCAGGACTTGGTATGCAGATCTAGTGGACATGTCATCCTGTCCGCCTTGGTCTCTACCTCTAAGACAGGACCTTCTGATACAGGGTCCATTCAAACATCAAAATCTAACTTCTCTGAAGCTGACTGCTTGGAAATTGAACGCTTGATTTTATCAAAACGTGGTTTTTCTGAGTCGGTTATTGATACCCTGATTCAGGCTAGGAAGCCTGTTACCAGAAGGATTTACCATAAAATATGGCGGAAATACCTATACTGGTGCGAATCCAAAGGTTACTCCTGGAGTAAGGTTAGGATCGCTAGGATATTGTCTTTTCTACAAGAAGGCTTAGATAAGGGTTTATCAGCTAGCTCATTAAAGGGACAGATTTCAGCTCTGTCCATCTTGTTACACAGGCGTCTGTCAGAAGATCCAGACGTCCAGGCTTTTTGTCAGGCTCTAGCTAGGATCAAGCCTGTGTTTAAGGCTGTTGCTCCGCCATGGAGTTTAAACTTAGTTCTTAACGTTTTACAGGGTGTTCCGTTTGAACCCCTTCATTCCATTGATATAAAATTGTTATCTTGGAAAGTTCTGTTTTTAATGGCTATTTCCTCGGCTCGAAGAGTTTCTGAGTTATCAGCCTTACATTGTGATTCCCCTTATCTGATTTTTCACTCAGACAAGGTAGTTCTGCGTACTAAACCTGGGTTCTTACCTAAGGTAGTCACTAACAGGAACATCAATCAAGAGATTGTTGTTCCATCCCTGTGTCCAAATCCTTCTTCAAAGAAGGAACGTCTTCTACACAATTTGGATGTAGTTCGTGCCCTCAAGTTCTACTTGCAGGCAACTAAAGATTTTCGCCAAACTTCTTCCCTGTTTGTCGTTTATTCTGGACAGAGGAGAGGTCAAAAAGCTTCTGCTACCTCTCTCTCTTTTTGGCTTCGTAGCATAATACGTTTAGCCTATGAGACTGCTGGACAGCAGCCTCCTGAAAGAATTACAGCCCACTCCACTAGAGCTGTGGCTTCCACTTGGGCCTTTAAGAATGAGGCCTCTGTTGAACAGATTTGCAAGGCTGCAACTTGGTCTTCGCTTCATACTTTTTCCAAATTTTACAAATTTGATACTTTTGCTTCTTCGGAGGCTATTTTTGGGAGAAAGGTTCTTCAGGCAGTGGTTCCTTCTGTATAATGAGCCTGCCTATCCCTCCCGTCATCCGTGTACTTTTGCTTTGGTATTGGTATCCCAGAAGTAATGATGACCCGTGGACTGATCACACATAACAGAACAAAAAATAATTTATGCTTACCTGATAAATTCCTTTCTTCTGTTGTGTGATCAGTCCACGGCCCGCCCTGTTTTAAGGCAGGTAAATATTTTTTAAATTATACTCCAGTCACCACTTCACCCTTGGTTACTCCTTTCTCGTTGATTCTTGGTCGAATGACTGGGACTGACGTAGAGGGGAGGAGCTATATGCAGCTCTGCTGGGTGAATCCTCTTGCATTTCCTGTTGGGGAGGAGTTATATCCCAGAAGTAATGATGACCCGTGGACTGATCACACAACAGAAGAAAGGAATTTATCAGGTAAGCATAAATTATGTTTTTTCGTGATTTAGATTGAGCATACATATGTTAAAAACTTCCCAATTTACGTCTATTATCAATTTTGTTTCATTCTCTTGAAATCCTTTCTTGAAGAAGAAGCAATGCACTACTGGGAACTAGCTGAACACATTGGTAAGCCAATCACAAGAGGCTATCTGTAGCTAGTGCCCATATCCTGAGCATATCTAGATATGCTTTTCAACAAAGGATACCAAGAAAACAAAGCAAATTCTATAAAAGAAGTACATTGGAAAGTTGTTTAAATTAGTGTGCTCTGTCTGAATCACGAAAGAAACGTTTTGGGTTTCATGTCCCTTTAATTTCCCCATTTTCTTCTAATGGTTTTTGCATAACTTTCTTTTTTGTCTCTGCAGTATATTGCTGCTGCTGTCTTGCTAATGTTACCCTCCCGGGCATTGGAGTGACTGCCCCGGAGTGCAAGCCATTCTTCTATGTGAACGTGGCAGACATAGAGACTTTAGATGACGAGGTTTCTTATGTAGCTTGTGAGTATGGTGATAAAATAAATACATGAAAAGAATCTCTTGCGTAAATTAAAATGACATTGATGTAAGTTCTTAAACTATATATCTTGGCTCACCCTAGTAGCATTCACCAACAAAGATCTCCTTTTAACACTGGGCTGTTCAGAAAACCCAGTGCTTGAGACCCCATATTTTCCTGCTAAAATAAGAAATCTCCTCTGCCATTGCCTGTCCTTAGCTTTACCCCCTATCACAGATCCCTTTTTGCTGCTTTAGCTATTGAGAAAATGCTAGGTAATTGGGGTTTCGCTACTGTAAAACCTCTTCAGAATTTGTTACCTTTTTTCTAACTTTTAGTTTGTTACAAATATCCATTTTTCACCTGATGGTGCCACTGCAACAAACAAGAATCTGGTGTCATCTTTTCAACAAACAAGAACCTGTAAAAGTTTTTCGCACACTGTTTTAGAAACAATAAGTAATGATTTTAATGGCGTTTAAATTTACAGCAAATAGACACCAAGCCGTTTCATGTGGCAGCCTTCTCTGGTAGTTAAGGGGTTAATTATTAGAATTAAATATTTCGTATATTCTTAAAAATAACTAATTCTGTATTGTTCAAGGGAATAATTTTGTTTTAATTTCAGAACTGACAAGTAGTCTGTATACTTTATTTATTTGTCCACACACTGATCCGCAGGTACCACAGAGAAGATATTTGAACAGAAACAAGATCTCTATGATGTTTACGTTGACAACCAAAATGTGAAAACGCACGTTGACCACCTCCAGCCCCTCCTGAGGATCAACAGCGCTGATAAAGAGAAGTATCGAAGGCTTAACGACCAGAGGTGACTTCACATAACTGTTCTGTCCCCCTCCAACCAAATGCACAACTGAAATCTCAAGTCTTCTATTCTGCAGATTTATAGGATGTTTTAAGTAGTGATCTTAAAGGGAACATTGTTTTCTTGTGGGATTCAGACAGAATATTCAATTTAAAACAAAAGTTCCTATTTACTTCTATTATTACATTTGATAATCTTTGTTGAAGAACATTGCTAGGTATGTAGAGTGTATGTACATGGCATCAAACACTGCCGCCATCTAGGGCTCTTGCAGATGTACAGCATTGTTAAAAGAATTCTTTCAAAACTGCTACCATATAGTGCTCCAGACTTGTGCCTGCTCCTGAGTCTACCTACCTGCTTTTCAACAATAGATACCAAGAGAACCAAGTCTGATAATAAATGTAAAATAGGATTTCTCCAACATAGGTGTGTCCGGTCCACGGCGTCATCCTTACTTGTGGGATATTCTCTTCCCCAACAGGAAATGGCAAAGAGCCCAGCAAAGCTGGTCACATGATCCCTCCTAGGCTCCGCCTTCCCCAGTCATTCTCTTTGCCGTTGTACAGGCAACATCTCCACGGAGATGGCTTAGAGTTTTTTGGTGTTTAACTGTAGTTTTTATTCTTCAATCAAGAGTTTGTTATTTTAAAATAGTGCTGGTATGTACTATTTACTCTGAAACAGAAAAGTGATGAAGATTTCTGTTTGTAAGAGGAAAATGATTTTAGCAACCGTTACTAAAATCGATGGCTGTTTCCACACAGGACTGTTGAGAGGAATTAACTTCAGTTGGGGGAAACAGTGAGCAGACTTTTGCTGCTTGAGGTATGACACATTTCTAACAAGACGATGTAATGCTGGAAGCTGTCATTTTCCCTATGGGATCCGGTAAGCCATTTTTATTACATAAGAATAAAGGGCTTCACAAGGGCTTTTAAGACTGGTAGACATTTTCTGGGCTAAAACGATTGATATATAAGCATTTTTAATACTTCATAGCTTTGAGGAATTATTTTATTCTTGGGAATTATGTAAAATAACCGGCAGGCACTGTATTGGACACCTTATTCTCTAGGGGCTTTCCCTAATCATAGGCAGAGCCTCATTTTCGCGCCTCTATTGCGCACTTGTTTTTGGGAAGCATGACATGCAGATGCATGTGTTGAGGAGCTCTGATACATAGAAAAGGCTTTCTGAAGGCGTCATTTGGTATCGTATTCCCCTTTGGGCTTGGTTGGGTCTCAGCAAAGCAGATACAAGGGACTGTATAGGGGTTAAATATAAAAACGGCTCCGGTTCCGTTATTTTAAGAGTTAAAGCTTTCAAATTTGGTGTGCAATACTTTTAAGGCTTTAAGACACTGTGGTGAAATTTTGGTGAATTTTGAACAATTCCTTCATACTTTTTCACATTTGCAGTAATAAAGTGTGTTCAGTTTAAAATTTAAAGTGACAGTAACGGTTTTATTTTAAAACGTTTTTTGTACTTTGTTATCAAGTTTATGCCTGTTTAACATGTCTGAACTACCAGATAGACTGTGTTCTGTATGTGGGGAAGTCAAGGTTCCTTCTCATTTAAATAGATGTGATTTATGTGACACAAAATTTAGAGAAAATGATGCCCAAGATGATTCCTCAAGTGAGGGGAGTAAGCATGGTACTGCATCATCCCCTCCTTCGTCTACGCCAGTCTTGCCCACACAGGAGGCCCCTAGTACATCTAGTGCGCCAATACTCCTTACTATGCAACAATTAACGGCTGTAATGGATAATTCTATCAAAAACATTTTAGCCAAAATGCCCACTTATCAGCGAAAGCGCGACTGCTCTGTTTTAGAAAATACGGAAGAGCATGAGGACGCTGATGATATTGGTTCTGAAGTGCCCCTACACCAGTCTGAGGGGGCCAGGGAGGTTTTGTCTGAGGGAGAAATTTCAGATTCAGGGAAAATTTCTCAACAAGCTGAACCTGATGTGATTACATTCAAATTTAAATTGGAACATCTCCGCGCTCTGCTTAAGGAGGTGTTATCTACTCTGGATGATTGTGAGAATTTGGTCATTCCAGAGAAATTATGTAAGATGGACAAGTTCCTAGAGGTCCCGGGACCCCCCGAAGCTTTTCCTATACCCAAGCGGGTGGCGGATATTGTAAACAAAGAATGGGAAAGGCCCGGCATACCTTTCGTCCCTCCCCCTATATTCAAGAAATTGTTTCCTATGGTCGACCCCAGAAAGGACTTATGGCAGACAGTCCCCAAGGTCGAGGGGGCGGTTTCTACTCTAAACAAACGCACCACTATACCCATAGAAGATAGTTGTGCTTTCAAAGATCCTATGGATAAAAAATTAGAGGGTTTGCTTAAAAAGATGTTTGTTCAGCAAGGTTACCTTCTACAACCAATTTCATGCATTGTTCCTGTCCCTACAGCAGCGTGTTTCTGGTTCGATGAACTAGAAAAGGCGCTCAATAAAGATTCTTCTTATGAGGAGATTTTGGACAGAATTCATGCTCTCAAATTGGCTAACTCTTTCATCTTAGACGCCACTTTGCAATTGGCTAGATTAGCGGCGAAAAATTCTGGGTTTGCTATTGTGGCGCGCAGAGCGCTTTGGCTAAAATCTTGGTCAGCGGATGCGTCTTCCAAGAATAAATTGCTTAACATTCCTTTCAAGGGGAAAACGCTGTTTGGCCCTGACTTGAAAGAGATTATTTCTGATATCACTGGGGGTAAGGGCCACGCCCTTCCTCAGGATAGGTCTTTCAAGGCTAAAAATAAACCAAATTTTCGTCCTTTTCGCAGAAACGGACCAGCCACAAGTGCTACATCCTCTAAGCAAGAGGGTAATACTTCTCAAGCCAAGCCAGCCTGGAGGCCAATGCAAGGCTGGAACAAAGGTAAGCAGGCCAAGAAACCTGCCACTGCTACCAAGACAGCATGAGATGTTGGCCCCCGATCCGGGACCGGATCTGGTGGGGGGCAGACTCTCTCTCTTCGCTCAGGCTTGGGCAAGAGATGTTCTGGATCCTTGGGCGCTGGAAATAGTCTCCCAAGGTTATATTCTGGAATTCAAGGGGCTTCCCCCAAGGGGGAGGTTCCACAGGTCTCAATTGTCTTCAGACCACATAAAAAAACAGGCATTCTTACATTGTGTAGAAGACCTGTTAAAAATGGGAGTGATTCATCCTGTTCCATTAGGAGAACAAGGGATGGGGTTCTACTCCAATCTGTTCATAGTTCCCAAAAAAGAGGGAACATTCAGACCAATCTTAGATCTCAAGATCCTAAACAAGTTTCTCAAGGTTCCATCGTTCAAAATGGAAACCATTCGAACAATTCTTCCTTCCATCCAGGAAGGTCAATTCATGACCACGGTGGATTTAAAGGATGCGTATCTACATATTCCTATCCACAAGGAACATCATCGGTTCCTAAGGTTCGCCTTTCTGGACAAGCATTACCAGTTTGTGGCACTTCTGTTCGGATTAGTCACTGCTCCAAGAATTTTCACAAAGGTACTGGGGTCCCTTCTAGCGGTGCTAAGACCAAGGGGCATTGCAGTAGTACCTTACTTGGACGACATTCTGATTCAAGCGTCGTCCCTTCCACAAGCAAAGGCTCACACGGACATCGTCCTGGCCTTTCTCAGATCTCACGGGTGGAAAGTGAACGTAGAAAAAAGTTCTCTATCTCCGTCAACAAAAGTTCCCTTCTTGGGAACAATAATAGACTCCTTAGAAATGAGGATTTTTCTGACAGAGGCCAGAAAATCAAAACTTCTAAACTCTTGTCAAGTACTTCATTCTGTTCCTCTTCCTTCCATATCGCAGTGCATGGAAGTAATAGGTTTGATGGTCGCGGCAATGGACATAGTTCCTTTTGCGCGAATTCATCTGAGACCATTACAACTGTGCATGCTCAGTCAGTGGAATGGGGATTATACAGACTTGTCTCCGACGATACAAGTAGATCAGAGGACCAGAGATTCACTCCGTTGGTGGCTGTCCCTGGACAACCTGTCACAGGGGATGAGCTTCCGCAGACCAGAGTGGGTCATTGTCACGACCGACGCCAGTCTGGTGGGCTGGGGCGCGGTCTGGGGACTCCTGAAAGCTCAGGGTCTTTGGTCTCGGGAAGAATCTCTTCTCCCGATAAATATTCTGGAACTAAGAGCGATATTCAATGCTCTCAAGGCTTGGCCTCAGCTAGCAAAGGCCAAATTCATACGGTTTCAATCGGACAACATGACGACTGTTGCGTACATCAACCATCAGGGGGGAACAAGGAGTTCCCTGGCGATGGAAGAAGTGACCAAAATCATTCAATGGGCGGAGTCTCACTCCTGCCACTTGTCTGCAATCCACATTCCAGGAGTGGAAAATTGGGAAGCGGATTTTCTGAGTCGTCAGTCATTTCATCCGGGGGAGTGGGAACTCCATCCGGAAATCTTTGCCCAAATTACTCAGTTGTGGGGCATTCCAGACATGGATCTGATGGCCTCTCGTCAGAACTTCAAGGTTCCTTGCTACGGGTCCAGATCCAGGGATCCCAAGGCGACTCTAGTAGATGCACTAGTAGCACCTTGGACCTTCAAACTAGCGTATGTATTCCCACCGTTTCCTCTCATCCCCAGGCTGGTAGCCAGGATCTATCAGGAGAGGGCATCGGTGATCTTGATAGCTCCTGCGTGGCCATGCAGGACTTGGTATGCAGACCTGGTGAATATGTCATCGGCTCCACCATGGAAGCTACCTTTGAGACGGGACCTTCTTGTTCAAGGTCCGTTCGAACATCCGAATCTGGTCTCACTCCAACTGACTGCTTGGAGATTGAACGCTTGATTTTATCAAAGCGAGGGTTCTCAGATTCTGTCATTGATACTCTTGTTCAGGCCAGAAAGCCTGTAACTAGAAAAATCTACCATAAAATATGGAAAAGATATATCTGTTGGTGTGAATCTAAAGGATTCCCTTGGGACAAGATAAAATTTCCTAAGATTCTATCCTTTCTTCAAGAAGGTTTGGAGAAAGGATTATCTGCAAGTTCTTTGAAGGGACAGATTTCTGCTTTGTCTGTGTTACTTCACAAAAAGCTGGCGGCTGTGCCAGATGTTCAAGCTTTTGTTCAGGCTCTGGTTAGAATCAAGCCTGTTTACAAACCTTTGACTCCTCCTTGGAGTCTCAATTTAGTTCTTTCAGTTCTTCAGGGGGTTCCGTTTGAACCCTTACATTCCGTTGATATTAAGTTATTATCTTGGAAAGTTTTGTTTTTGGTTGCAATTTCTTCTGCTAGAAGAGTTTCAGAGTTATCTGCTCTGCAGTGTTCTCCTCCTTATCTGGTGTTCCATGCAGATAAGGTGGTTTTGCGTACTAAACCTGGTTTTCTTCCGAAAGTTGTTTCTAACAAAAACATTAACCAGGAGATAGTCGTGCCTTCTTTGTGTCCGAATCCAGTTTCAAAGAAGGAACGTTTGTTGCACAATTTGGATGTAGTTCGTGCTCTAAAATTCTATTTAGATGCTACAAAGGATTTTAGACAAACATCTTCCTTGTTTGTTGTTTATTCTGGTAAAAGGAGAGGTCAAAAAGCAACTTCTACCTCTCTCTCTTTTTGGCTTAAAAGCATCATCAGATTGGCTTACGAGACTGTCGGACGGCAGCCTCCTGAAAGAATCACAGCTCATTCCACTAGGGCCGTGGCTTCCACATGGGCCTTCAAGAACGAGGCTTCTGTTGATCAGATATGTAAGGCAGCGACTTGGTCTTCACTGCACACTTTTACTAAATTTTACAAATTTGATACTTTTGCTTCTTCTGAGGCTATTTTTGGGAGAAAGGTTTTGCAAGCCGTGGTGCCTTCCATCTAGGTGACCTGATTTGCTCCCTCCCTTCATCCGTGTCCTAAAGCTTTGGTATTGGTTCCCACAAGTAAGGATGACGCCGTGGACCGGACACACCTATGTTGGAGAAAACAGAATTTATGTTTACCTGATAAATTACTTTCTCCAACGGTGTGTCCGGTCCACGGCCCGCCCTGGTTTTTTAATCAGGTCTGATAATTTATTTTCTTTAACTACAGTCACCACGGTATCATATGATTTCTCCTATGCAAATATTCCTCCTTTACGTCGGTCGAATGACTGGGGAAGGCGGAGCCTAGGAGGGATCATGTGACCAGCTTTGCTGGGCTCTTTGCCATTTCCTGTTGGGGAAGAGAATATCCCACAAGTAAGGATGACGCCGTGGACCGGACACACCGTTGGAGAAAGTAATTTATCAGGTAAACATAAATTCTGTTTTTTGGGGTTTATTTGTATTGTATTCTCCGGCTAAATAACGAAAGAAAAAAAAATGGGTTTCCTGTCGCTTTAATTCTACATATATGGCAGCACATGTTGTAGCAGATCACCACCACTCTCAAATCCTCAGCATGGTGGTCACATCTCTGCCCAGACGAAAACATTGTACGGCGTATTACTCTCAGCTGAACATCGGGATTTGTTTTATTAAAACTGGAGAAGGTTGTGTTTAAAAAAAAATGTGTAATTCTTAAAATGTAAAACGAAATAATCAGATTTAGGCAAAAGCTTTTTAGTCTTAAAGGGGCAGTAAAGTCAAGTTCAGACAGGTGCAATTTTAAACAGCTTTCCAATTTACTTCTGTTATAAAATGAGCTTTGTTCTCTTGGTGCCCTTTTGTTGAAGTGTAAAGCTAGTTAGGCTAATAGGAGCTTAGGAGTGCGCACTGGTCTTAAGTCTTTGCAACCATTTATAACATTTCTATAAACATTGTTGCAAACACTGCTGATATATGGCTAAAGACGTGCACGCTTCACTTTAACAAAGCAAACAGAACTGATAATAGAAGTAAATAAGAAAGTCGCTAAAAATCCATGCTCTATCCAATCCATTTAAGTTTAGTTTTTAATTTTTTTTAATAAAAAAATTACTTTATTTAAATGTTTAAAGCATTTTCCTGCAGGAACAAGAAAAAAAGATTTAAAGTAAGTTTAAGTTAGTGCATATTTTGTTATCCATCCCATCTACTTGTTTATAACGTTTACATTTTTATTAGTAATAAGCGACGTGTCCCACCGCTAGCAAAAAAATAATTACATGAATATGTAGGCAATTTCCACCTTGTTTCCCTGAAATGTTTCTCTCCAGCTACTGCCATTTTTCTACCTGGATTGTAAAATGTTATGGGCAACTATTAAAGTGATGAATGTAAATCCTCTAATCTTATGTCATTGTGATTTAAGGCTGTGACACACTGCAAGCAATGTGGCACGAGGTGAAGCTGCTGCTTCGCACCGCGTCGCATCGCTTATGAAGTTCAAATATTTCAACTCTGAGCGCTCAGCTACGCAACCTGACGCGGCTGAGCGCGCAGGGATGAAAAGGCAGGACACACTGAGTGCACACAGTCGCACCATCATGCTGCACGCCACACCGCTCTGTGTGTCGCAGCTTTTCTCCTCACCACCTTACAGGTGGCGTAGAGTGTAAGAAGCAGCGGTTTAATCACTGCGGGAAGCAGGCTCCTGTCTTGCAAAGGCTCCGGAGCGGCTTCGTACATGGAGCCCTGTATATCATGGCAGTTTGCTGATACTGGTCCATGATAGACAATATCCAACCTCAAGTAACAGAGTTTAAGGATGTTCCCAGTTAAACCTATGTTAATCCCTTCCCCGTCCAAGTTTTACTGTATTAGCGTCACTTAAAGGGATAGTCTACTCCAGAATTTTTATTGTTTGAAAAGATTGATAATCCCTTTATTACCCTTTCCCCAGTTTTGCATAACCAATACCGTTATATTAATATGTTTTACCTCTGTAATTACCTTGTATCTAAGCTTCTGCAGACTGCCCCCTTATCTCAGTTAGTTTGGCAGACTTGCATTTTAGGCAATCAGTGCTGACTCCTAGGTAATTCCACATGTGTTAGCACAATGTTATCTATATGACACACATGCACTAACGCCCTTTTGCTGTGAAAAGCTGTCAAAATGCCCTGAGATAAGAGGTGGGACCTTCAATGACTTAGAAATTAGCATATGAGCCTACGTAGGTTTAGCTTTCAACAAAGAATACCAAGAGAACAAAGCACATTTGATGATAAAAGTAAATAGGAAAGTTGTTTAAAATGACAAGCCCTATCTGAATCATGACGGTTTAATTGTGACTAGACTGTCCCTTTAAAGGGTCATGAAGCAAACATTTTTCTTTCATTATTGAGATAAAGCATAACATTCTGAACAACTTTCCAGTTTTCATCGATTATGTAATTTGCTTACTTTTATTGGATACCTAGGTAGGCTTGGGAGCTGGGAGCTAGCGCATGTCTGTTGTCATTGGCTCACTGATGTGTTCAACTAGCTCCCAGCAGTGCTTTGCTGCTCCTTTATTAATGCAATAAAATACTTCATATAAAATACAGCAATTATTTAAAGTGTTTTATTGCATTAAATAACTGATGCTCACAAGGATTACATTTTAGTCATTTTTAAACCTAGACTTGATTTGATTGTAACATTTAGTTTATTTGTAGTGTAGTAATATAGATGTTTTTCTTTTGTTCTTATTCAGTTATATAGGGGATAGAGGACCCCCTTCTCTAGTCTATATTGTTTTTTACAATAGCTTCCAGCGCGTAACATTTACTCTTTATAATATGCTCCTTTAACCCCTTCCTGCCAGGTCTTATTTGTCTACATTGGAACAAACTTCCAATGTAAACAAATAAGTAAAACGTCTAAATCGCGCAATCGTTTCATGCATTTGTGTGATTTCAATGATGGGATTGTGTCAGGGGAAAGTGCCTATGACGCTAGGCACGCCCTCTAGCTCGCAATCCCATTCAGGAAGCCCTGATGACTTCAGTACAGCCAAATGGCTAGGATATTCCATGCCTTCCTATTGGTGCTAAAGCCCAGTGCAGTTAGGACAGCATGGAACGTCCTAACGGCAGGAAGGGGTTAATAAAGAATACCAAGAGAATTAATGCTAAATTGATAATATCCTTTAAGGATGGCCTTTCCTGCCCTTGCACTAGGTCTATTAATGGCATTATTTCATGAACTCATTGGCTTTCATTCTAACATATAACCCTATTTTCTGCAGGCAGCTTCTGATGTACACACAAGAAGTGGATGGTGACTGCAGTTCCTGTGAGGAGGATCTTTTTATTCTGTGAGTGTCCTTGAGCTCTCCCATTATATTTATATGGTCGTTGACGCAAACCTGAACCTCAATAGCAAAAAACATTTGTTAATGCCGAGTTTAACCCTTTGGTGCCAGGGTTAACGTGTCTACATCGGAACAACTGTTTCAGTGTAAACAAATTGAAATCTCGCGATGGTGCACGTGATCACAAGATTTCAATAATGGGATTGCGTCAGGGGGGCATCTATATGATGCTAGGCATGTCCTCCAGACCACAAACCCATCAGGGAAGTGCCAGTGGCTTCAGGAAAGCCAAGCGGTTATGACATTGTATTCCGTTCTTCGGCACTAAAGCCCAGCAAAATTTGGACGGAATGCAACGTCCTAACGGCGTTAAAGGGACATAAAACAGTGTTATTGCAAAACATTTCTGTTGCCTTTTAACCCTTTGGCTGCTAATCCATTTCCCACCTGGGTGCTAATATTTTCTTTTTCTTTTTTAAATTTTTAAATTTATTTTTTTTAACTTTATTTTTTTTTTTTTACAGACCCCCAATACTTACCCTGTTGGAAAGGGTAGGTGATTACCTATCCAACGGTGGGTCTTGGGGGTCTGTAGCTGCTTAGATGCCTGAGATACAGGCTTCTAAGCAGCATGCCCCCTCCTCCTATACTTAACATTGTTAAGTATAAATAAAGTTGCGCGGTGACGTCACCGCGCATCACGTGAAGCCCCGGCGATGCCTGTCACTCTACAGGCACGATCACCAGGGTAGGAGCGGTTAGGAGCCCCCAGATCTCCCGCAAGGTGGGAGTGTGCTCATGACTGCTCTGAGCCGTCATTAGCACCAGAGTGAGAAACTCTGTGACGGCTCAGAGCCGTCATTAGCACTCAAAGGGTTAATAGATTAAAATATAGGTAAAGTGCTAACATTTTCAGAATATTTTCTGCAGTTGGTTTTCAATAGCCAAACTCCCCTCAACAATTAATAGAACCCGCAAAGTTTTGCAGTTATCGTATCACCTCTGCTGTAGCCAATCAGCTGTGAGGGTTAGACTGGGGAAGTCTGCAGTGTGAACTTAAAGGGACATTAAACACTTTGAGATAGTAATATAAAATGATAAATCATATTTATGACACCTTTTAATAAAGGCTCGGCGAAATACGTCGGGTGACGCGAGAGTGCATCGTAAGTATTTCTTTCTCACTCTCTATGAATACTGCATCATCCAGGTCTGTGACTTTTTATTATGTACTTCACAAAGAAATTTTATGATTTACCTAAACACAGCTTGAGACTCTGGAAATCTATGAAGTCCGTATTCTCTGCATACATGGATCTAATTGCCTATATGTGATACAGTTGTTACAAGCAAGTCTTTGACTAAGGCCCTACAGCAGTATTTACCCTTCTTGTGTGTGTAATATTTTGAATGCATCATTCTATCAAGCATTTATTTAGTCTTTAATTTTTTTTTAAATTCTCAGAATTTCATTAAAGGGACAGTCTACACCAGAATTTTTTAAAAAGATAGATAATCTCTTTATTACCCATACCCCAGTTTTGCATAACCAACACTGTTAAATTGAATATACTTTTTACCGCTGTGATCACCTTGTATCTAAACCTCTGCAGACTGTCCCTTATTTCATTTATTTTTTATTTAATTTTTTATAACTGATTTTATTTAGAACGTAAAATGTTACAGTTTTGGGAGGCGCAGTTCCCCAATGTCTACATAGTTACACCAGTTGGTTTACATCAAAGTAATCAAAACATGGAGTTTGATAGAAACAAGGGGACCTTCTTTCACATATCTGTAGAGTATAGCTTTGAAGATATTTTGAAGGTAGGGGAGGGAGAGAGGGAAAAGAAAAGAAAGATAGGGAAGGTGAGGGGAGAGTAAAGAGCGGCTACTTTAATAGCTGTTCAAGAAGTTGTATTGTAACTAGGAAGAAATGTTACGTAATCCTGTCTTGATGAATATATTATTTGACTACACAGGAGCGTTAGGTTTTTCTGTTTTTGTTAAACGAGATTGCCCTTTGTTGGCTTATTCCATAAGGTTGAGTAATATTTACAGTTGGAGTTGTTATACCTGGTTCTCTAAATTAATGGCTTTGTGTTTGAGGTAGTGTTCCCAAGGACCCCTCACTTCAACATAGATGTCCATTTTGGCATTTTTCATATAATAATATTCCTCTAGATCTAAAAATTCTGAAACTCTGTGTTTCCACATAATCAAATTAGGGGCATCTCTACTTCTCCAGTTCTTAGCTATCAAATATTTTATGCTATTTATCACTACGTAGAATAATTTTATGTGGGGTTTGTGTTTAATTTTTGGAGGATTGTTTAATAACCATAGCAAAGGGTCCAGACTGAATTGAGTATCCAGTATTATTTCAATTTTTTATATGATCGTTCTACAGAAGTTTTGGATCACATTACACCACCACCACATGTGTGCCATGTTGCTACCTCCTATGACCGCATCTCCAACAGTGGTCCGGTTTAGTATGGAAAAGGTAGTGGAGTTTTCTCGGGGTCAAGTACCATCTATGTAAAAGTTTTAGATTTATCTCTATCAGAGATAAAGATATGGATGTTTTTGTTATGTTGTGGAATATAGAGACACCCGTTTGTGGTAGGATAATTATTCCCAGGTCGTCCTCCCATCTTTCGAGGTAAGTTGAGATATAACCGGGAGTATTCGTAGTTAGTATTTTATAGATCGATGAGAGGGTATGTGTGATTGGTGGTTCTCTAATGCATAAGATTTCGAAATTTGTTAACGGTCTGACCATATTTCTGTTTTGTGCATGCTGGGTGACGTAGCGGTAGGTACGGTGGTATGTGAACCAATTATGGAAACACGCATATCACCTTTCTATAAGCTCTACTTGTTGGAGAATTTTCCCCCCAGCTTTTATCATGTGGATTGAGATATCGCGGAGGGGTTTGTTCGGCATGGCTGGGATAGCATTGTAACCTAATGTGAATTGCACATTTTCTATCAATGAGGTTAGAGGGGATGGTTTAGACGAAATGTTAATGTGTGTAGTTATGATGTGCTCCCACATAGAGAAGATTTCCACTATCAGTGGTGCGTTGTTTATCAATGTGTTTTTGGACCTCTCCATGCTCCAGCATAGTCTCCCCAAATGGGGGGTATCAGTTAATAGGTGTTCTATCTGGACCCATCTATTGTGGTCATAGTGTATTTGCCAATCATCTATTCTTTGCAAAAAGATGGCTTGCCTGTAAAATGTTATGTTGGGTATACCCAACCCACCTTGAAGCCTGGGAGTTTGCATGATTTTGTTAATGATTCTATGGGGCCTTCTGTTCCAGACAAAATCACTAAATGCTTTTTGTATGCATGGGATATAATTTTTGGGTAGTGGGATCGGTAGGGCTTGAAGGATGTACAGTAGTCGGGGAAAGATATTCATTGTGATGACATTTATTCAGCCCATCCATGATAATTTTTTTGACAGACACGAGGAAAGATCTCTTATAATGGTGGTTCTAATCGGTTCATAATTTCTGCTGAATGTGCCTTCTATTGTTTTTGCTAGTTCAATGCCTAAGTAATGGAGTGTATGTTTGCACCAAGTGAAAGGGGTCAAATTTTTGACTTTGTGTATAGTCTGTTCGTCAAGGTTAATGTTTAGCATCTCTGATTTAGCTGAATTAATTTTAAAGTGAGTAGAACGTTTGAAATTCTAGTAACAAGGCGGGAATAGAAGTTTCTGGCTCAGTGAGTGAGAAAAGAATATTGTCTGTGAAAAGAGACATTACATATGTTTTCTGACCAATTTGGATGCCTTTTATGTGTGTGTTATGTCTAATATTGATCGCTATAGTTTTGATAAACAGGCAAATAGGAGGGGGAGAGGGGACAACCCTGGCAAGTTCCGTTAGTTATTGTAAATGTGTCTGACAGTGTGCCTTTGATTATTTGTTTAGCGTTGGGGCAGGAATATGGGGAAACAATTATATTTAACATCTGAGGACCCAGCCCCATATGTGTTTGTGTTAGGTGGAGGAATTCCCAATCAACACGGTCAAAGGCCTTTCTGCGTCTATGGACAGAAAGAGTCCTGGGATTTCTCTCTCTTGCACGTATTGAATAAGGTTTAAGTCCCTGACCGTATTGTCTTTAGCTTCACGTTTGGGTATAATTCCCACTTAGTCTCGATGGATTAGCTCATGTATGTGGTTCAATCTATTTGCCAGTATTTTTGCGAAGACTTTTACGTCCGAATTTATCAATGAGATTGGTCTTTAATGAGATGGATGATCAAATGATTTGTTTGGCTTAGGTAACAATATAATATGCGCTTCTAGTGAACTAGGGCATAAAGATTTAGATTTATCTATATAGTTAAAAAGGTTGGTGAGGTGAGGAAGTAGGTCCTCTTGATATGGTTTTGGCAACGGGTACTATAAACAATCTGGGCCTGGTGCTTTGCCTATTGGGAGATCTTTTAAGGCAAGTTTAATTTCCTCAGAGGTTATGGGGTCCTCTAATTGATCTTTTTTGAGAAGTGGGAATTTGGGGGAGGGGAAGGGAAGTTAAATGAGTTTATTGTAGCGACTTTTTTTCTTTTTCTTGGGGCAACAGTGTGGGTTGGTCATTTAAGTTATATAGTTTTCTATAGTATTTTCTAAAGACATTTCATATGGCCTTAGAGGAGAAGAGTTCTTTATTTTGGTCATCTTTGATATTTAAAATGTAAGATTATTTTTTTGCTTTTTGTTTCAGGTATCGTGCCAAAGCTCTACCAGCTTTGTTGCGACCTTCGTAGTGTAATTAGAAGGCCGCTAAATGCCACTGCGCACCACTCGTGTATTATGCCCAACCGTGAAGGGGTTAATTAGGGAGCTTGTAGGGTTAATTTTAGCTTTAGTGTAGAGATCATCCTCCCACCTGACACATAACATCCCCTGATCCCTCCCAAACAGCTCTTTCCTCCCCCACCCCACAATTGTCTCTGCCATTTTAAGTACTAGCCCCCAACCTTCCTGATTCTCCCCCCGCCCAAACAGTTCTCTAACCCTCCCCCTCTACCTTATTGTCCTCTGGCTTGTAACCCACACCATGCTTTTTGCTTTTTTATATTTAAACTCTGGCATACTTTTTTTGCCATCTAATTTTAAGTTTATTTTTTATAGGGTGCTATGAATTTTCATCTTAGTCATAAAAACTTTTTATTGTTATTGGAGACATAACACTTTTTTGTATTGCACATTCCAATTTTGTATTTGTTTTGCTTTCAAGTTTTAACAGTGGAATAATTCAATGACAAAATACTGCTAGGTTCATTCTATCAAGGATGTTGCTGAAATCTCATAGGAATACAAAAAATAGTGCCCCTAGTGTAACGTCCCAAATAATTGAGATGACGACTTCCATTTTCAAAATTACTCAACTTTATATGAATCTTTTATATGAAATGCTTCTATATGTTTTTATATGATATACTTCTGTATTATGTTTTTATATGATATACTTTTATATATGATGTTTTTATATGATATACTTCTATATGATATTTTTATGATATGCTTCTATATCATATGTTTTTATATGATATACTTCTATATGATTTTTTTATATGATATGCTTCTATATCATATGTTTTTATGATATACTAATATATCATATGTTTTTATGATATACTTCTATATCATATGTTTTTATATGATATGCTTCTATATGATGTTTTTATATGATATGCTTCTATATGATATTTTTATATGATATGCTTCTATATCATATGTTTTTATGACATACTAATATATCATATGTTTTATGATATGCTTCTATATGATATTTGTATATGATTTGCTTCTATATCATATGTTTATATGATATGCTTCTATATGATATTTTTATATGATATGCTTCTATATCATATGTTTTTATATGATATACTTCTATATGATATTTGTATATGATATGCTTCTATATCATATGTTTATATGATATACTTCTATATGATATTTTTATATGATATGCTTCTATATCATATTTTTTTATATGATATACTTCTATATGATATTTGTATATGATATGCTTCTATATCATATGTTTTTATGATATACTTCTATATCATATGTTTTTATATGATATTCTTCTATATGATGTTTTTATATGATATTCTTCTATATGATGTTTTTATATGATATTCTTCTATATGATGTTTTTATATGATATACTTATATATGATGTTTTTATATGATATACTTTATGATATTTGTATATATGCTTCTATATCATATGTTTTTATGATATACTTCTATATCATATGTTTTTATATGATATGCTTCTATATGATGTTTTTATATGATATACTTCTATATGATGTTTTTATATGATATACTTCTATATGATGTTTTTATATGATATACTTCTATATGATGTTTTTATATGATATACTTATATATGATATTTTTATATGATATGCTTCTATATCATATGTTTTTATGATATACTTCTATATCATATGTTTTTATGATATGCTTCTATATGATGTTTTTATTTGATATGCTTCTATATGATATGTTTTTATATGATATGCTTCTATATGATATGTTTTTATATGATATACTTCTATATGATATGTTTTTAAAGGACACTTGAAGTTTTTGATTCTAGAGGACAGACTCACCTCTAGTCTCATAAACCTCATGTTCCTTAAACACATATCTTTTCAATGACACATACAACTTACTGTAAGATGTCTCTCCTACCTGTCCCTCAACTTCCCTTTGTATCTCCTTTAGATTTTAAGCTTGAGAGCCTCTCTAACTGTAGCTCACTTTGTATAAAGAGCATCTACAACTGATTTAAGGGCAGGGCACTCCTCTCCTTTTACTTACGTTTGTCAATGTGAGTGTAGAAATATACAGTGTATTGTCTTACACAAAGTCTCATTGTAAGTTTCCTTCCTTAATTACTTGTGGGAATACAGAACCTGGCCACCAGGAGGAGGCAAAGACACCACAGCCAAAGGCTTACATACCTCCCCCACTTCCCTCATTCCCCAGTCATTCTTTGCCTTTCGTCACAGGAGGTTGGCAGAGAAGTGTCGGAAGTTTTTTCGGAGTAGTTCCTTATGAGGGGTACCTGCCCTTTGGGATGGAACTGGAGTTTTAAGTAGTCTTGTCAGCCTCTCAGTGAGAGGATTATTGAAAATTAGAGTCTGGAGATGCAAGGAGAGTCTTTCTGCGAAACTATTCAGGCTCAGATTAACAGCTCCTATAAGTAATCAGAGTTGACGAGTTTCGCTGCTTGCTTTCTTCACTCAAGTCCATGTCAGAGGCGCTGCTACTATCTGTCAAACTTGAAGAACTGTGTTGATGTACCATTTTATACGTTTATCGTTTCATTTTATACACACATGTTAACGATAGCAGACAGGGTCTCAGTAGGACTCCTTTATCTTTATGGAATCAAGGGTTAATATCTCCTGAGGGGGATTGTTGAACAGTGGGGTCTTATTTATCATATTTGTTATGTGATTTTGAATGCGTATGTGTAAGGAGACATTTTAGGCTCTTTGGCTGATACGGAACATACAGGTTACAGAGCTGCATAGTTTTATTAAGCTGACACGCTTTTTCTAGCAGGGGCGGTCCTGCTTGAGGCCCCATGTGACTGAGTGTAGTCATGGCTTGTCTTCTGTTTCCTGACCGAGTGGCTGCGGAGAAGAGTTCATTTCTCCACCTGTCTGGGTCATAGGAGGTGGTGAGTGCCCTAGCCATTGGGGGTGTAGGTGCCAGTTTGTTTGTTTTTTGTCTAAAACTCTTAATTGAAATAATGGAGGTGTCTGTTATTCTATAGGATTCCTCTGATACAGATTTTGATACCTGCGTATGTTGTGAGGAGGACTGTGTAGACCAGCCTGCTCAATTATGTTCCGTATGCTGCAATAGGGTGTTCTCTTCTAACAATGTTGAGATGTTGGAGACCACTGAGCCGTCTACCTCTGAGGATTCCTCGTCTCGTGAGGTGCGTACCCTAGATTCTTATCCTACACATGAAGTTTCCTTAAGTGCCATTACTCCTTCGTCTGAGGGAGACTTATTTTCTACCGGAGGCTACGAAGCGAAGGGTTAATCCGTGCTCTCCTACACATGGGCCGTTATGTAAAATGACGATTGGGCTAGATCTGTCATCCGGGGTGCAGTTCCCTCTGAGGCTTCAGAGATAGAACCTCCGGGATCGGAATCACCTGAATTGACTTAGAGTGGCACGCCTACGTTTACTCCTGAGAGAGATTTTGGCGATGTTAGAGGTTCCCAGTTCTGATCCGTCAGGTGGATCTCAGTCCTCTATATCAGATAACGATTTTGATTAGATGAGTGGAGAGGGTTGGATCCTCTCCTTTATCGTCTCTATGTATATAGTTATAGAATCCCAGTCCCGAGCTCTATGGGGGGTTTGTGTTGTACACAGGCAGGACCTGTTCGTTTGAACACCCTTTTGAATCCCTTTTTATGTGTTTAACCATTTTCTTTTCTAATCCGTCTCAGATAGTTTTTGTTTTAGGAGCTCAGGGTTCTTGTGGAAACTCTCTTTTGGAGTTTCGTCTCTTGGATTGTTTCTAGTTATATTGACTTTGATGGTCGAGATGGATGTCTTCCGATGGAAGCTTCTGAATCTCTGGTCGGGGTGATGTTCCCTCAATTTTATAGATATGAAAGTTTTAAGCCTCTGAGCTTGTTTTTATATTTGTTTATTTTCAGTTCCTAGCGCTGCAGGAACTTAAGTTTTTTTGTTCGTCATAACAGACGTGTCGTACCCTTGATGACGGGTAGGACCTGTTTTGGGTAATAGTTCAGTCTGTTATTCCTTTCTCATATAGAGAAGGAGCCTTTCTAATTATTCTAGTCCGGGCAAAGTGGGCCCTTCTATACTGAAGGACAGGCAGGACCTGTCTTCGGTTCTTCAGGATGGGCACTTGATGCTGGATCATATGGGTCCGGCGGTCCTAGAGGCCAGAGTTGAGCTGTTCATTCTGTTTTTTTCTGGACTAGGGGACATTTGGAGTTTTGTCCAGGTACTCTTCGCATTGTCATACACTGTGGGTGAATGGCCCAATTAGGAGAGGGGTTCTCTCGTCCTTCTGGGTCCGATGATCTTTAAGCAGAGCTTAATACATGGTTTTCTCTACCTGGATTTAGGAAGAAGGTTATCTTTCCTGTCCAAAACGGTCCAGTGTAGTCTGGTAGTTTTCTCTATGGAACTAGAAGGTGGATGATTAGAATCTGCCGGCTGTCGCTGGATGTTCATGTAAAATCATGCTTGTTTAAGCAGGTCCGGTTCTTATGGACCGTTTTTCTTCCGGAACCTCGATTCGATCCTTAATTTTGGGATCTGGGGTTTAATGTGACAGTAGCCTATTTCTAGGTGTTGCGGTGGCTCCTGAGTCTTGGCGTTTCTGGTTTTTCCAGCATCTTCTAGTAGACCTTTTGGGATTTGCTTCCTGCCGGTTCCATCCTCAGAGGTGGACCTAGACCTGAGTTCTGGGGTTGTCACCAGGTTGGATCCTTTAGATGCGGCTTTAGAGCTTACGAAGTTCAATTCACTTCATCGGGTTCTGCCCTCCAATTCACCTTCAGGCCCTAGTTGGCGCTGTGTGAATTCAGCCCAGGCCGAGTCTTCGACATGGCTTGGGTTCTTGACTATGTCTAGAGTCTTTGTGGTTTACTGGTTGGGGACTTGTTCTCTGGTGTTGAGGACTTTTCTCCTAGTCCCCCTGGGGAAGTTTTGTCTTGGTCTCTTCCCTGTCAGCAGGGAGAGAGTGGTTTCTGGGGTATGTGAATCAAGATTTTCCTTCCAGTCATCCTTGGGTTTTTTTTTCAGTCGAGCATTTGGCTCTGAGGTCTGGTCTTCTGGATACATGCCAGCTGAGACCTCTTGATGGGTGGATTATTTCTGAGTTAGTGAGGGAGGGTCTCGAATTTGGTGGTGGGCGAAGGCCCACTACGGCTCTTGACTGTAATCCATTCTCTGAGCGTGCTCTTCCGGAACGGTTGTTCCTTACGGTCATCAGTTTGATTTAACTTTCCAGAAGTTTTCAAATGTGTATCTAAGAAAGCAGAGCTTCTGAGTCGAGGTCCGCAGGACTATTTGCCCGAGGGGATTATTTTCAGGCCTAGCAAGCTGTCGGCTTGGAGTTTGAATTCTGCTGTGGCAGTTTTCTTCCTTCTGAGGAGGTCTATTTTAACCTTCTCCTTTTCGGCCATGTCACTTTTTTTCAAGGATGGCTCGATTCTATCTGGAGTGGGCGTCTGCGAGACGTTTGCTCCATTTGTTATCCGTGGGTTCGTAATCCCGGGTTAGAGGCTTGCTGTCATGAGAGTTCCCTTGTTGCAGGGATCTACCGGGTCAGAGTCACTTTTTTGCCTGGGATCCTTTCTTCCGGGGCGAATTGCGAGGTATCGCTGGGACCTAGAGTTTTTTTTTTTATGAAGGGTTTAGTCCTTTCCTTCAGCTCGTTCCTGGTTCCTCATCACCTATTTTAAGCGTGGAGGACTCCCTCTCTTTTTGTCGGGAGAGCTAGCTTGTCCATTCTCTCTTCTGGATCCTCGAGTTCTCCTCTTCCCCTCTAGAATGAGCTGGTGAAGGGTTTTTCTAGCTAGTTCTTGTTCAAAGGGGTAACCTGCCAGGATAGCCTGTCGGTTGACTTAGCTGCCTGACATGCGGAGGTTTCAGATGGTTACCAGCTGTGGTTCCTTTCTCTGGTATGCTCTTACGCAAGCAGTTTTTGCTCTCCGTTTGTGCTCCAGTTCCAGAGATTGATTGATCTTCCAGGTATCAGTTGTGTGTGCTAGGGCACTGCCTGCGACAGGGCAGGCAAGTCCATTCCTTGCTCCATTTGGGGTTGGTTCTTCCTTCAGGAGTTACATCGGGTACCTTTGTACCTGTTCTGGAGGTGGTCTTTGAATCTTATTCAAGGACCTATTTAGTCTGTAGATTGTTTTTCTACTTGTCATAGGTTCCTGTGTTGCAATTTGCAACACGTTCTTCTTGCTTGTGGTCTTCCCTTTAATCGGGCTATCCAAGTTATTCTCCCTAAGATGGTCATATCATTGTCCAAATGGGAAGAGGTTCTTAGTTTTTAGGGGAATCTTTCCTTGAGGTTCTGTCAAACTTAATCAGAGTAGTCAGTTCTTACTTTATGTTGTTCATACCTGGGGGGGTGCTAGGTTTTGGAAGCTGATTATCTTCCTCCTTGTTAGTGGAGGAGTGTTCTATGCTGGCTCTAGGAGACAGTGGGACACTAGCCTCCTCAGAGGTTTATGGCTCGGTTCGAGTGCAGTGACATTTTTTTGGGTCTCTGACATGAGATCCTATGGTTCTGGTTGTTGGGTGGCTGCTTGGTCCTCCTAACATTCTTATTATTTTTATTATTTTTGCTTCTATCAAGGAAGCCTTCAGGAGTTTGGTTTTCTTGCAGGCTGTGGTGCCCTCAGGTTGAGCTGCCTCTTATTTGTACCCTCCTATTAGCATTCAGTGTCCTCTGTAGCTTGGGTATAATTTTCCCACAAGTAATGAATGCAGCTGTGGACTCTCCCTGTATTTAGAAGGAAAACATAAAATTATGACTTACCAGATAATTTCCTTTCCTTTGATACAGGGAGAGTCCACAGCTCCTGCCCATGCTCTCTGGTGGGTTGCCCTAAATTTAAGTTATTTTTCTTCTGGCACCTTTTTCACCCTGATATTTCGATATTTCTCCTACTGTTCCTTGTTCCCTCGGCAGAATGACTGGGGGATGAGGGAAGTGGGGGAGGTATTTTAGCCTTTGGCTGGGGTGTCTTTGCCTCGTCCTGGTGGCCAGGTTCTGTATTCCCACAAGTAATGAATGCAGCTGTGGACTCTCCCTGTATCGAAGGAAAGGACATTATCTAGTAAGTCATAATTTGATTTTTATTGTATTGTACCCTTATGATTTTAATAAACCTTTTGTACAGCATTGCATAAAATGTTGGCGTTTTATAAATAAAGAATAATAATAATCTAAAACTGCCATCTCCCCTCTGCAAAAGAAATCTATTTCTTTCTAATGACACGGTGAGTCCACGGATCATCATCAATTTCTGTTGGGAATATCACTCCTGGCCAGCAGGAGGAGGCGAATAGCACCACAGCAAAGCTTTTAAGTATAACTTCCATTCCCACAACCCCCAGTCATTCTCTTTGCCTGCATTACAGGAAGAGATGAAGATTTTGGTGTCTGAATTATTTCTCTTCAATCAAAATTTTATTATTTTGAAAGCAGAGTAGGATTGCTCTGATATTTCCTTTCAAGAGGCGGTATAGCCGTGCTCCACGTTAGTCTCTTCAATAGGGCAGTGGTGGCTTTAAAGCAGTTAGGAACTTGTAAAGTGGGCTTTGCTGTGTTTTCCTAACAGGTTGCTGCCCTGGTATAGAAAGCCTGAGTAAGTTTACTCTTTCTTTTTTCCACAGGTCTCTATGAGGAGAGGCATCCTCTCATACTTTGTGAGGTTGTCTGACTGCCGGGCGACTGGAATGCAGGTAAGTGCCTTTTTTGTCTTCTGGGGCTAGGAGGCTGGCACTGAGAGTTGAGGACCCTCTGCAGTTAAGGGACAATATATCATTAGTTAGGATGTTAAGGCAGTGGCAGGCACTATATTGCTGTGACCTGGAGACAACATGGAAGGGTTAACTCTCTAATTGAGGGCTCAGAGTTCCATTGTTTACCCTTAAACAATTGTTTACCCTTTATTTTTTGTGGGCAGAAGTTTTAGATAGCTTTGTGGCTTAGCAGAATTAGAAAATCACTGTTTATGCTTTTGTTCTCAGTCTGAGGATCGAGACTGGTTTATATGTGTTTGCTATGCCGGGACTTGTTAGAAGAGCGCAACATTTGTTAGTGGCGTTCTTCCTACGGGGCTGAGTGTTCCTCTAGAGAAACGCAGCGCTTTATGTTTAACTTAAATTTTTAATTCTTCATGTTTTTGTGGGAGTTGGGGCTTCATAGCGCAGTCAGTGTTTGGCAGCATGAAGAAGGCTGTTTCTCCAACATAGGTGTGTCCGGTCCACGGCGTCATCCTTACTTGTGGGATATTCTCTTCCCCAACAGGAAATGGCAAAGAGCCAGCAAAGCTGGTCACATGATCCCTCCTAGGCTCCGCCTACCCCAGTCATTCTCTTTGCCGTTGTACAGGCAACATCTCCACGGAGATGGCTTAGAGTTTTTTAGTGTTTAACTGTAGTTTTTATTATTCAATCAAGAGTTTATTTTAAAATAGTGCTGGTATGTACTATTTACTCTGAAACAGAAAAGAGATGAAGGTTTGTATGAGGAAAATGATTTTAGCAACCGTTACTAAAATCCATGGCTGTTCCACACAGGACTGTTGAGAGGAATTATCTTCAGTTGGGGGAACAGTGAGCAGTCTTTTGCTGCTTGAGGTATGACACATTCTAACAAGACGATGTAATGCTGGAAGCTGTCATTTTCCCTATGGGATCCGGTAAGCCATTTTTATTCAGACAGTAAATAAGGGCTTCACAAGGGTTTATTAAGACTGTAGACATTTTCTGGGCTAAATCGATCATATTTACACATATTTAGCCTTGAGGAATCATTTAATCTGGGTATTTTTTGTAAAATAATATCGGCAGGCACTGTTTTAGACACTTTATTCTATAGGGGCTTTCCCTAATCATAGTCAGAGCCTCATTTTCGCGCCGGTATGGCGCACTTGTTTTTGAGAACAGCATGGCATGCAGCTGCATGTGTGTGGAGCTCTGATACATAGAAAAGTCTTTCTGAAGGCTTCATTTGGTATCGTATTCCCCTTTGGGCTTGGTTGGGTCTCAGCAAAGCAGATTCCAGGGACTGTAAAGGGGTTAAATATAAAAACGGCTCCGGTTCCGTTATTTTAAGGGTTAAAGCTTCCAAATTTGGTGTGCAATACTTTTAAGGCTTTAAGACACTGTGGTGAAATTTTGGTGAATTTTGAACAATTCCTTCATACTTTTTCGCAATTGTAGTAATAAAGTGTGTTCAGTTTAAAATTTAAAGTGACAGTAACGGTTTTATTTTAAAACGTTTTTTGTGCTTTGTTATCAAGTTTATGCCTGTTTAACATGTCTGAACTACCAGATAGATTGTGTTCTGACTGTGGGGAAGCCAAGGTTCCTTCTCATTTAAATAGATGTGATTTATGTCATAAAAAATTTAGTAAAAATGATGCCCAAGATGATTCCTCAAGTGAGGGGAGTAAGCATGGTACTGCATCATCCCCTCCTTCGTCTACACTAGTCTTGCCCATACAGGAGGCCCCTAGTACATCTAGCGCGCCAATACTCCTTACTATGCAACAATTAACGGCTGTAATGGATAATTCTATCAAAAACATTTTAGCCAATATGCCCACTTATCAGCGAAAGCGCGACTGCTCTGTTTTAGAAAATACTGAAGAGCATGAGGACGCTGATGATATTGTTTCTGAAGGGCCCCTACACCAGTCTGAGGGGGCCAGGGAGGTTTTGTCTGAGGGAGAAATTTCAGATTCAGGAAAAATTTCTCAACAAGCTGAACCTGATGTGATTACTTTTAAATTTAAGTTGGAACATCTCCGCGCTCTGCTTAAGGAGGTGTTATCCAATTTGGATGATTGTGATTATCTGGTCATTCCAGAAACACTATGTAAAATGGACAAGTTCCTAGAGGCCCCGGGGCCCCCCGAAGCTTTTCCTATATCCAAGCGGGTGGCGTACATTGTTAATAAAGAATGGGACAGGCCCGGTATACCTTTCGTACCTCCCCCCATATTTAAAAAATTGTTTCCTATAGTCGACCCCAGAAAGGACTTATGGCAGACAGTCCCCAAGGTCGAGGGGGCGGTTTCTACTCTAAACAAGCGCGCCACTATACCCATAGAAGATAGTTGTGCTTTCCAAGATCCTATGGATAAAAAATTAGAAGGTTTGCTAAAAAAGATGTTTGTTCAGCAAGGTTACCTTCTACAACCAATTGCATGCATTGTCCCTGTCACTACAGCCGCGTGTTTCTGGTTCGATGAGCTAGAAAAGGCGATTATTAGTAATTCTTCTTCTTATGAGGAGATTATGGACAGAATTCGTGCTCTTAAATTGGCTAATTCTTTCACCCTAGACGCCACCTTGCAATTGGCTAGGTTAGCGGCGAAAAATTCTGGGTTTGCTATTGTGGCGCGCAGAGCGCTTTGGTTAAAATCTTGGTCAGCGGATGCGTCTTCCAAGAACAAATTGCTTGACATTCCTTTCAAGGGGAAAACACTGTTTGGCCCTGACTTGAAAGAGATTATCTCTGATATCACTGGGGGCAAGGGCCACGCCCTTCCTCAGGATAGGTCTTTCAAGGCCAAAAATAAACCTAATTTTCGTTCCTTTCGCAGAAACGGACCAGCCCCAAGTGCTACGTCCTCTAAGCAGGAGGGTAATACTTCTCAAGCCAATCCAGCCTGGAGACCTATGCAAGGCTGGAACAAAGGAAAGCAGGCCAAGAAACCTGCCACTGCTCCCAAGACAGCATGAGATGCGGGCCCCCGATCCGGGACCGGATTTGGTGGGGGGCAGACTCTCTCTCTTCACTCAGGCTTGGGCAAGAGATGTTCTGGATCCTTGGGCGCTAGAAATGGTCTCCCAAGGTTATCTTCTGGAAGTGATTCATCCTGTTCCATTAAGAGAACGAGGGATGGGGTTCTACTCCAATCTGTTCGTAGTTCCCAAAAAAGAGGGAACGTTCAGACCAATCTTAGATCTCAAGATCCTAAACAAGTTTCTCAAGGTTCCATCGTCCAAAATGGAAACCATTCGAACAATCCTTCCATCCAGGAAGGTCAATTCTTGACCACGGTGGATTTAAAGGATGCGTATCTACATATTCCTGTCCACAAGGAACATCATCGGTTCCTAAGGTTCGCATTCCTGGACAAGCATTACCAGTTCGTGGCGCTTCCTTTCGGATTAGCCACTGCTCCAAGGATTTTCTCAAAGGTACTAGGGTCCCTTCTGGCGGTGCTAAGACCAAGGGGCATTGCTGTAGTACCTTACTTGGACGACATTCTGATTCAAGCGTCGTCCCTTCCTCAAGCAAAGGCTCACACGGACATAGTCCTGGCCTTTCTCAGATCTCACGGATGGAAAGTGAACGTGGAAAAGAGTTCTCTATCTCCGTCGACAAGAGTTCCCTTCTTGGGAACAATAATAGACTCCTTAGAAATGAGGATTTTTCTGACAGAGACCAGAAAAACAAAACTTCTAAACTCTTGTCGGATACTTCATTCCGTTCCTCTTCCTTCCATAGCGCAGTGCATGGAAGTGATAGGTTTGATGGTAGTGGCAATGGACATAGTTCCTTTTGCGCGCATTCATCTAAGACCATTACAACTGTGTATGCTCAGTCAGTGGAATGGGGACTATACAGACTTGTCTCCGAAGATACAAGTAAATCAGAGGACCAGAGACTCACTCCGTTGGTGGCTGTCCCTGGACAACCTGTCACAAGGGGTGACCTCCCGCAGACCAGAGTGGGTCATTGTCACGACCGACGCCAGTCTGATGGGCTGGGGCGCGGTCTGGGGATCCCTGAAAGCTCAGGGTCTTTGGTCTCGGGAAGAATCTCTTCTACCGATAAATATTCTGGAACTGAGAGCGATATTCAATGCTCTCAAGGCTTGGCCTCAGCTAGCGAGGGCCAAGTTCATACGGTTTCAATCAGACAACATGACGACTGTTGCGTACATCAACCATCAGGGGGGAACAAGGAGTTCCCTGGCGATGGAAGAAGTGACCAGAATCATTCAATGGGCGGAGACTCGCTCCTGCCACCTGTCTGCAATCCACATCCCAGGAGTGGAAAATTGGGAAGCGGATTTTCTGAGTCGTCAGACATTGCATCCGGGGGAGTGGGAACTCCATCCGGAAATCTTTGCCCAAATCACTCAACTGTGGGGCATTCCAGACATGGATCTGATGGCCTCTCGTCAGAACTTCAAGGTTCCTTGCTACGGGTCCAGATCCAGGGATCCCAAGGCGACTCTAGTAGATGCACTAGTAGCACCTTGGACCTTCAAACTAGCCTATGTATTCCCGCCGTTTCCTCTCATCCCCAGGCTGGTAGCCAGGATCAATCAGGAGAGGGCGTCGGTGATCTTGATAGCTCCTGCGTGGCCACGCAGGACTTGGTATGCAGATCTGGTGAATATGTCATCGGCTCCACCATGGAAGCTACCTTTGAGACGAGACCTTCTTGTTCAAGGTCCGTTCGAACATCCGAATCTGGTCCCACTCCAGCTGACTGCTTGGAGATTGAACGCTTGATCTTATCAAAGCGAGGGTTCTCAGATTCTGTTATTGATACTCTTGTTCAGGCCAGAAAGCCTGTAACTAGAAAAATTTACCACAAAATTTGGAAAAAATATATCTGTTGGTGTGAATCTAAAGGATTCCCTTGGGACAAGGTTAAGATTCCTAAGAGTCTATCCTTCCTTCGAGAAGGATTGGAAAAAGGATTATCTGCAAGTTCCTTGATGGGACAGATTTCTGCCTTGTCTGTGTTACTTCACAAAAAGCTGGCAGCTGTGCCAGATGTTCAAGCCTTTGTTCAGGCTCTGGTTAGAATCAAGCCTGTTTACAAACCTTTGACTCCTCCTTGGAGTCTCAACTTAGTTCTTTCAGTTCTTCAGGGGGTTCCGTTTGAACCCTTACATTCCGTTGATATTAAGTTATTATCTTGGAATGTTTTGTTTTTGGTTGCAATTTCTTCTGCTAGAAGAGTTTCAGAATTATCTGCTCTGCAGTGTTCTCCTCCTTATCTGGTGTTCCATGCAGATAAGGTGGTTTTACGTACTAACCTGGTTTTCTTCCAAAAGTTGTTTCTAACAAAAACATTAACCAGGAGATAGTCGTGCCTTCTCTGTGTCCGAAACCAGTTTCGAAGAAGGAACGTTTGTTGCACAATTTGGATGTTGTTCGCGCTCTAAAATTCTATTTAGATGCTACAAAGGATTTTAGACAAACATCTTCCTTGTTTGTTGTTTATTCGGGTAAAAGGAGAGGTCAAAAAGCAACTTCTACCTCTCTCTCTTTTTGGATTAAAAGCATCATCAGATTGGCTTACGAGACTGCCGGACGGCAGCCTCCTGCAAGGATCACAGCTCCTTCCACTAGGGCTGTGGCTTCCACATGGGCCTTCAAGAACGAGGCTTCTGTTGATCAGATATGTAGGGCAGCGACTTGGTCTTCACTGCACACTTTTACCAAATTTTACAAGTTTGATACTTTTGCTTCTTCTGAGGCTATTTTTGGGAGAAAGGTTTTGCAAGCCGTGGTGCCTTCCATCTAGGTGACCTGATTTGCTCCCTCCCTTCATCCGTGTCCTAAAGCTTTGGTATTGGTTCCCACAAGTAAGGATGACGCCGTGGACCGGACACACCTATGTTGGAGAAAACAGAATTTATGTTTACCTGATAAATTACTTTCTCCAACGGTGTGTCCGGTCCACGGCCCGCCCTGGTTTTTTAATCAGGTCTGATAATTTATTTTCTTTAACTACAGTCACCACGGTATCATATGGTTTCTCCTATGCAAATATTCCTCCTTAACGTCGGTCGAATGACTGGGGTAGGCGGAGCCTAGGAGGGATCATGTGACCAGCTTTGCTGGCTCTTTGCCATTTCCTGTTGGGGAAGAGAATATCCCACAAGTAAGGATGACGCCGTGGACCGGACACACCGTTGGAGAAAGTAATTTATCAGGTAAACATAAATTCTGTTTTTGACTCGTTGGTTTTGTGTCTATCTATTAGGCGCATTTTTTCTCTGTGCTGGCTTGGGTTCCCGCCCCCTTCTTTTCCTTGTGGAGGATAAGCGCCATTTTTGGCTCTTCATGAGCTGATCATGTGAGCACTCCCCTTTTTCTCCAACTTGGATTTTTTCTCGTATTAGTATGCCCCTGCATTTTTAGAGACATTAAGACTTGAAGCTTCCTTGCCTCTGATAATTGCTCACGATAATGGATATTGTTTACCTTATTCAGTAAACATTTTTTGAGGACACGTTCATTGTACCCTTCTGTGTATTGCTAGAAGGATTTATTTATAATGTTATTGTACGTTTTTCTGAAGGAAACGTTCATTGAATTCCTTCTGTGTACTGTACATTTTGCCCTAGTAGTATATCCACTGTATATGTATATGTATAGTGGTAATAATTCTATTTAGGCATTTTGACTAATCCAGCCTAAGATCCTATATATTGTTCATGATTTTGAAACAACGGCTTGTTCCTATTTGAGACATGTTTTGTTCTCCTCTGGGTTTCAGAATAGTAACAGAGAAGTCAAAGAAACTCATTTTAAGACTTAAAATTAAATTTGATTGAGCCATCATGTTTCCCAGGATGAGGCTGTTTAGGCAATGCCACAGCTCTCTCCTTTATTGTCCCATACCTCTATGGTGTCACATGCAGTGCCCTGCGGTTCCTCTAAATCTCCTGGAGGAGTATAATTGCCGGCAGATTTTACAGCTCAGGTATCCTCGGCGGTATCTGCAGCCTTTTCTGCTTTTCCTTTCTTATTGGGGAAACGCAAGACATTTAAAGATTCAGATAGTAATGTTCTGCTCCACTTTCTGCTACTCAGGTTGTTCTCTCTCCTAAAGCTAGCAAGGAAGATTCTCTGGTAGTTCTGAGAGTGAAATCTCAGATTGAGACAGTATAATTCCTTCATCTGATGCTGCGGTCATCTTCAGCTGTATGCTTGCACACCTCGTGTACTGTTATAGGAGGTTTTAGCTACTTGGACTACATCGATATCCCTGTCGTTGTCAACCCTTAGAAGTTTTGTGAACTTGATAATTTCTATGATGTTCCTTCCTTGAGGAAGGTTTCTGGACGTGCTATTGAAGTTTTCACAGGTGTAGGAGAAGCTAGAGATTCCTTTCTCCTTGTCTCCCGTCCTTTATAGGATTTCCCTGTTGCCGACACCATTAAAATGAACGGTGCCCTAAGTAGTTGATCCCTATGGAGGGTAACTGCTTTTTATGGATCCATGGATAAGGAGCTGGAGGTTTAATTGTTCTTTTAGAACAATACCTTGTCTTATTAGCCTTGCTGTCCTAGCCCGCCGGGCATTGCGGCTGAAATCTATGGTCGGATGAGAAGCCTACCTGTGGTTTAGTGGTACAGCTTAGGCTTTATAGTTCTGCAGTGGCAGGTTTATTTCCTTGAAATCCACGCTTCTGGTTTGGACTTGATCCAGCAGAAATTTCCTCTGACTTTAAGGATACGAAAAGGGTTTTCCTACCTCATGTCAAGAGAGTAAGACTAAAGGAAAATTTAATTTTCCTCTTTCTGCAGGGGATTTTCTTTCTAGAGTATCGGCATCCAGGTATGATGAGAAGATTTCCTTGAACCGGTTCAGGATCTTCATCTCTGGGAGTGAAAGTTCCTGTCCCGGTTTAGGAACGGGATCTAGGTATTTACCTCCGGTAACTCAGATCTAACCTTCAAAGTAGTATCCTATTTTTCCTTTGGTTCTAGAGGGCCTGTTCATAACATGACCGGACTGATTTTTCTCCTACATTGGTGTGTCCGGTCCACGGCTTCATCTTTACTTGTGGGAATATTCTCTTCCCTAACAGGAAATGGCAAAGAGGCACACAGCAAAAGCTGTCCATATAGCCCCTCCCCTGGCTCCGCCCCCAGTCATTCTCTTTGCCTGCTCTGAACAAGTAGCATCTCCACGGGGATGGTAAAGAGTATGTGGTGTTAGTTGTAGTTTTATTATCTTCTATCAAGAGTTTGTTATTTTAAAATAGTGCCGGTTTGTACTATTTACTCTGCAACAGAAAGTGATGAAGATTTCTATTAAAGAGGAGTATGATTTTAGCACCAGTAACTAGAATCCATTGCTGTTACCACACAGGACTGTTGAAACCAGAGAACTTCAGTTGGGGGTAACAGTTTGCAGACTTATCTGCTTCAGGTATGACCAGTCTATTTTCTAACACATGATAATGCTAGAAGACTGTCAGTTTTTTCCCTCAGGGGACCGGTAAGCCATTTTTCTTAGACTGAGTAACAGATTACAGGCTTACATATTGGGCTCTATACTGGTTGACACTGCTTGAGGGCTAAATCGATTGAATTATATCATAATTTTATGGCACTTGGAGTGTTTTATCAACTTAAAGACACTTTTGGAGACGTTATAACTATACCTGGCATTGGTTTAGACGCCTAATCTAGTCAGGAAGGCCCCTTCACTCTGGTATGCAGAGGGAGGAGGCCTCATTTTCGCGCCTCAGTTGCGCAGTTAATTCTAAAGGCAGTGCATGCAGCTTCATGTAAGAGGGTCCTGTGGCTAAGAAACAGACTCCGGAAGGCTTATTTCAGTGGTGAATTACCCCTAAGGAAGGTAAAAGCCGCAGCAAAGTCTGTGGCTGGGATTGTAGTGTGTCAAAACGGTTAAATTGATTAATTAGCTCCGGTTTGCTTATTTAGGGGTCTAGAGACTCCATATTTGGTGTGCAATACTGTCAAAGCATTAAGACACTGGGGTTTAAATTTTATTAAAATCGTATATTGCCTTCATAGTTTTTTGAACATTCAGAAATAAAGTGTGTTCTGTTTATTATTTAAAGAGACAGTAACGGTTTTGTTTAAAATCGTTTTTATTGCATTAATAGTCTGCCTAAATCTGCCTAACATGTCTGTGCCATCAGATAGCTTATGTTCTGTGTGTATGGAGGCCAAGGTGGTTCCTCCTCTAAATGTATGTGATAATTGTGCCACAGCGTCCAAACGAAGTAAGGACAGTACTGTCACATTTAATAAAATTGCCCAAGATGATTCTTATAATGAAGGTAGTGGGGATAGTTCATCATCCTCTCCTTCTGTGTCAACACCAGTTTTGCCCGCGCAGGCGATACCTAGTACAGCTAGCGCGCCAATGCTTGTTGCTATGCAACAATTAACAGCAGTAATGGATAATTCTATAGCAAATCTTTTGTCCAAACTGCCAGCATTTCAAAGAAAGCGTGATTGCTCAGTTTTAAATACAGATGAGCAAGGAGACGCTGACGATAACTTATCTATTTTACCCTCACATCAATCTGAATTGGCTGTGAGGGAGGGACTGTCTGAGGGAGAAATTTCTGACTCAGGTAAAATTTCTCAGCAGGCAGAACCTGATATCGTGGCATTTAAATTTAAGCTAGAACATCTCCGCGCCCTGCTTAAGGAGGTACTAGCTACTCTTGATGATTGTGATTCTTTGGTGATTCCAGAGAAGTTGTGCAAAATGGACAAATTCTTAGAGATCCCAGTGCACGCTGATGCCTTTCCAATACCCAAGAGGGTAGCGGACATAGTGAATAAGGAGTGGGAGAAACCGGGTATACCTTTTGTTCCACCTCCTATATTTAAGAAAATGTTCCCCATTGTAGACCCCAGAAGGGACGCATGGCAGACGGTCCCTAAGGTAGAGGGGGCAGTTTCAACGTTAGCAAAGCGCACAACTATTCCTATAGAAGACCGTTGCGCTTTCAAAGATCCTATGGATAAAAAATTGGAAGATCTTAAAAAGATTTTTGTTCAGCAAGGTTTCCTTCTTCAACCAATTTCCTGCATTATTCCTGTCACCTCGGCGGCGTCTTTTTGGTTTGAGGAATTAGAAAGTTCGCTACAGAAGGAGACTCCATATGATGAAGTCATGGACAGAATTCACGCACTAAAGTTGGCTAATTCCTTTATTTTGGATGCCGCTTTTCAAATGGCGAAATTAGCGGCAAAAAACTCAGGTTTTGCTATAGTGGCGCGCAGGGCGCTTTGGCTAAAATCCTGGTCGGCGGATGTGTCGTCCAAGACTAAATTACTTAATATTCCTTTCAAAGGTAAGACCCTTTTCGGGCCAGAATTGAAGGAGATTATTTCAGATATCACTGGGGGAAAGGGCCATGCCCTCCCACAGGATAGGCCTTTCAAGGCTAAGAACAAGCCTAATTTTCGTTCCTTTCGCAATTTCAGGAAAGGACCGGCCTCTAACTCTGCAGCCTCTAGACAAGAGGGTAACCCTGTCCAGCCCAAACCTGCATGGAAACCCTTGCAAGGCTGGAACAAGGGTAAACAGGCCAAGAAGCCTGCTGCTGCTACCAAGACAGCATGAAGGGGTAGCCCCCGATCCGGGACCGGATCTAGTAGGGGGCAGATTATCTCTCTTTGCTCAGGCTTGGGCAAGAGATGTTCCGGACCCCTGGGCACTAGAAATAGTGTCTCAGGGGTATCTTCTAGAGTTCAAGGAACTTCCTCCGAGGGGAAGATTCCACATGTCTCGCTTATCTTCAAACCAGATAAAGAGACAGGCATTCTTACATTGCGTAGGAGACCTATTAAAGATGGGAGTGATAAACCCAGTTCCAACAGCGGAACAAGGTCTGGGGTTTTACTCAAACCTGTTTGTAGTTCCCAAAAAAGAGGGAACTTTCAGGCCAATTCTGGATTTAAAAATTCTAAACAAATTCCTCAGAGTTCCATCATTCAAAATGGAAACCATTCGGACGATTTTACCAACAATCCAGGAGGGTCAATATATGACTACCGTGGACTTAAAGGATGCGTACCTGCATATTCCTATCCACAAAGATCATCATCAGTTCCTGAGGTTCGCCTTTCTGGACAAACATTACCAGTTTGTGGCTCTTCCATTCGGTTTAGCCACCACTCCTAGAATTTTCACAAAGGTGCTAGGGTCCCTTCTAGCGGTCCTAAGGCCGAGGGGCATTGCTGTAGCACCTTACCTAGACGACATTCTAATCCAAGCGTCGTCTCTTTCCAAAGCAAGGGCTCATACAGACATTGTTTTAGCCTTTCTCAGATCTCACGGGTGGAAGGTGAACATAGAAAAAAGTTCCCTGTCCCCGTCCACAAGGGTTCCCTTTCTGGGAACAATCATAGATTCTGTGGAAATGAAGATTTTCCTGACAGAGGTCAGAAAGTTAAAACTTCTAAAAACTCGTCGAATTCTTCATTCTATTCCTCAGCCTTCCATAGCTCAGTGCATGGAAGTAATAGGACTAATGGTTGGAGCAATGGACGTGGTTCCTTTTGCTCGAATTCATTTAAGACCATTGCAGCTGTGCATGCTCAAACAGTGGAATGGGGATTATGCAGACTTGTCTCCCCAAATTCATTTAGACCAGGTAACCAGGGACTCACTCCTCTGGTGGCTGACTCAGTATCACCTGTCTCAGGGAATGAGTTTCCGCAGACCGGAGTAGGTCATTGTCACGACCGACGCCAGCCTCTTGGGCTGGGGCGCGGTCTGGGACTCTCTGAAAGCTCAAGGTCTATGGTCTCGAGAAGAGTCTCTTCTCCCGATAAACATTTTGGAACTGAGAGCGATTTTCAATGCGCTCCTGGCTTGGCCTCATCTAGCGAAGGCCAGGTTCATAAGATTTCAGTCGGACAACATGACGACTGTAGCGTATATCAATCATCAGGGGGGAACAAGGAGTTCCTTGGCGATGAGAGAGGTATCCAAGATCATCAAATGGGCGGAGGATCACTCCTGCCATCTATCTGCAATTCACATCCCAGGAGTAGACAACTGGGAGGCGGATTTTCTGAGTCGTCAGACTTTCCATCCGGGGGAGTGGGAACTCCACCCGGAGGTCTTTGCCCAGTTAACCCAACTATGGGGCACTCCAGAGATGGATCTGATGGCGTCTCGTCAGAACTCAAAGGTTCCTCGTTACGGGTCCAGATCCAGGGATCCCCAGGCGGCACTGGTGGATGCATTAGTGGCGCCCTGGTCGTTCAATCTGGCTTATGTGTTTCCACCGTTCCCTCTACTTCCCAGGCTTGTAGCCAGGATCAAACAGGAGAAGGCCTCTGTGATTCTAATAGCTCCTGCATGGCCGCGCAGGACTTGGTATGCAGACCTGGTGAAGCTACCTTTGAGGCAGGATCTTCTAGTTCAAGGTCCATTCAGACATCCAAATCTAGTCTCTCTGCAACTGACTGCTTGAAAATTGAACGCTTGATTCTATCTAAGCGTGGGTTTTCAGATTCGGTTATAGATACTCTGGTTCAAGCCAGAAAACCGATGACTAGAAAAATTTACCATAAGATATGGCTAAAGTATATCCGTTGGTGTGATTCCAAAGGATTTTCTTGGAATAAAATCAAAATTCCTAGAATTCTTTCCTTTCTCCAAGAGGGTTTGGATGAAGGTTTGTCAGCTAGCTCTTTAAAAGGACAGATATCTGCTCTGTCTGTTTTGTTGCACAAACGACTGGCAGCCGTGCCAGACGTACAGGTGTTTGTACAGGCGTTAGTCAGAATTAAGCCTGTCTACAGACCTTCAAGGGGTTCTGTTTGAACCCTTACATTCCATAGATATTAAGTTGCTATCTTGGAAAGTTCTGTTTTTGGTTGCTATTTCTTCTGCTAGAAGAGTTTCTGAATTGTCTGCTTTGCAGTATACTTCACCCTATCTGGTGTTCCATTCAGATAAGGTAGTTTTACGTACCAAGCCTGGTTTCCTTCCAAAAGTGGTTTCCAACAGGAATATTAACCAGGAAATAGTTGTTCCTTCTTTGTGTCCGAATCCAGTTTCGAAGAAGGAACGTTTGTTACATAACTTAGATGTGGTACGTGCTTTAAAATTCTATTTGGAAGCAACTAAGGATTTCAGACAAACATCATCTCTGTTTGTCGTTTATTCTGGTAAGAGGAGAGGGCAGAAAGCTACTGCTACCTCTCTTTCCTTTTGGCTGAAAAGCATCATCCGATTGGCTTATGAGACTGCCGGACGGCAGCCTCCTGAACGAATTACAGCTCACTCTACTAGGGCTGTGGCTTCCACATGAGCTTTCAAGAACGAGGCTTCTGTTGATCAGATTTGTAAGGCTGCGACTTGGTCTTCACTGCACACTTTTACCAAATTTTACAAATTCGATACTTTTGCTTCTTCTGAAGCTGTTTTTGGGAGAAAGGTTTTGCAAGCCGTGGTGCCTTCCGTTTAGGTTGTCTGACTTGTTCCCTCCCTTCATCCGTGTCCTAAAGCTTTGGTATTGGTTCCCACAAGTAAGGATGAAGCCGTGGACCGGACACACCAATGTAGGAGAAAACAGAATTTATATCTTACCTGATAAATTCCTTTCTCCTACGTTGTGTCCGGTCCACGGTCCGCCCTGGCTTTTAGTCAGGTTTAAAATTTCTTATTCTACACACTACAGTCACCACGGCACCCTATGGTTTCTCCTTTTTCTCCTAACCGTCGGTCGAATGACTGGGGGGTGGAGCCAGGGGACGGGCTATATGGACAGCTTTTGCTGTGTGCCTCTTTGCCATTTCCTGTTAGGGAAGAGAATATTCCCACAAGTAAGGATGAAGCCGTGGACCGGACACACCGTAGGAGAAAGTAATTTATCAGGTAAGATATAAATTCTGTTTTTGTTCCCTTGATTTGGGTCCTTCTCAAGGCCGGTGAGGTAGCTTAGTTGGTAAGTGCCCTGACTACAAGAGCTTGTTCAAAGGTCACAGGTTCATATCCGATAGGGTCGAACCAGCCTTCAGCCTTTCAAGGTCAATTAAATGTGTACCATTTAATATTAAGAGAAAAATCTTCTTTCTCTAGTAAGGTGTATCCAGTCCACGGATCATCCATTACTTATGGGATATTCTCATTCCCAACGGGAGTCCTGTTGGGAATGAGAATATCCCATAAATAATGGATGATCCGTGGACTGGATACACCACTAGAGAAATAAATTTATCAGGTAAGCATAAATTGTGTTTTCTCTAGTAAGGTGTATCCAGTCCACAGATCATCCATTACTTATGGGATATTCTCATTCCCAACAGGACTCCCGTTGGGAATGAGAATATCCCATAAGTAATGGATGATCCGTGGACTGGATACACCACTAGAGAAATAAATTTATCAGGTAAGCATAAATTGTGTTTTCCAAGGAAATGAATCTGGAGGAGTGTTCCCTTGTTCTATCCACAAGGTTTTTGTAGTTGGGTCTACCACCTCAATACCCTGAATGCACCGATTCCATCTGATCTCGGAAATTATGCAGGGTTACACCTGGTCAGTACCTGACTTGGAGACCACCTGGGTACACCAAGTGCGGTATGCCTTGTCTTTAATAGTTTCTCTATCTAGTTGAAGGTTTTTCTTCTCTCTGCAGTCTACTGTCCGGCCAACAGCGGGCCTAAGCAGCCAATGTAGCCTAGTGGTTAGCCTTGTGGCTTAGCAAATCAAAGGCTGTTGGTTCAGATCCTGCTACTGGCGCTGGATGTCCATTAGAGTTAGGATCTAGCTGCAGCTGAATTTCCTTCGCTTTTCTGTGATCGTTATAGCAGGGAATTGGTCTAATTGTTCCCATGGACATCATTCCTTTTGCTATTTTACATAGAATGGAGAACTTTCAGATCTGTCTCAAAGGATAGATCTAGTTCAGTCTAGAGTCTATCTCTTGTAGTATTTTTCTATCTCAGGGCACGTGCTTCTGGAGATATTCCTGGTTGATGTGACCAAGTTGCCAATCTGCTGGGCTAGTAAGCGGTCTGGGTTTTGTTTAAGGATTATGGACTCGGAAGTGTCTGCTCTCCTTTTCTTTCATGTAATTAGCAAGAGTCCATGAGCTAGTGACGTATGGGATATACATTCCTACCAGGAGGGGCAAAGTTTCCCAAACCTCAAAATGCCTATAAATACACCCCTCACCACACCCACAAATCAGTTTTACAAACTTTGCCTCCTATGGAGGTGGTGAAGTAAGTTTGTGCTAGATTCTACGTTGATATGCGCTCCGCAGCAGGTTGGAGCCCGGTTTTCCTCTCAGCGTGCAGTGAATGTCAGAGGGATGTGAGGAGAGTGTTGCCTATTTGAATTCAATGATCTCCTTCTACATGGTCTATTTCATAGGTTCTCTGTTATCGGTCGTAGAGATTCATCTCTTACCTCCCTTCTCAGATTGACGATATACTCTTATATATACCATTACCTCTACTGATTCTCGTTTCAGTACTGGTTTGGCTTTCTACTACATGTAGATGAGTGTCCTGGGGTAAGTAAGTCTTTTTTTCTGTGACACTCTAAGCTATGGTTGGGCACTTTTATATAAAGTTCTAAATATATGTATTCAAACATTTATTTGCCTTGACTCAGAATGTTTCAGACAGTCAGTTTCATATTTGGGATAATGCATATGAATAAATCAATTTTTTTCTTACCTTAAAATTTGACTTTTTTCCCTGTGGGCTGTTAGGCTCGCGGGGGCTGAAAATGTTTCATTTTATTGTGTCATTCTTGGCGCAGACTTTTTTGGCGCAAATTTTTTTTTCTGTTTCCGGCGATACGTATCGCCGGAAGTTGCGTCATTTTTGAAGTTTTTTGCGCCAAAAGTGTCGGCGTTCCGGATGTGGCGTCATTTTTGGCGCCAAAAGCATTTAGGCGCCAAATAATGTGGGCGTCTTTTTTGGCGCTAAAAAATATGGGCGTCACTATTGTCTCCACATTATTTAAGTCTCATTATTTATTGCTTCTGGTTGCTAGAAGCTTGTTCACTGTCATTTTTTCCCATTCCTGAAACTGTCATTTAAGGAATTTGATCAATTTTGCTTTATATGTTGTTTTTTCTATTACATATTGCAAGATGTCCCAGATTGACACTGAGTCAGAAGATACTTCTGGAAAAACGCTGCCTGGTGCTGGATCGACCAAAGTTAAGTGTATCTGCTGTAAACTTGTGGTATCTGTTCCTCCAGCTGTTGTTTGTAATGAATGTCATGACAAACTTGTTAATGCAGATAATATTTCCTTTAGTAATGTTACATTACCTGTTGCTGTTCCGTCAACATCTAATTCTCAGAGTGTTCCTGTTAACATAAGAGATTTTGTTTCTAAATCCATTAAGAAGGCCATGTCTGTTATTCCTCCTTCTAGTAAACGTAAAAGGTCTTTTAAAACTTCTCATTTTTCAGATGAATTGTTAAATGAACATCATCATTCTGATTCTGATAATGGTTCCTCTGGTTTAGAGGATTCTGTCTCAGAGGTTGATGCTGATAAATCTTCATATTTATTCAAAATGGAATTTATTCGTTCTTTACTTAAAGAAGTCTTAATTGCATTAGAAATAGAGGATTCTGGTCCTCTTGATACTAAATCTAAACGTTTAAATAAGGTTTTTAAATCTCCTGTAGTTATTCCAGAAGTTTTTCCTGTCCCTGATGCTATTTCTGAAGTAATCTCCAGGGAATGGAATAATTTGGGTAATTCATTTACTCCTTCTAAACGTTTTAAGCAATTATATCCTGTGCCATCTGACAGATTAGAGTTTTGGGACAAAATCCCTAAAGTTGATGGGGCTATCTCCACTCTTGCTAAACGTACTACTATTCCTACGGCAGATAGTACTTCCTTTAAGGATCCTTTAGATAGGAAGATTGAATCCTTTCTAAGAAAAGCTTACTTATGTTCAGGTAATCTTCTTAGACCAGCTATATCTTTAGCGGATGTTGCTGCAGCTTCAACTTTTTGGTTAGAAGCTTTAGTGCAACAAGTAACAGATCATAATTCTCATAGCATTGTTAATCTTCTTCAACATGCTAATAACTTTATTTGTGATGCCATCTTTGATATCATTAGAGTCGATGTCAGGTATATGTGTCTAGCTATTTTAGCTAGAAGAGCTTTATGGCTTAAAACTTGGAATGCTGATATGTCTTCTAAGTCAACTTTGCTTTCCCTTTCTTTTCAGGGTAATAAATTATTTGGTTCTCAGTTGGATTCTATTATCTCAACTGTTACTGGAGGGTAAGGAACTTTTTTACCACAGGATAAAAAATCTAAAGGTAAATTTAGGTCTAATAATCGTTTTCGTTCCTTTTGTCACAATAAGGAACAAAAGCCTGATCCTTCACCCACAGGAGCGGTATCAGATTGGAAACCATCTCCAGTCTGGAATAAATCCAAGCCTTTTAGAAAACCAAAGCCAGCTCCCAAGTCCACATGAAGGTACGGCCCTCATTCCAGCCCAGCTGGTAGGGGGCAGATTACGTTTTTTCAAAGAAATTTGGATCAATTCCATTCACAATCTTTGGATTCAGAACATTGTTTCAGAAGGGTACAGAATTGGCTTCAAGATAAGGCCTCCTGCAAAGAGATTTTTTCTTTCCCGTGTCCCAGTAAATCCAGCGAAAGCTCAAGCATTTCTGAAATGTGTTTCAGATCTAGAGTTGGCTGGAGTAATTATGCCAGTTCCAGTTATGGAACAGGGGCTGGGGTTTTATTCAAATCTCTTCATTGTACCAAAGAAGGAGAATTCCTTCAGACCAGTTCTGGATCTAAAAATATTGAATCGTTATGTAAGGATACCAACATTCAAAATGGTAACTATAAGGACTATCCTGCCTTTTGTTCAGCAAGGGCATTATATGTCCACAATAGATTTACAGGATGCATATCTGCATATTCCGATTCATCCAGATCACTATCAGTTTCTGAGATTCTCTTTCCTAGACAAGCATTACCAGTTTGTGGCTCTGCCGTTTGGCCTAGCAACAGCTCCAAGAATTTTTACAAAGGTTCTCGGTGCCCTTCTGTCTGTAATCAGAGAACAGGGTATTGTGGTATTTCCTTATTTGGACGATATATTGGTACTTGCTCAGTCTTCACATTTAGCAGAATCTCATACGAATCGACTTGTGTTGTTTCTTCAAGATCATGGTTGGAGGATCAATTTACCGAAAAGTTAATTGATTCCTCAGACAAGGGTAACCTTTTTAGGTTTCCAGATAGATTCAGTGTCCATGACTCTGTCTCTGACAGACAAGAGACGTCTAAAATTGATCTCAGCTTGTCGAAACCTTCAATCACAATCATTCCCTTCGGTAGCCTTATGCATGGAAATTCTAGGTCTTATGACTGCTGCATCGGACGCGATCCCCTTTGCTCGTTTTCACATGCGACCTCTTCAGCTCTGTATGCTGAACCAGTGGTGCAGGGATTACACAAAGATATCTCAATTAATATCTTTAAAACCGATTGTACGACACTCTCTGACGTGGTGGACAGATCACCATCGTTTAGTTCAGGGGGCTTCTTTTGTTCTTCCGACCTGGACTGTAATTTCAACAGATGCAAGTCTGACAGGTTGGGGAGCTGTTTGGCGGTCTCTGACAGCACAAGGGGTTTGGGAATCTCAGGAGGTGAGATTACCAATCAATATTTTGGAACTCCGTGCAGTTTTCAGAGCTCTTCAGTCATGGCCTCTTCTAAAGAGAGAATCGTTCATTTGTTTTCAGACAGACAATGTCACAACTGTGGCATACATCAATCATCAAGGAGGGACTCACAGTCCTCTGGCTATGAAAGAAGTATCTTGAATACTGGTATGGGCGGAATCCAGCTCCTGTCTAGTTTCTGCGGTTCATATCCCAGGTATAGACAATTGGGAAGCGGATTATCTCAGTCGCCAAACGTTACATCCGGGCTAATGGTCTCTTCACCCAGAGGTATTTCTTCAGATTGTTCAAATGTGGGGACTTCCAGAAATAGATCTGATGGCTTCTCATCTAAACAAGAAGCTTCCCAGGTATCTGTCCAGATCCAGGGATCCTCAGGCGGAAGCAGTGGATGCATTGTCACTTCCTTGGAAGTATCATCCTGCCTATCTCTTTCCGCCTCTAGTTCTTCTTCCAAGAGTAATCTCCAAGATTCTGAAGGAATGCTCGTTTGTTCTGCTGGTGGCTCCAGCATGGCCTCACAGGTTTTGGTATGCGGATCTTGTCCGGATGGCCTCTTGCCAACCGTGGACTCTTCCGTTAAGACCAGACCTTCTGTCGCAAGGTCCTTTTTTCCATCAGGATCTCAAATCCTTAAATTTAAAGGTATGGAGATTGAACGCTTGATTCTTAGTCAAAGAGGTTTCTCTGACTCTGTGATTAATACTATGTTACAGGCTCGTAAATCTGTATCTAGGAAGATATATTATAGAGTCTGGAAGACTTACATTTCTTGGTGTCTTTCTCATCATTTTTCCTGGCATTCTTTTAGAATTCCGAGAATTTTACAGTTTCTTCAGGATGATTTGGATAAAGGTTTGTCTGCAAGTTCCTTGAAAGGACAAATCTCTGCTCTTTCTGTTCTTTTTTCACAGAAAGATTGCTAGTCTTCCTGATATTCATTGTTTTGTACAAGCTTTGGTTCGTATAAAACCTGTCATTAAGTCAATTTCTCCTCCTTGGAGTTTGAATTTGGTTCTGGGGGCTCTTCAAGCTCCTCCGTTTGAACCTATGCATTCATTGGACATTAAATTACTTTCTTGGAAAGTTTTGTTTCTTTTGGCCATCTCTTCTGCTAGAAGAGTTTCTGAATTATCTGCTCTTTCTTGTGAGTCTCATTTTCTGATTTTTCATCAGGATAAGGCGGTGTTGCAAACTTCTTTTAAATTTTTACCTAAGGTTGTGAATTCTAACAACATTAGTAGAGAAATTGTGGTTCCTTCATTATGTCCTAATCCTAAGAATTCTAAGGAGAAATCATTGCATTCTTTGGATGTAGTTAGAGCTTTGAAATATTATGTTGAAGCTACTAAGAATTTCCGAAAGACTTCTAGTCTATTTGTTATCTTTTCCGGTTCTAGGAAAGGTCAGAAGGCCTCTGCCATTTCTTTGTCATCTTGGTTAAAATCTTTAATTCATCATGCCTATGTTGAGTCGGGTAAAACTCCGCCTCAAAGGATTACAGCTCATTCTACTAGGTAAGTTTCTACTTCCTGGGCGTTTAGGAATGAAGCTTCGGTTGATCAGATTTGCAAAGCAGCAACTTGGTCTTCTTTGCATACTTTTACTAAATTCTACCATTTTGATGTGTTTTCTTCTTCTGAAGCAGTTTTTGGTAGAAAAAGTACTTCAGGCAGCTGTTTCAGTTTGATTCTTCTGCTTATAATTTCAGTTTTTTTCATTATAAGATTTAAACTTTATTTTGGGTGTGGATTATTTTCAGCGGAATTGGCTGTCTTTATTTTATCCCTCCCTCTCTAGTGACTCTTGCGTGGAAGATCCACATCTTGGGTAGTCATTATCCCATACGTCACTAGCTCATGGACTCTTGCTAATTACATGAAAGAAAACATAATTTATGTAAGAACTTACCTGATAAATTCATTTCTTTCATATTAGCAAGAGTCCATGAGGCCCGCCCTTTTTGTGGTGGTTATGATTTTTTTGTATAAAGCACAATTATTCCAATTCCTTATTTTTTATGCTTTTGCACTTTTTTCTTATCACCCCACTTCTTGGCTATGCGTTAAACTGATTTGTGGGTGTGGTGAGGGGTGTATTTATAGGCATTTTGAGGTTTGGTAGGAATGTATATACCATACGTCACTAGCTCATGAATTTATCAGGTAAGTTCTTACATAAATTATGTTTTTTACATCTTAGTAGAGAGCGATTGGCAATGCTCTGATGTCTTGACCTTTTGGTCTCAGTCATTCTTGACTTTGTTCCAGTCGGGTATTATCACTTCAATGGTTTATTTCAACCACCAGGATGGAACTAGGGATTCCTTAGCCATGTAGGAGGTGATTTGGATTGTTCAGTTGGCAGAAGCTCACAGTTTATGTCTGTCATCCTTTTTCAGGGGGGGACAATTGGCTTCTGAACAGACAGATATTTAATTCCGGGGAGTGGGATCCTCTTCCGGAGGTGTTTTCTAGGTGAACCCTTGAATGGGGGGTACGGAATTGGCTTCTGAGGGCGTTTCGACAGAACGCCAAGTTTCCAAGGTATGGTTAGTGGTAAAGTTATCCACTGACCGCCCGGATAGATGCTGGCGGTTTTCTTGGTGTTCAGTCTGGCATACCTATTCCTCTGTTTGTTCTCTTTACATGAGTCATTACTCGTATTCAACGGGAGAGAGCGGCGGTGTTTTCTATTAGCCTCTTCATGATCTCGCAGGGCCTGGTATGCTGACTTAGTGGTAATGTCATTTCTCCACTTTGGAGAATGTCCCTAAGGAAGGACCTTCTGAGCAGGGTCCCTTTTTTCATCTAATTTTCATTTCTCTGATGCTGCCTGCTTGGAGATTGATCGCTTTGGTTTTGTCTAAGCGTGGGTTTTCTGAGTCGGTCACTGGGACCATGACTCAGGCTTGCAAGCAAGTTTTTAGAAGTTTTATCATAGATTATGGCGTACTTATTTTATTGGTGGGAATACTG